>NC_061509.1:268147986-268345596 GCF_022539505.1 Lolium rigidum
CGTGCAAGACTCGCCAGCCTCGAGTCGGTCTGAGGTACAAACCCCAGTCGGATATGGCTTGTAGAAGCCGGCCCAACCACAGCATTGGTGGCCGTAGCCAGGCCGACTAGGACCTAGAGCCAGCCGGCTTCCAGACCAGCCGGCCACGGCGCCAGCCGGCTGCTCCTCAGCCGGCCTTTGCCGCGAGCCGGCCAGTGGCCAGTCGGCTGCTCCGCGTCCATTGCCCTATCCGGGGTCTTCCCCCCGACAGCATACAACGGGGTGCAAGCAAGATTTGCACATGCGAAAATTAAGGTTTAACGTGACGATCCTAGCATGTACAAACATGTCCTCAGAACACAGCAAACCAAAAGGTAAAGCATACATCATATAGATGATATGATAAACATATTGATGTTCGTCATTGAAGCTACATCATCTCTCGTGATGATCAGACTTGGTGTAGTGGATTTGGTTTGTGTAATCACTAAGGCAACGTGAGGGATGTTGTTTTGAGTGGGAGTTCACCTAGTTAATTTAAGAATTAAAATTGAACTTGATTTATCATGAACTTAGTCTAAATTGTATTTGAATTAAAAAATAGAATTGGCATCCGTCTTGTACTTTACACTAGGCTTGTAATTGAGATAGAAACACTGTTAAATATGACAAGTAACTTTACGGGGTCATAACGTATTGTTAAAAGAATCAAGTAACTGATTAAGTCCTATTGCAACTTTTTGGTGAACCTCAAATTGCTAATCAAAGAGCAATGGTTTCAATTAGTACCTAAAATTATCTTGTCTCCATCAAACTTGATGTCCAAATCCGTTTGAAAAGTAAGGAGATGAAAAGTTTGTTTTCAGAAATAAGCAAGGTGTGATATATATGTGATATCCAAGACCTTATTCCAAGATGATAGAATATAATTTAGTGAGACTACATAAACTTATAAGTTTTATGGAAATGTACGAAGGTTGAACACGCTAGGCGTCCCGATCCTCCAACTAGTTGGACACTAATGTCATTCATGTATCCACATATAAACCATAGTGGCTTCATTATGAAGTTGTCATGATTTTATGGATAAAATTATCAGTAAAATTGTTCATCACGTTAAAAGGTTACTAATAGTGAAATCCAGAACACTTGTTGAAAGGACCGTATAACACCTAGAGGGGGGGTGAATAGGTGTAATCTCAAATTTTAATTCTTTTTCAAAGGCTTGACACAAAGGTAAATTCTCTAGAAATGTAACTATGTTAATCCACATATATGACAAGATATAATATACAAAGATATAAGTAGTAAAGTGGAGATAGGATAGATGTAACTGAGGTGGAGCACACGGAGAGACGATGATATGATTCCCGTAGTTCCTTCCTTGTAAAGGGAAGTACGTCTACGTTTCGAGGGGTGTGGTGCCACGAAGGCCAACCAACGCCACTAAGGCTCACTGATGTCTACGTGTGCTTCTATTCTTGTAGACAGTGTTGGGCCTCCAAGAGCAGAGGTTTGTAGAACAGCAGCAAGTTTCCCTTAAGTGGATCACCCAAGGTTTATCGAACTCAGGGAGGAAGAGGTCAAAGATATCCCTCTCATGCAACCCTGTAACCACAGAGCAAGAAGTCTCTTGTGTCCCCAACACACCTAATAGGTGCACTAGTTCGGCGAAGAGATAGTGAAATACAGGTGATATGAATAAGTATGAGCAGTAGTAACGGCGCCAGAAAAGTGCTTTGCTGTCCAGGAGCGGCGTGTGGTTGATGGTGGTAATATTGCAGACAGTATGGATGCGATGAGAACGAGTAAACAAGCAGCGATAGCGATATTTAGAAACAAGGCCTAGGGATCATACTTTCACTAGTGGACACTCTCAACATTGATCACATAACGAGAATAAATAGATAGATGCTAGACTCTACACTCTCTTGTTGGATGATGAACACCACTAACTGTGTAGGATTACACGAACCCTCAATGCCGGAGTTAACAAGCTCCACAATATTCGATGTTCATATTTAAATAACCTTAGAGTGCATGATAGATCAACACAACTAAACCAAGTACTAACATAGCATGCACACTGTCACCATCACACTATGAAGGAGGAATATATCACATCAATACTATCATAGCAATAGTTAACTTCATAATCTACAAGAGATTACAATCATAACCTACGCCAAGTACTACACGATGCACACACTCTGTCACCATTACACCGTGCAGGAGGAATAGACTACTTTAATAACATCACTAGAGTAACACTTAGATGAATAGTGATACAAAACTCATATGAATCTCAATCATGTAAGGCAGCTCATGAGATCATTGTATTGAAGTACATAGGAGAGAGATTAACCACATAGCTACCGGTACAGCCCTTAGCCTCGATGGAGAACTACTCCCTCCTCATGGGAGACAGCAGCGGTGATGAAGATGGCGGTGGTGTCGATGGAGGAGCCTTCCGGGGGCACTTCCCCGTCCCGGCGGCGTGCCGGAACAGAGAGTCCTGTCCCCCAGATCTTGGCTTCGCGATGGCGGCGGCTCTGGAAGGTTTCTCGTACCGTGGCTTTTCCATATCGATGTTTTAGGTCGAGGGGCTTCTTATAGGCGAAGAGGCGGCGTCGGAAGGGGTCTGGGGCCACCAGACACTAGGGCGGCGCGCCCCCCCTGGGCCGCGCCGCCACCATGTGTGGGCCCCCTGTGGCCCCTCTCTGGCGGCTCTCGGGTGTTCTGGAAGCTTCATGCAATCCTAAGATGCTGGGCGTTGATTTTGTCCGATTCCGAGAATATTTCCTTACTAGGATTTCTGAAACCAAAAACAGACGGAAAACGACAAGCGGCCCTTCGGCATCTCGTCAATAGGTTAGTTCGGAAAATGCATAAATATGACATAAAGTATGCATAAAACATGTAGATATCATCAATAATGTGGCATGGAACATAAGAAATTATCGATACGTCGGAGACGTATCAGCATCCCCAAGCTTAGTTTCTGCTCGTCCCGAGCAGGTAAACGATAACAAAGATAATTTCTAGAGTGACATGCCATCATAACCTTGATCATACTATTGTAAGCATATGTAATGAATGCAGCGATCAAAGCAATGGTAAATGCAATGAGTAAACAATTGAATCATATAGCAAAGACTTTTCATGAATAGTACTTTCAAGACAAGCATCAATAAGTCTTGCATAAGAGTTAACTCATAAAGCAATAAATTCAAAGTAAAGGCATTGATGCAACACAAAGGAAGATTAAGTTTCAGCGGTTGCTTTCAACTTATAACATGTATATCTCATAGATAGTTGTCAATGCAAAGTAATATAACAAGTGCAATATGCAAGTATGTAGGAATCAATGCACAGTTCACACACGTGTTTGCTTCTTGAGATGGAGAGAAATAGGTGAACTGACTCAACATAAAAGTAAAAGAAAGGCCCTTCGCAGAGGGAAGCAGGGATTGCTATATTTGTGCTAGAGCTTTTTAAGTTTTGAAATCATATAGAGAGCATAAAAGTAAAATTTTGAGAGGTGTTTGTTGTTGTCAACGAATGGTAATGGGTACTCTAACTACCTCGCCAACCAGACTTTCAAGAGCGGCTCCCATGAAGGACGTTATCTCTACCAGCAAGGTAGATCATCCCTCTTCTCTTTTGTTTACACATGTACTTTAGTTTTATTATGGGTGACACTCCCCCAACCTTTGCTTACACAAGCCATGGCTAACCGAATCCTCGGGTGCCTTCCATCAATCTCATACCATGGAGGAGTGTCTATTTGCAAAATTAAGTTGCTTACCGATGAATCGAGCAAAACATGTGAAGAGAATTATTAATGAAGTTTGATTAATCGGGACTGGGAACCCCATTGCCAGCTCTTTTTGCAAAATTATTGGATAAGCGGATGTGCCACTAGTCCATTATGAAAGTCTGTCAAGAGTAAATGACAAGGTTGAAAGATAAACACCACAAACTTCCTCATGAGCTATAAAACATTGACACAAGTTGAGAAGCATTTTGAAGGTTTAAAGGTAGCACATGAAGCAATTTACTTGGAATGGCAGAGAAATACCATGTAGTAGGTAGGTATGGTGGACACAAATGGCATAGTGTTTGGCTCAAGGATTTGGATGCACGAGAAGTATTCCCTCTCAGTACAAGGCTTAGGCTAGCAAGGTTGTTTGAAGCAAACACAAGTATGAACCGGTACAGCAAAACTCACATAAGAACATATTGCAAGCATTATAGGACTATACATTGTCTTCCTTGTTGTTTAAACACCTTTACCAGAAAATATCTAGACTCTAGAGAGACCACTCATGCAAACCAAATTTTAACAAGCTCTATGTATTTCTTCACTAATAGGTGCAAAGTATATGATGCAAGAGCTTAAACATGAGCACAACAATTGCCAAGTATCGAATTATTCAAGACATCATACCAATTACTACATGTAGCATTTCTCGTTTCCAACCATACAACAATTAACGAAGCAGTTTCAACCTTCGCCATGAACATTAAAAGCTAAGAACACAAGTGTTCATACGAACCAGCGGAGCGTGTCTCTCTCCCACACAATCATTTATTCAAACAAAAACAAAAATAGAAACAAACAAACAGACGCTCCAAGTAAAGTACATAAGATGTGACCGAATAAAAATATAGTTTCAAGAGAAGGAACCTGATAATTTGTCGATGAAGAAGGGGATGCCTTGGGCATCCCCAAGCTTAGATGCTTGAGTCTTCTTGAAATATGCGGGGATGAACCACCGGGGCATCCCCAAGCTTAGAGCTTTCACTCTTCTTGATCATATTGTATCATCCTCCTCTCTTGACCCTTGAAAACTTCCTCCACACCAAACTCGAAACAAACTCATTAGAGGGTTAGTGCATAATCAAAAATTCACATGTTCAGAGGTGACACAATCATTCTTAACACTTCTGGACATTGCCCAAAGCTACTGGAAGTTAATGGAATAAAGAAATCCGTCCAACATAGCAAAACAGGCAATGCGAAAGAAAAGACAGAATCTGTCAAAACAGAACAGTCCGTAAAGAAGAATTTCTAAGAGGCACCAGACTTGCTCAAATGAAAATGCTCAAATTTAATGAAAGTTGCGTACATATCTAAGGATCACTCACGTAAATTGGCATAATTTTCTGAGTTACCTACAGAGAATTAGGCCCGGATTCGTGACGAACAAGAAATCTGTTTACGTGCGAGTAATCCAAATCTAGTATGAACCTTACTATTAAAGACTTTACTTGGCACAACAATGCGACAAAACTAAGATAAGGAGAGGTTGCTACAGTAGTAACAACTTCCAAGACACAAATATAAAACAAAAGTACTGTAGTAAAATAAACACATGGGTTATCTCCCAAGAAGTTCTTTCTTTATAGCCATTAAGATGGGCTCGGCAATTTTAATGATGCACTCGCAAGAAATAGTAGTTGAAGCAAAAGAGAGCATCAAGAGGCAAATTCAAAACACATTTAAGCCTAACATGCTTCCTATGCATAGGAATCTTGTAAATAAACAAGTTCATGAAGAGCAAAGTAACAAGCATAGGAAGATAGAACAAGTGTAGCTTCAAAAATTTCAGCACATAGAGAGGTGTTTTAGTAACATGACAATTTCTACAACCATATTTTCCTCTCTCATAATAACTTTCAGTAGTATCATGAGCAAACTCAACAATATAACTATCACATAAAGCATTCTTATCATGAGTCTCATGCATAAAATTATTACTACCCACATATGCATAATCAATTTTATTAGTTGTAGTGGGAGCAAATTCAACAAAGTAGCTATCATTATTATTCTCATCATCAAATATAGGAGGCATATTGTAATCATAATCAAATTTATCCTCCATAACAGGTGGCACCAAAAGGCTACTATCATTATAATCATCATAAATAGGAGGCAAAGTATCATCAAAGTAAATTTTCTCCTCAATGCTTGGGGGACTAAAAAGATCATGCTCATCAAAACCAGCTTCCCCAAGCTTAGAATTTTCCATAGCATTAGCAACAATAGTGTTCAAAGCATTCATATTAATAACATTCCCATTAGCATGCATATAAAGTTCCATGGGTTTTTTAATTCTCTCTTCAAACACATCATGTCCTAATTCAAGATAAAGTTCATAAAGATCTCTCATATTTTTGTTGTTTTCCATTATGCCTAACTAGTGTAAACAAGAAACAAAAAGTTGCAATTGCAGGATCTAAAGGAAATAGCTTCGAGTACTTACAACGGTGAAAATAGCTTAGTAGCCGAGATCCGGAGTGTGAGTACCTTTTACCTTTCCTCCCCGGCAACGGCGCCAGAAAAGTGCTTGCTGTCCAGGACTGGCGCGTAGTTGACGAGGGAGGAAATGGTGTAGCTTTCCATCGTTCCCCGGCAACGGCGCCAGAAAAGTGCTTGATGTCTACGGGTGCTTTTATTCTTGTAGACAGTGTTGGGCCTCCAAGAGCAGAGGTTTGTAGAACAGCAGCAAGTTTCCCTTAAGTGGATCACCCAAGGTTTATCGAACTCAGGGAGGAAGAGGTCAAAGATATCCCTCTCATGCAACCCTGCAACCACAAAGCAAGAAGTCTCTTGTGTCCCCAACACACCTAATAGGTGCACTAGTTCGGCGAAGAGATAGTGAAATATAGGTGATATGAATAAGTATGAGCAGTAGTAACGGCGCCAGAAAAGTGCTTTGCTGTCCAGGACTGGCGTGTGGTTGATGGTGGTAATATTGCAGACAGTACAGATGCATGAGAACGAAGAAACAAGCAGCGATAGCAGTATTTAGAAACAAGTCCTAGGGATCATACTTTCACTAGTGGACACTCTCAACATTGATCACATAACAGAATAAATAGATAGATGCTAGACTCTACACTCTCTTGTTGGATGATGAACACCACTAACTATGTAGGATTACACGAACCCTCAATGCCGGAGTTAACAAGCTCCACAATATTCGATGTTCATATTTAAATAACCTTAGAGTGCACGATAGATCAACACAACTAAACCAAGTACTAACATAGCATGCACACTGTCACCATCACACTATGAAGGAGGAATATATCACATCAATACTATCATAGCAATAGTTAACTTCATAATCTACAAGAGATTACAATCATAACCTATGCCAAGTACTACACGATGCACACACTATCACCATTACACCGTGGAGGAGGAATAGACTACTTTAATAACATCACTAGAGTAACACTTAGATGAACAGTGATACAAAACTCATATGAATCTCAATCATGTAAGGCAGCTCATGAGATCATTGTATTGAAGTACATAGGAGAGAGATTAACCACATAGCTACCGGTACAGCCCTTAGCCTCGATGGAGAACTATTCCCTCCTCATGGGAGACAGCAGCGGTGATGAAGATGGCGGTGGTGTCGATGGAGGAGCCTTCCGGGGGCACTTCCCCGTCCCGGCGGCGTGCCGGAACAGAGAGTCATGTCCCCCAGATCTTGGCTTCGCGATGGCGGCGGCTCTGGAAGGTTTCTCGTACCGTGGCTTTTCTGTATCGATGTTTTAGGTCGAGGGGCTTCTTATAGGCGAAGAGGCGGCGTCGAAGAGGGTCGCGGGGCCACCGTGACACTAGGGCGGCGCGCCCCACAGGCCGCGCCGCCACCATGTGTGGGCCCCCGTGGCCCCTCTCGGCGGCTCTCGGGTGTTCGGAAGCTTCATGCAATCCTAAGATGCTTGGGCGTTGATTTCGTCCGATTCCGAGAATATTTCCTTACTAGGATTTACGAAACCAAAACAGCAGAAAACGACAGAACCGGCCCTTCGGCATCTCGTCAATAGGTTAGTTTCGGAAAATGCATAAATATGACATAAAGTATGCATAAAACATGTAGATATCATCAATAATGTGGCATGGAACATAAGAAATTATCGATACGTCGGAGACGTATCACTCACCCTATTCTCCGGTGAGCAACACCACAAAGGCCTAGCCCACGCTCCACTTAGCGGTTGCCTTGAGGTCGCAACCGGCACCTTTACACGAATCTTGGGGCACACATCCACAACCAAATTGGAGGCTCCCAAATGCTGCCCACGGAGCTTTACACAAAGAACTAGCTCTGGGATGATCTCACAAAGATCCACAAAGGCACACTAAGTAACACTACTAGGAAAAGGCCTAGCCGTAAGATGGGTGTTAGTGGCGCATCAGGAGGGCAGTGCGCCACTACTACTTAGCAGTGGCGCACCGGAAAGTGGTGGGCCACTATAAAAAATGTAGTAGTGGCGCACCTCTACTGTGGTGCGCCACCACTAAGTTTGACCATGGGTTTGACCCAGCCTTGTACATAGCAATGGCGCACCATGTAGAGGTGCGCCACAGACTATTTTATGTGTGATGGCGCACCTCTACATGGTGCGCCATTGCTATGTAAAGGGGATGATGGACATGTTTGGGCATCACTTAGTAGTGGCGCACCATGCTTGGTGCGCCACCGCTAAGTGGTGCCCAAACATTTCCACCCCCCGTGGATCGCCTTTTCGGGTTTGGAAAAAATAAAAGAAATAGATAGAAATTTCAAAAAATAAAATCCTTCGAGATGCCCATGTAATATGTGATCTAGTTTTAGTGAAACTTTGAAAATTTGAATTTCGATGTATTATGCAAAATGGCGTCATGTTTCGGTAAAACGGGATTTCTGGTTGCATACGACCTCCGATGAAAAACTTTTTTATATCAAAATCGATCTACTCGAAATTTCCTATTCGAATTCAACGGCCTACGGCCGTTTGGACAAAAAATGGATTCGTCAATTGGAAAACAGAAACAGGACTTTTTTCAGGTTTTAGATTTTGATGAAAAATTTTCAAAAAATAGAAAAAAAAATAGCGGTGGCGCACCCATGCCTTGGTGCGCCACTGCTAAGCTTCCCGCCCACGAAATTCAAAATGGGAGGAGCCGGCCACTTAACCCCCTCCTCCCTCCTCCCTCCTCCTCCTCCACACATTCTACTGCTTTCATTCTCCTCTCCTCCTCCTGCTCTCCTCCTCTCCTCTCCTCTCCTCCTTTCACCGGCGCCCTCCTCCTCTCCTCTCCTCCTTTCACTCCGGCGACCTCCTCCTCTCCTCTCCTCCTTTCACTCCGGCGACCTCCTCCTCTCCTCTCCTCCTTTCACTCCGGCGACCTCCTCCTCTCCTCTCCTCCTTTCACTCTGGCGACCTCCTCGTCCTCTTGTTCATCCTCTCCTACATCTCCTCACCTCTCTTCACCTCTCCTATGTCCCTCATCCATCATCACCGGCGGCTAGGCTAAGAAAAATGAGAATGAACATTGCACAAATAATTCTAGCAACAAGAACGAGAAAAAATAACGAGCCAAAAAAATTCGAAACGAAATGTGCCAGATCCAGATCCCGATCCAGATCCAGATCTAGAAATTTCAAATTTTAGTAGTGGCGCACCTTTTTTCTATCCAGTGGCGCACCTCAGACGTTTAGGAGTGGCGCACCATGAAGCTAGTAGTGGCGCACTACATGGTGCGCCACTGCTAAGCCAAATAGCAATGGCGCACCATTAGTGCGCCACTACTAAAAGTTAGCAGTGGCGTGATAGCAGTGGCGCACCACTAGTGCGCCACTGATGGGTAAAAGTGGTGCGCCACTGATTGCCCTTTTTCTAGTAGTGTAAACACGAAGAAATTGAGCAGTGGTCACAAATTGGTTTGGCAGGATTGTAGATCTAGGGATTCTCCTTCACTCCTCAAATAATCACAATGTTTGGGTGGAGGACCAAGGAGATCTAGATGAATTTATGAGGCGTAATAATGGTGGAGAGAGTGTGTAGGTCGTCACCGTCCCAAGGTAGAAGAAGGATCCAATATATAGGTGGTTGACCAAATATGGCCGTTGGAGGGGGAAGGAGCTGAGTCCCACCCAGTCGGACTAGCCAGGCCCAGTCGGACCATGATACGTCTCCAACGTATCCATAATTTCTGATGTTCCATGCTTGTTTTATGACAATACCTACATGTTTTGCTCACACTTTATAATGTTTTTATGCGTTTTCCAGAACTAACCTATTGATACGTCTCCGACGTATCGATAATTTCTTGTTTTACATGCTTGTTTTATGACATTACTTACATGTTTTGTTCACACTTTATGTCATTTTTATGCATTTTCCGGAACTAACCTATTGACGAGATGCCGAAGTTCCAGTTCCTGTTTTCTGCTGTTTTTGGTTTCAGAAATCGTAGTAAGGAAATATTCTCGGAATTGGACGAAATCAACGCCCAAGATCTTAAAATCCCACGAAGCTTCCAGAACACCCGAGAGCCACCAGAGGGGAGCCCTGGGGGCCCCACACGCCATCCTGGCGCGGCCAGAGGGGGGGCCGCGCCCCCCTAGTGTGTCACCGCCTCGTCAGCCCTCCGACTCCGCCTCTTCGCCTATTTAAAGGTCCCTGACCTAAATCTTCGATACGGAAAAACCACGGTACGAGAAACCATCCAGATCCACCGCCATCGCGAAGCCAAGATCTGGGGGACAGAACTCTCTGTTCCGGCACGCCGCGGGGACGGGGAAGTGCCCCCGGAAGGCTCCTCCATCGACACCACCGCCATCTTCATCACCGCTGTTGTCTCCCATGAGGAGGGAGTAGTTCTCCATCGAGGCTAAGGGCATGTACCGGTAGCTATGTGGTTAATCTCTCTCCTATGTACTTCAATACAACGATCTCATGAGCTGCCTTACATGATTGAGATTCATATGAGTTTTGTATCACTATTCATCTATGTGCTACTCTTGTGATGTTATTAAAGTAGTCTATTCCTCCTGCACGGTGTAATGGTGACAGTGTGTGCATCGTGTAGTACTTGGCGTAGGTTATGATTGTAATCTCTTGTAGATTATGAAGTTAACTATTGCTATGATAGTATTGATGTGATCTATGCCTCCTTCATAGTGTGATGGTGACAGTGTGCATGCTATGTTAGTTCTTGGTGTAATTGTGTTGATCTATCTTGCACTCTAAGGTTATTTAAATATGAATATCGAATATTGTGGAGCTTGTTAACTCCGGAATTGAGGGTTCGTGTAATCCTACACAATTAGTGGTCTTCATCATCCAACAAGAGAGTGTAGAGTATAGCATTTATCTATTTATTCTGTTATGTGATCAATGTTGAGAGTGTCCACTAGTGAAAGTATAATCCCTAGGCCTTGTTCCCAAATACTGCAATCATCGCTTGTTTACTGTTTTACTGCATCTGTATTGCCTGCAATATTACCACCATCAACTGACGTGGGCATTACCCTTCGAGTAACCAGTGTTGCCCTATCCGGTATTGACTAATTGGAGGCCCATGAAGATACCTGAAGGCGTGATGGGCCGCTAGGTCGGCGTACCAGAAGATTCCTTGACAGGCAAGACAAGGAAGTGAACAAACAAGGAAAGATTGGATCTGGACTACTGTAAATCTAGTCGTATTCGGTTAGACCTCTTGAGACCTGGCCTCCTATATAAAGGCCAGGAGAGGGGCTGCCGAGGGACACAATCAATCTTAGCAATCTTAGCCAGGAAAAGCTTAGAGCTAGGTAACCCTAGCAATAGCAATCTCGACTAGATCTCAGCCGAACTATTCGGCACCCCATTGTAACCCATTGTTATCATAATCAAAGAACAAACAGGCAGGACGTAAGGGTTTTACCTCATCGAGGGCCCCGAACCTGGGTAAATCGCTCTCCCCGCTTGTCTGTGAACCGATGTCTCGTGTCAGCCTACAGGATTCCATCAACCCTAAGCCCCTATCAGAGGGCATTGGCGAGGAGTACCCTCGACAATTGGCGCCGTCTATGGGAAACCTGTCGGCACAAGATCGGACATCGGCTAAACCCGTCATGTCATCGGTAGCTTCATCAGCACCATCATCGCCTCATCTGGGAAGCCCGATCCATTTTGGCTCCTACGAATTCACTCCGCACAGCGAATCATCTCGCTCGACCTTCTCTGGTCTACAAGGCAACATGGAGATGGCTTTCGGGAGCGTCCACTACAACGTAAACTCTGAAGGAATTCTTCGGTTGCTGGAATCTCCTATCTCCAGATCGACGAGTCCAAGCGCATCGTCGACACCCGACCTTTCGGCTGGCCTGACAAGCCCGTCGAGTCCGTCCGCGCCATCGACTCCTCGTTCGGCGTCTTCCATGTCGGTCGGATCTGATGACCCCGTGCCCTCGGAGCTGACCTCGTACTACTGCATGAACTGCGACACCAGGCATGGACTAGGGTCAAGCGACACGCCATTCATCTGCAACGCTTACTATTCATCGGGAGAGGACAGCATCGGCAGCGTCGCCCGAGGAGACACCCGAAGAGCGGCGCCCCTCCAAGTTTACGTCGCTAATAGGGGAGACGGAGATCGCACCCCCCGCTCCAGCAGGCGGGCTAGTTTTGAGAATAGCGCCAGCAATGACAATAGCGACCACACCATTACAGAAGAGGAGTGGGCAACGGCCAAGGCAGCCGTACTCAACAACACACCGCTTTCGGCGGGAACCACGGTTGGAACACTCAATGCTTACCGCTCCATATTGGAGAAAAATCGGGAGCGCCTGTCTAAGGAGCAAGCCACCCTCGAGAGATGCCTATTCCGCGGCAGACCGGTCTAGCGAGCGACGAAGGGGCTCGCAGGGGAGTGCCGCTCGAAGTACCCACGGAGGAGGCAAACATCGATCGAGACTGTCCAGGCTTTCGGAAGATGACGCAAGGGAGATAACATCAAACCTGACCAAGTCTTTTATGACCACGGACACCGCGGGCATGCCACGGCCAAAAACCGTCGCGGGAGCAACAACCAATCTTGCAGCATACCTCATTAACCAGCGTCCCGAAGGATCCATGGCTCAGGCCCACCGCGGCGCTTTGGAAAGTCTTGCGATATTGGGACATAATCTAGTTCCACCAAAAGAAAAGACCTTGCAGGCCAGCGGTTCGAAACATCGCGCGAGAGATGCTCGGGATGAAATTACACAGAGCAGGATCGACAAAGCGAGGCGACGACGCGCCACCAGGGAAGAATTTGACAGTGATTCTTCGGATGAGACCCAGGAGAACGACGGCGAGCTTAGAGGAGCCGATTGTTTGAGTTATAAAATTCGGGAGGCGATGCCACCCAAGAAGTTCAAACCCACACCTACCGACGCTGCCAAATATGATGGGCAGCATGAGCCAAGATCCTGGATAGAGGACTATCGCGACGATGATGCACGCAAAAGGGAATCAGATAGCAGCAATGCAATGCCTGCAGCTTTACCTAAAGGACTCAGCACGAGCCTGGCTCAGAGGACTGCCGAAGGGTTCCATCAAGTCATGGGACGACCTAGTGGAAGCCTTCGTCGCTAACTTTCAAGCAACCTACAAAAGGCCCGTCGGGATCGAGGAGTTACGGCACTGTCAGCAAAAGCAGAAGGAGTCGATGCGCGCATATATCGGGAGGTTCACCAAACTCCTGAATGCTGCGGAAGACGTATCTGTCGACAGAGCAATCGATGCTTTCAGTGATGGGATCCGACGTGAAAGCTATATAGAAGAACTTGGGCGCAAGAAGCCGAAAACCATAACCAAGTTAATGGAAATCGCCAACAGTTGGGCCGATGGTGAAGACAACGTCCGGAAGCCACGACAACGCAGTGACGACGAAGAGGATGACCAGCCGAAGCATGATTCGGGTGGTCGAAGGGATCGGAACAAGAGAAGGAAGAACCGCAGTTACGAGGACAATAACTTGGTGGCCGCAGGTTACTCTGATCGGCAGGATGATCGGTACGACGACAGGCGAGATGATCGACAGGACGGTAATCGGAACAACTCTGGGAACCGTGGCAACTACAAACCACGACAACAGAGAACTCCCGAATTGCCTTACGCTGAACAGATCAACGCCCCTTGCTACCTGCATTCATATACCAATTCCAAGGATGGTAAAGTAAAGTCTAGCCACCTGCTCAGGGACTGTCGGCAGTTCCTCGATATGCATAAACTCATCCAGCAGGCAGGCCAGCAACAGCTATCACCACCACCACCGCCACCCCCGTCACAACATCAAGTCCAACAAGCACAACCTCATCAACCCAACGAGGCGTTTCCACCACCACGTGGGCAAATGAGTATAATCCACAGGACAGGTGTTTCAAGGAGAGAGATGAAGAAGCTCACCCGAGAAATCAACCTGGCAGAAAGTGTTATGGCGAACATTCCTGAATATGTCGAGTGGTCGTCTCAGGAAATCACGTTTAGTCGAATGGACCACCCAATGACTATACCAAAACCAGGGCACGCCGCCCTAGTGGTCGAAGCACATATAGGAGGGTTCAAGATGAGCAAAGTCTTTATGGATGGAGGAAGTGGACTCAACTTGATATTCCTTGACACAATTCAAAGTATGGGGATCACCATGAGAATGTTGGAAGACTCAGACACCCGCTTCCATGGGATACTCCCTACTTCACCAGCGCACTCTCTTGGCAAAGCATACATGAACGTCGTCTTCGGCAAACCCGACAATTTCAGGAAGGAGAAGATCGAGTTTGAAGTCGTGAACTGGGAATCACAGTATCACACCATACTCGGGAGACCAGCTTATGCCAAGTTCATGGTTGTGCCGCACTATGCATACCTCAAGCTGAAGATGCCGGGGAACAACGGGACAAACATCACAGTCTACAGAAGCTTCTCGCGCTCGGACAATTGTGATCGTGACTTTCAAAGGATTGCTGCAAAGTTTGGGCCACGGCGAGAGACCGTCGACCCCCGCCCAGATTGACGATACAAGAAATCAAGGAGGAAAAACTCGACAGGGAAACCAAGAAGAAGCCAACTCCTGAAGCCCCAGCAGCAAAAGCATCAGCGGAAAAAGTTTCAGCAGTGGCCAAAGCAGAAGATGTAGGGGGCGGCAAGATGCTAACAATCGATGCCCAGGCACCTGGCGAAATCAATAGCGCTGCAGCAACCACTAGCATGATGAAGAAATCGGAAGATGCTTCTGAAGAAGAGAAGAACCCCTTCCTTGATAAAACACTCCCTTAGTTTTTAAATTTTTTCCTTTACTTTACACAGGGCCTCTTGTTTTCGCCCTCTAGTTTCGTATTTACCTTATCAATAAGCACTTAAGTTTCAATTCTTGTTGAAGTATTGCAGTAATCTAAAGCATCTATGACCGTGCCGCTGCCAAGTAACGGCATAACATAACGCACGGCAGAAGATAGCACCCAGGGCAAAAGCCTCTACGAGCACTGCAAAGAAGAATGAGGACATTAATCCTTCCCTCTGCTTCAGATGCCTCTACGAGTGCCGTACAAAGCAAGAGTTTGGAAAACTTATACACAACCCACGCTCGATATTTCACTTATGGAAATATCAGAGAGCAACAGGCTCATCGGCAGAATCATTACACCGAAATATTTGGGAATGACTGTCGAAATTTACAATCGGTTGAAAGCAAAGTTGCGCATA
Organism: Lolium rigidum; assembly: GCF_022539505.1. Classification (NCBI taxonomy): domain Eukaryota; kingdom Viridiplantae; phylum Streptophyta; class Magnoliopsida; order Poales; family Poaceae; genus Lolium; species Lolium rigidum. Next base: position 268,163,488 of record NC_061509.1, read on the forward strand.
CAACAGGTTTAGCAAAACCTGCAACACGAGCTGATCACTCATAATGATTTGCTGACCAACTAATACACATACACTCAACGGGCAATTAAGCTTTGCTCCTTTGAATATTTGCCAACGGCATGGTAAAAGTACATATTCATGTATTAACCAGATAAAAAAAAGTTTCGGCTCAACAATCCTAACACTCGGATGGACTAGCCAATACAATTTACAAAAGTAACTTTACACCTTCACATCAACCTTGCGGAGTTTCCCTTTCCTCAGGTACCTTTGACTCCTCCTCAAGCCTGTCGACAATTATATGGGCGGGTGCTAAAACCTTCGGGTACAATTCTTCAAAATCACCGGTTGCATTGGCGATAGATAACAAGCAAGCTGAAGGATAATGAGCAAGCACAAGGGCAAGCGTACACTTGGCCCCTGCAAAAACTTGAGCTCTTACTAGCTCCCGAACCTTCTTGGCATTTCCAAACTCAGACATCAAAGTCAAAAGAGTAGGAGGAACTGCATTCAAAGGAAACATCGTCTTCCAAACTACCCTCATAGCTTTGTAGCACTTGTCGAAGAACTGGTGGACCTGTTGCACTCGATCCTGAAATTTGACGACAGCTGAGGCCTTCGAGTGTTCCCGCCAGAAAATCTCTTCGGATGAGGAAAGCTGAGTCAAAGCATGCACTCGCTCGTGTATCCGCTTGTTCTCTTCCGCATGGTTCAGAGCTATGACTGGCAAAACAATCAGTAAAGACTCAGACAAGAAGTTGCTAGCAAACAGGCAAAGGGATCAGGAAACTTACAGTTTAAACTTTCGGTAGCCTTATGCAGCTCGCTAAGAATGTACCGCTCCACGTCGGCTGCAATCTCGATCTTTTTATTGACAATGGCAGCTAAGGCATAAGTGTTGCGTAAGTCCTTTTCCATCTGCGTGACCCGGTCCTTCATACGCTGGATCCGATCACTTTCAGGAAGGGCACCCGACAAGTCGTCAACAAACGAGGGCACTGGGAAGACCTGCAGAAAATACCGTTATAAAGGGATGATGGATATGGTACAGCCGAACATCCAAAATAACTCCCATCGGGAGAAGTGCAAGAAAGTGATATCATAACAAAAGTGTGCCAACAACACTGCTAGCACGGAGTTTATTACAATGTGGTGACCCGGCATACCACTGCATGGTGTAGTATGCAAGTCTGATATAACACCAATGAAACACCGTTCCACGAGTATTATATCGCTCAGAGTGGTACAACAGAAACATATGCGGGTCCAAGGCATGTCTATAGAATTACATATAGACTCTGTTACATAAGATCATCACAGCCTCCTACTTTACAATGAGGTAAATCTGCAAATAAACTCCAGAAGAACGACTCGTAGTCTAGTCTTATCACGGACTCTATTTGTAGAGTATTTAACTATCTACAGAGGCTATGAATAGATTCTAGCTAAATAGGAGCTAGGTTCAGGAAGCTAGTTCCCCTCTATGGCTAAACTAGGTTTTCTCCTTGTTGGATGTGGTATCTGACTCCTCTGACAGGGTCCTGTCTCTTGAAGTAGTTGTTGACTCCTTGGTCTTCGAGTTGCGCTGTAGATCCTCCTTCGATGCATCCATATCTAAGCAGGGGATTTAAGAGTGGGATGAGTACGAGCGTACTCAACAAGTTCATTATAGGAAAGAGGTGTTTAATGCACTAGCTACGGCATTAGACCAGAAAGTCTAATACCAATGCAAGTTTTCATAACCATTTCTTCAAAAGGTTGCTTTTATTCAGAAGAACTATGTCCGTCGGCCTTCACCGGTTTACTAGAACTTCATGGAGCTCCTTTCCGGTCGCGTTCGCAGTTCCATATCCCGGAACAGGGAGTGATAGGTCACGGTTCTTTACACTCTGCAGAGGTGTGTTGCTTTACCCATAAGAGATCTTAACCTTGGTGCCAACCGGGAATGACCCGTCCACACTTCCTATGGTGTGAGGCCCGGTATAAGGTCTAGCCAATCATGTTCCTCCGCTACCTCGAACACCCACCCGTTGTTGCATGCCCCGACCCTGGGTCCACGCCGGTCCCATTATTCCTGTAGATTTCAAGGTGGACCCCGACCACGACGACAGTGCTGGGCTATACCATACACTCCTACGCCGGTAGCTGCAACCCATCATAGACCGCAATACCGTGGGGACTTAGGACTCCCCAGCCTCACCGCTTGCTCCTTCGGGCGACAAGTGTACTACGGACTATGCCGTGGGGACTTAGGACTCCCCAGCCTCACCGCTTGCCCCCTTGGATTACAAGTGTACTACGGTAAAGCGCATCCGTTGATGAACGAGAGGTGGAAACACTTTTGACTATTTCGTCCCACTCCGGATCTTATGGTTAACACGGTTATTACGGCACAAGAATCACTGGCGACATTTGTTGTTTAATCCTAGATGGATATAAACCCTTGCAATGGAACCTCCACCATGTCAACACAATCCATGGTTCTATTGCCCACCACATAGTCATATTCATAGTTACGAAAGTAGTGGTTTTGGTTTTTATGCGATAGTGATAACCATAGTACTTTGCAAGTAATTTGATAGAAATACTCAATTGACATGAGCAAGTGATGAACTTGCCTTTCTTGACTGCAAGATTATGCAGCCAAGGTCTTCGATACGCAATAACTCCAAATTCTGAAATTGCATCATCGTCCGGTAAGGACGATGTTTAAAAGATTGACAAGGATGCAATAATGCATAAGTATGAGATGCAATAGCTCTAAGCGTGATCTAACCCCGATGATTTAGGATCAGTGAGTTGTAATGATTGGTTCAGGGTGTGTTACACTTTTAGGGTGATTCACAAACAAGGTTCTTATTCAGGTGTGATTACTTGGTATTATAAACAGGTAGATAATAAAGCATAATAATCAATTGATCACAAAGAGAATGATTATTGACATAATGTTAACAAGTAAGGAACAGTGGTCAGTTTTAGTACTATATGGCATGGTTAATGATTGGTTATCCTATACTTTAAAAGAATAACTTTTGAAGAACATGTAATTTGATAAAGAACAAGTATGGTAATTAGGTTTGTGGGTTGCTATAATTTATTCTGGTTTCAAGTAGTTTCTGGAGTAAATATAAGATGGATCACAACATAGTTGGATTCATCAACAACTAGGGTTTGTAAGGTTGAGATAAGCCTAGGCATCCTAAGCAATTCATTATACATGGTTGTTGTCAAGGTTGGTTTATCTTGCTAGTGATAGTTAGCTAGGGTTTATAGGTCCTTATAAGCAGGGTTGGTGTTGATTTCTTATTTTCTTCAAAAGAATAACTTTTGAAGAACATACTTCTTAAATAATAAGAATTATATCAATTAGGGTTGTGGTTGTCTAGGTTTTACTCGTTGGTTCTATTAAGTAAGGAGTAATTGGCTCCTCGAATAGGATGGTTGATAAATATCCAATACTAGTAGGGTTTAGTGGAATATGGTTAGGTAATGCTCAGGCTTTTGGCATAGTTGCCCCTGAGGTTCATCACATTGGTGTGATGCTAAGTAGGAATGAATATGGATGATGGCTTTGGTAATAGGATCTAGGGTTTACACTTGGTTCACCCTACTTTGATTATCTAGGTTTGATGAAGATGAACACATGGGATATCCATATATTAGTGATAGGTCTTCTACATTTTATGTGGTCAGGACAGGTATTTACTTTCTACTAGGGTTCTATGCTTTGAACGAAGGTACCATGATCACATGTTCTAACCTAGGGTTTACGTTAGAAGCAATTTAGGGTTCACATGTAATAATGGAACTAGGGTTCCTAATTAATTTAGGGTTTTAGGATTTCACATGAAATGATATGGTTGTATCATCATTCCCTGTGGAATTTAGGGTTTGCTATTTATCATTTAATTCTATGATTAATAACTTCATGTTAAAGTTGAAGTTATTAATAACTTGGAAAATAAAATAATATGGAATTTGGTATATTATTATTTTTAAACAATTTATAATTAAGGTAATTATTATTTAGGGTTTTAAATCCTCCTAATAAGGATTTAATAAGTTAATAGAAAGGGAAAATTAATTTTAATGTTTTCCTTATTTACTTATTGGTTTTTATTTATTTTATGAAGTTTTCCTAATTATTGAATTTTAACTGAATTTAGAATTAAAATTAAAGGCTTAAATATCAAGTATTAAATAATTAAATTTTTATTAAAAATAAAAATTTCATTTTATATTTTTATTGGATAGAGTTTTCTTTTCTAAGAATTTTAATATCTTATTTATATTTTTCTGACTTAATATGAATTTTATACAAATTTGCAAAGTTGCAGTAATTATTAAATTGAAATTTAAAAGGAAATAACTAAATACACCCGGCTAACCTACCCACCCAGTCACTGACTGGTGGGGCTTCTGCCAGGTCAGCTGCCACGTGTGGCTGACCAGGTCAAAATAGGTGAGATGGTCGGGGAAGCTCCTGGCCGGCGGGATTCGGCGACGGCGCCGCCGTTCCCGGGCTCGGGCGGACGATTCACTAGCACCAATCGAACGAGCACCCCACCGTGAGCATTACGGTACTAGCGCCGCCCCTATTTGGTCACCGGAGCAAGCTCAACGGCGAGGTACTCGCGGCGGCGGACACGGGCGAGCGGCGTGGCGACGATGCGGGCGTAATCAAGCGAAGCGAGGGTACTGGGAGGCTCGTGAGCTCACCAGGAACGCAGTGGTGAGGTCGGCGAGGCGAGGGGAGGTCTATGGCAACGGCGAACGGCGACGGTTGATGGTGACCGGCGGGGCAGTGAGGTCGCAATTCGAGGTCCTCGAGGCTTCCCGGCAAGCGTGCGTCGACGAGGAGGTCTGTCGGGGGCTTGGCGGAGCTCCGGGGCTTCTCAGTGTGGCTCGGCGATGCTTCAATCGACGGCGACGAACAAGACCGGCGAGCTAGGTTTTCCGTCTGTGAGGAATTCGAGCAGAGGAGGAAGGAAACGGAGCTCATTTATCGACCTGGGTTACTTATAGGACTCCAGAGGCGAGCCTCGTCACGGTTTGGAGCAAGGGGAGGTCGACAGCACGACGGGGAAGACGAGCACGGCGTTGCCGTGGCCTCCAGCGCACGGAGGGAATGAGGACGACCCCCCCTCCATTCTTTTTTTAACAAACAGGTATTTTGGGCTGAGGTGGGCTGTGCTTTAGGCTGGACCTTGGGCTGCCTGGTGGGCTGTGTTGCTGGACTCCTGCTGGGCTCGGTGCGGTAGGTAAGGTCCAGGTAGGCCTTCTTCCCTTATTTCTTTTATTCATTTTCTGTTTTATTCCTTGTTTTGAATTCTGGTTTTAATTCAAATTTTAATTGCAAGTTTCTTACTTTGTTATTTCCATTAAGTTGTATAGCAGTGATTGTTAAACCATTCTTTCCTTTTGGAACAAGTATTTATATTTGAATTATATTACATACTTGTGTTTTATTCAAAATGGCAAATGAGCATGAATTTATATCCTCATTTTATTTTTATGTTTTTCTTGTGTATCAATCTGTTTGAAGTATTAGAGTTGATACTTTGAACTCAATTTATTTCACAGATTGATATTAGGGCTTGGTTTCTATTTGAGGATTTTGTCACTAGCATATGATTTTATGTGAGCACATATTTATTAGAGTTTTATCATTTCTAGTATAACCCCTTTGTTAAGGTTAATACTATCACTACATTTGAAAGTATCTCAGTAGGGATTGTTTCCATCATGGTTTATCTTGTTTACAAAGATAAATGGTTGATCACTACACATATGGTTTAATTATAGGACTTAGCATTAGGTGGCTCTTATGTTTTATAATTGAAACATTGGATTTAATCAATGAACCATCATGGTTCAAATGCTATTTACCTAATGACACATGGGTTGAATCTTAATGGTGGTTTAGGTTTTATTTGTGATCACCCAAGTGATACTCAAACTAGGTTTGAGATTTAATTCTGGGGTGTAGAGATGAGATGACACCATATTGCATTTGCTAGGGTTTAGTCTCCCTAACCATGATAAGTTGGTTACTTGCTTAATATTTCATGTGCTTCTCTAATTGTCTAAGGATTTGGGAATTGGTTTTATCTTTTACCAATTAACTTCTATTAGTATTCTCAATTCTACCATTAAAGTAACTACATTAGTTATAGTTCTTTTTATAGTTAACTTTGGTCATATGGATGGATGGTTTCTCACCATTTAGAGTAGAGAGTTTGACTCTAAAGGTTTTCTTGTGGTTCTTAAATGAATAATAGGTGGAATGTAGTTGTGGTAGAATTCTACTTATGATCACTAAGTGGTTCACAAGTTAAGGTTGGGATGTAAGCCTAGGGTTGCTTCCTAGTTACCTCCCTATGATTTCATGTGATGAATGATATCTACTTATCCTATTAGGGTTTAACTTATCCTCACATATCTCAAGGGCATGATCATGGTTTAGGCATGATAAACCTGTTCTTAATATCTTTACCTCAAGTTCTTAGGGTTTATGATCATTACTCAATTTATAATGATCAAGGTTTGGCTTCCTAAGGTATCTCTCCTGAGTGAAGTTTCTTACTTCTAAGATCAAGTATTGTCTTGATTAACTAAGGTATAATATCTCTCTTATAGTTTCTTGGGTGAACATGGCTGTGGTTATTTCAATAAGTTATATCCCAGGAAAATGCCTGAGATATTCTGTTAGGGTTCTACTTAGACAATGTTGATATTATCATCTGGGTATATGGATAGTTATTTCCTTCAAACTCAAGTGTTGCCTCAACTAACTTGAGTGTAGTACCAAAGCTTGAGCTCTCTCATATAGGAATGGTGATTCTAGGGTTTATGGGGTATTCACAATATCTCATTAGGTATTTAGTCTAAAACTCCACTTGGCTATCTTGGTTGAATTAATCTCCTCCTTTCCTTATCAATCCATGGATATAATCTTATTCCATGTGATATTAGGTTGTCTCACCACTCCAAGATGAAATGGTTAATCTCCTAATACTTTAGTTCAAAGGTTGTCCTTTATTCTTAAATAGGTAAAGCTAGGATTAGTATGAATGGCCTCTCTCATTTGGGAAGGACCTCAACATTAACCTAAGTTTAGGCTCCATAGAGAATGATGTGATCATCAATATCTAGGTTTAACATAATTGGGTTATCTCTCTAGGGATGGTCTGGAATAATATCCTAGGGTTTCTCTTGAAGATAATGTTTTGATTACTTGGATGCATGTCCAAGGTTTAACTCAAGGTTTATTAATGTTCCTCTAATAATTATAATAGAACTCTCACCTCTCTAGGTTTGATGCTTAACTATTTGGAATAGAGAAGAATGTGTATTACTAGAGTTGATCTCCTTGTCATGTTTCCAAGAATGAAGTAAAATAAATACCATGAGGTTCATGATAGGATCATGGATTAGTTTAAGACATGGAGAAGATAAGTGAAGAATAGTTTCTCCAATTATTGTTACTTGATTTCCAATTAAATGGATGTTCATATGTTATGGCTAGGAATATCATGTTGTGATCATTAATAAGATCAGGTGGTTGATCATTGAGTAAAGTGTTGTTGTGTTGATTATTAGTTCCATTTGATCTAACCCCTTAGATCAAATTATCTCCACCCAAAACAAGGTTTTAACAAAGTCACATTGAGGTTTATAGCGCTTGACTTGATGAGCTACTTCAATTCCACCAAGGTCAAGTGAAACTTCGATTCTTGTGATTGTTTTACTTTAAAGCGCGAAAATTCCCAGATTTTCTATGCATGAATGCAATGCACACATCCGTTTCCTCTATTTTTGTAACCCCATTACCTGGGATATTACGGTCTCTACCCCTTAAACTAAACTTCGTCCTCGAAGTTTGATCTCTCTCACGTTTCCGAAGTGTGGATCTGACTTGTGCAGACTACGACTTTTCTCGAACTCCGTGGTGATCTCACTGGATATAATTGAATATATCCCTTGTCCAGATTCTTCCTGGAATCCATTAGTGTTTGACATCAATCAACTATTACCTCCTTTACTTCCATGATTTCCTCCAATAATATAAGCTTGTTTCCTTTCTCATTGAATATTCAATGATTGGGACTTCTTCTTGTCCTGACAGTCTTAATTGAGGACTAATTGGATAATAAACTCCTAATTGATAAATAGGTCCTTGTTTTCCCTTACTACCAAAACTGCAATAATGGTACTTGGTAAGGTACTTACTATGGAATTGATCATGGTGGTTTATTCCTCTAAGAATGGATTAGACTCATTTAGTCCATCCAATCATGGTTTAAGGCTGATTCTTATACCTATTTTGGATTCTTTAGGTTCCATGAAAGGAATCATTCTATTAGTCTTTGGTATTGGTATACTCAATCTTCTTTGGTCTTTGGCCTTTTGAACTATATTTGGTCTATGGTATTTCCTTCATCCAACTTCATTATACTTAGCTTACTTGAGCTTCTGTACTTCTGACTAAATTTTACTCACTTTCTCAAGTTATAGTCCACTTCTTACTTCCTCGAGGTATGCACCTCGGCTTCTAGTCTGACATCTTTCTGAAAGTAGTGTTCGTTAATCTTATGAAAATAAGATCGAACTTCCTCTCAGATCAGACCTTCTGCTTCGATCTAGCTTAAAGTATTGAGTAATTGTATATCCAACTCAATCTTTACTCTACCCCTTAGAGTTTTCTTATGGTCTTCAACTCCTTTTCTTCCAACTATTGGACTTATGATTAGAATATTAGTCTAGGTCTAGTTTATGGTTTGTACTCTTCTAGGTCTTATGAAGAATATCTGTGGTGCATCCACTTAATTGTGGACATCCAATGTGAATCCTTCGACTAAATGTTTATAGGTCAGTGTTATTTAGCTAACAAAGTTTTATTTGTTCACAATTTCTTGATACAAATACTCCAATGGTGGACTACTTGATACCAATTGTGGCTATTTGTTATCAAAAAAATGGATTCTATTATAGGTTTTGATCAATTGGTCTGGACATCTTCTACTTTATCTTCCAGTATTGATCCTATACCAATTGTGGTATTCTGATATCAACTATGGTCTTCTTATATCTGTTATGGGTTCATATATCATCTTCCTTTATACAGTGTTTATTTTGCAAGAAAACCACTAGCTGACACTATGAATATAGTATCATAAGTGATTTCCCATGCATTCCCTCTTCTGTGTTGACTATGGATCTGCTTCAGCTTCACCATAATCACAAGATTTCTCACCTTCATGCTTCTTCCGTACTAAAGTACTCCTCTGTTGAGGCAAAGCATGAGTTTTGATTGGTACCATCTTCAGAGTATTGTGGTTACTTCCCACAACTTTGCTTCCTTTCTTTGATGAACCTTTATCTTGTCTCTGGAATCTTCCAGATTTCGTCACTTCCTCACACGAATACTATTACCCTCTAGATCTATAGCATCAAGTAAGGACTTGATATTGCAACATGCATTTGCATATCAAAGTCAAACTTCATGTATGGATCTAGTCAAACAATGAAAATCAAATAAAGTCCAAGAAGATTCAGCTTTGTGCTTATAATACACATCATCGTAAGCCTGAATATACTAGTTGAGTAAGACATCTCTAAACATCAGGCTGAGATGTGTAGTATATAACACCACATAAGATAGGTTTGTATCGTGATACTTGGCACGAATATATGGAAGTCTACTATTTGTCTCAACCTTTGCCTTAATTGCACAATTGCAATAAGATAAACTTGAAACAAAGTGATCTAGGATGGTTAAGGTTAACCTAATTTTCTTTGGAAGTACTACTTAACTTAGTATTATACCATATATAAGTGCTATTGAGGACTATTTTGTATGATACCTCTAGTTCTAATATGGTTACTCTGAATACATTATTTATTAGGATATAGTTCCTATACTTCTAAGTGTTTCTACCATAAGCATATGGTCATGTTGTCCTTGGCACACTTCCCATATTTTTGGAACACAATTCTTGCACTATTGTTTTGCACTTGGCTTCTTATTGTACTCCTCTTAATTAATTAGGAGGTTCTAGTCCATCACATAATGATTCTCAGGTGAATCATATATGATTACTATCACTACTCTGTAAGTGGACATGTTTTATTTCTATCTCTCTTACTTACCTCTCATGATTGACTCATCATGATCTATACTACCTCATATAACTCAGAGTTATCACTTACTATCAATTGTTTCACATGTCTAGATAATTTTAATTACTCATTACTTAACTTGGTCTACATCTTCTATTAGGATTTCTTAATTATCTGTATCACTTGATATTACTTCTATTATAGGTCTGGATAACTCTTATTTAATCATAACCTATGTCGGTACACATCTTCCAATAGGATAGCTTCCTTATGGTTGTATCCTCTCTTTGGACTACCATGTATTGTATACCAACTGTGATCTACTCATCTATTATTTAGGAACTTAATTGTATACTACATATTTGGGGATTAGCTGACTAACTTTACTTTATCTTGGTAATCTAGGTAAGAAATGTTGACTCAAGTGTGTCAGGATTATTCTCAAGTGAATATCCATCTCAAGTCATAAGAAGTATTTGGTTTAACTAAGACAACTACCTATAGACACTACCAATCCTATAGGTCTCCTTTAAAGGGTTTTAATCCTAGGGTCAAAGCATTTGCTCTGATACCAACTGTGGTGACCCGGCATACCACTGCATGGTGTAGTATGCAAGTCTGATATAACACCAATGAAACACCGTTCCATGAGTATTATATCGCTCAGAGTGGTACAACATAAACATATGCGGGTCCAAGGCATGTCTATAGAATTACATACAGACTCTGTTACATAAGATCATCACAGCCTCCTACTTTACAATGAGGTAAATCTGCAAATAAACTCCAGAAGAATGACTCGTAGTCTAGTCTTATCACGGACTCTATTTGTAGAGTATTTAACTATCTACAGAGGCTATGAATAGATTCTAGCTAAATAGGAGCTAGGTTCAGGAAGCTAGTTCCCCTCTATGGCTAAACTAGGTTTTCTCCTTGTTGGATGTGGTATCTGACTCCTCTGACAGGGTCCTGTCTCTTGAAGTAGTTGTTGACTCCTTGGTCTTCGAGTTGCTGCTGTAGATCCTCCTTCGATGCATCCATATCTAAGCGGGGATTTAAGAGTGGGATGAGTACGAGCGTACTCAACAAGTTCATTATAGGAAAGAGGTGTTTAATGCACTAGCTACGGCATTAGACCAGAAAGTCTAATACCAATGCAAGTTTTCATAACCATTTCTTCAAAAGGTTGCTTTTATTCGGAAGAACTATGTCCGTCGGCCTTCACCGGTTTACTAGAACTTCATGGAGCTCCTTTCCGGCCGCGTTCGCAGCTTCCATATCCCGGAACGAGGGAGTGATAGGTCACGGTTCTTTACACTCTGCGAGAGGTGTGTTGCTTTACCCATAAGAGATCTTAACCTTGGTGCCAACAGGAATGACCCGTCCACACTTCCTATGGTGTGAGGCCCGGTATAAGGTCTAGCCAATCATGTTCCTCCGCTACCTCGAACACCCACCCGTTGTTGCATGCCCCGACCCACGGGTCCACGCCGGTCCCATTATTCCTGTAGATTTCAAGGTGGACCCCGACCACGACGACGAGTCTTGGGCTCTACCATACACTCCTACGCCGGTAGCTGCAACCCATCATAGACCGCAATACCGTGGGGACTTAGGACTCCCCGGCCTCACCGCTTGCTCCTTCGGGCGACAAGTGTACTACGGACTATGCCGTGGGGACTTAGGACTCCCCAGCCTCACCGCTTGCCCCCTTGGATTACAAGTGTACTACGGTAAAGCGCATCCGTTGATGAACGAGAGGTGGAAACACTTTTGACTATTCCGTCCCACTTCGGATCTTATGGTTAACATGGTTATTACGGCACAAGAATCACTGGCGACATTTGTTGTTTAATCCTAGATGGATATAAACCCTTGCAATGGAACCTCCACCATGTCAACACAATCCATGGTTCCATTGCCCACCACATAGTCATATTCATAGTTATGAAAGTAGTGTGGTTTTGGTTTTTATGCGATAGTGATAACCATAGTACTTTGCAAGTAATTTGATAGAAATACTCAATTGACATGAGCAAGTGATGAACTTGCCTTTCTTGACTCAAGATTATGCAGCCAAGGTCTTCGATACGCAATAACTCCAAATTCTGAAATTGCATCATCGTCCGGTAAGGACGATGTTTAAAGATTGACAAGGATGCAATAATGCATAAGTATGAGATGCAATAGCTCTAAGCGTGATCTAACCCCGATGATTTAGGATCGGTGAGTTGTAATGATTGGTTCGGGGTGTGTTACACTTTTAGGGTGATTCACAAACAAGGTTCTTATTCAGGTGTGATTACTTGGTATTATAAACAGGTAGATAATAAAGCATAATAATCAATTGATCACAAAGAGAATGATTATTGACATAATGTTAACAAGTAAGGAACAGTGGTCAGTTTTAGTACTATATGGCATGGTTAATGATTGGTTATCCTATACTTTAAAAGAATAACTTTTGAAGAAAATGTAATTTGATAAAGAACAAGTATGGTAATTAGGTTTGTGGGTTGCTATAATTTATTCTGGTTCCAAGTAGTTTCTGGAGTAAGTATAAGATGGATCACAACATAGTTGGATTCATCAGCAACTAGGGCTTGTAAGGTTGAGATAAGCCTAGGCATCCTAAGCAATTAATTATACATGGTTGTTGTCAAGGTTGGTTTATCTTGCTAGTGATAGCTGGCTAGGGTTTATAGGTCCTTATAAGCAGGGTTGATGATGATTCCTTATTTTCTTCAAAAGAATAACTTTTGAAGAACATACTTCTTAATTAATAAGAAGTATATCAATTAGGGTTGAAGTGGTCTAGGTTTTACTGTTGGTTCTATTAAGTAAGGAGTAATTGGCTCCTGAATAGGATGGTTGATAAATATCCAATACTAGTAGGGTTTAGTGGAATATGGTTAGGTAATGCTCAGGCTTTTGGCATAGTTGCCCCTGAGGTTCATCACATTGGTGTGATGCTAAGTAGGAATGAATATGATGATGGCTTTGGTAATAGGATCTAGGGTTTACACTTGGTTCACCCTACTTTGATTATCTAGGTTTGATGAAGATGAACACATGGGATATCCATATATTAGTGATAGGTCTTCTACATTTTATGTGGTCAGGACAGGTATTTACTTTCTACTAGGGTTCTATGCTTTGAACGAAGGTACCATGATCACATGTTCTAACCTAGGGTTTAGGTTAGAAGCAATTTAGGGTTCACATGTAATAATGGAACTAGGGTTCCTAATTAATTTAGGGTTTTAGGATTTCACATGAAATGATATGGTTGTATCATCATTCCCTGTGGAATTTAGGGTTTGCTATTTACCATTTAATTCTATGATTAATAACTTCATGTTAAAGTTGAAGTTATTAATAACTTGGAAAATAAAATAATATGGAATTTGGCATATTATTATTTTTAAACAATTTATAATTAAGGTAATTATTATTTAGGGTTTTAAATCCTCCTAATAAGGATTTAATAAGTTAATAGAAAGGGAAAATTAATTTTAATGTTTTCCTTATTTAATTACTGGTTTTTATTTATTTTATGAAGTTTTCCTAATTATTGAATTTTAACTGAATTTAGAATTAAAATTAAAGGCTTAAATATCAAGTATTAAATAATTAAATTTTTATTAAAAATAAAAATTTCATTTTATATTTTTATTGGATAGAGTTTTCTTTTCCAAGAATTTTAATATCTTATTTATATTTTTCTGACTTAATATGAATTTTATACAAATTTGCAAAGTTGCAGTAATTAATGAATTGAAATTTAAAAGGAAATAACTAAATACACCGGCTAACCTACCCACCCGATCCATCGGTCGGGTGGGGCTGCTGCCAGTCGGCTGCCACGTGTGGCTGACCAGGTCAAAATAGGTGAGATGGCCGGGGAAGCTCCTGGCCGGCGGGATTCGGCGACGGCGTCGCCGTTCCCGGGCTCGGGCGGACGATTCACTAGCACCAATCGAACGAGCACCCCACCGTGAGCATTACGGTACTAGCGCCGCCCCTATTTGGTCACCGGAGCAAGCTCAACGGCGAGGTACTGCGGCGGCGGACACGGGCGAGCGGCGTGGCGATGATGCAGGGCGTAATCAAGCGAAGCGAGGGTACTGGGAGGCTCGTGAGCTCACCAGGAACGCAGTGGTGAGGTCGGCGAGGCGAGGGGAGGTCTATGGCGACGGCGAACGGCGACGGTTGATGGTGACCGGCGGGGCAGTGAGGTCGCAATTCGAGGTCCTCGAGGCTTCCCGGCAAGCGTGCGTCGACAAGGAGGTTGTTGGGGGCTTGGCGGAGCTCCAGGGCTTCTCAGTGTGGCTCGGCGATGCTTCAATCGACGGCGACGAACAAGACCGGCGAGCTAGGTTTTCCGTCTGTGAGGAATTCGAGCGGAGGAGGAAGGAAACGGAGCTCATTTGTCGACCTGGGTTACTTATAGGACTCCAGAGGCGAGCCTCGTCACGGTTTGGAGCAAGGGGAGGTCGACAGCACGACGGGGAAGACGAGCACGGCGTCGCCGTGGCCTCCAGCGCACGGAGGGAATGAGGATGACCCCCTCCATTCTTTTTTTAACGAATAGGTATTTTGGGCTGAGGTGGGCTGTGCTTTAGGCTGGACCTTGGGCTGCCTGGTGGGCTGTGTTGCTGGACTCCTGGTGGGCTCGGTGCGGTAGGTAAGGTCGAGGTAGGCCTTCTTCCCTTATTTCTTTTATTCATTTTCTGTTTTATTCCTTGTTTTGAATTCTGGTTTTAATTCAAATTTTAATTGCAAGTTTCTTACTTTGTTATTTCCATTAAGTTGTATAGCAGTGATTGTTAAACCATTCTTTCCTTTTGGAACAAGTATTTATATTTGAATTATATTACATACTTGTGTTTTATTCAAAATGGCAAATGAGCATGAATTTATATCCTCATTTTATTTTTATGTTTTTCTTGTGTATCAATCTGTTTGAAGTATTAGAGTTGATACTTTGAACTCAATTTATTTCAGAGATTGATATTAGGGCTTGGTTTCTGTTTGAGGATTTTGTCACTAGCATATGATTTTATGTGAGCACATATTTATTAGAGTTTTATCATTTCTAGTATAACCCCTTTGTTAAGGTTAATACTATCACTACATTTGAAAGTATCTCAGTAGGGATTGTTTCCATCATGGTTTATCTTGTTTACAAAGATAAATGGTTGATCACTACACATATGGTTTAATTATAGGACTTAGCATTAGGTGGCTCTTATGTTTTATAATTGAAACATTGGATTTAATCAATGAACCATCATGGTTCAAATGCTATTTACCTAATGACACATGGGTTGAATCTTAATGGTGGTTTAGGTTTTATTTGTGATCACCCAAGTGATACTCAAACTAGGTTTGAGATTTAATTCTAGGGTGTAGAGATGAGATGACACCATATTGCATGTGATAGGGTTTAATCTCCCCTAACCATGATAAGGTGGTTACTTGCTTAATATTTCATGTGCTTCTCTAATTACTAAGGATTTGGGAATTGGTTTTATCTTCTACCAATTAACTTCTATTAGTATTCTCAATTCTACCATTAAAGTAACTACATTAGTTATAGTTCTTTTTATAGTTAACTTTGGTCATATGGATGGATGGTTTCTCACCATTTAGAGTAGAGAGTTTGACTCTAAAGGTTTTCTTGTGGTTCTTAAATGAAGAATAGGTGGAATGTAGTTGTGGTAGAATTCTACTTATGATCACTAAGTGGTTCACAAGTTAAGGTTGGGATGTAAGCCTAGGGTTGCTTCCTAGTTACCTCCCTATGATTTCATGTGATGAATGATATCTACTTATCCTATTAGGGTTTAACTTATCCTCACATATCTCAAGGGCATGATCATGGTTTAGGCATGATCAACTTGTTCTTAATATCTTTACCTCAAGTTCTTAGGGTTTATGATCCTTACTCAATTTATAATGATCAAGGTTTGGCTTCCTAAGGTATCTCTCCCGAGTGAAGTTTCTTACTTCTAAGATCAAGTATTGTCTTGATTAACTAAGGTATAATATCTCTCTTATAGTTTCTTGGGTGAACATGGCTGTGGTTATTTCAATAAGTTATATCCCAGGAAAATGCCTGAGATATTCTGTTAGGGTTCTACTTAGACAATGTTGATATTATCATCTGGGTATATGGATAGTTCTTTCCTTCAAACTCAAGTGTTGCCTCAACTAACTTGAGTGTAGTACCAAAGCTTGAGCTCTCTCGATCATATAGGAATGGTGATTCTAGGGTTTATGGGGTATTCACAATATCTCATTAGGTATTTAGTCTAAAACTCCACTTGGCTATCTTGGTTGAATTAATCTCCTCCTTTCCTTATCAATCCATGTATATAATCTTATTCCATGTGATATTAGGTTGTCTCACCACTCCAAGATGAAATGGTTAATCTCCTAATACTTTAGTTCAAAGGTTGTCCTTTATTCTTAAATAGGTAAAGCTAGGATTAGTATGAATGGCCTCTCTCATTTGGGAAGGACCTCAACATTAACCTAAGTTTAGGCTCCATAGAGAATGATGTGATCATCAATATCTAGGTTTAACATAATTGGGTTATCTCTCTAGGGATGGTCTGGAATAATATCCTAGGGTTTCTCTTGAAGATAATGTTTTGATTACTTGGATGCATATCCAAGGTTTAACTCAAGGTTTATTAATGTTCCTCTAATAATTATAATAGAACTCTCACCTCTCTAGGTTTGATGCTTAACTATTTGGAATAGAGAAGAATGTGCATTACTAGAGTTGATCTCCTTGTCATGTTTCCAAGAATGAAGTAAAATAAATACCATGAGGTTCATGATAGGATCATGGATTAGTTTAAGACATGGAGAAGATAAGTGAAGAATAGTTTCTCTAATTATTGTTACTTGATTTCCAATTAAATGGATGTTCATATGTTATGGCTAGGAATATCATGTTGTGATCTTTAATAAGATCAGGTGGTTGATCATTGAGTAAAGTGTTGTTGTGTTGATTATTAGTTCCATTTGATCTAACCCCTTAGATCAAATTATCTCTACCCAAAACAAGGTTTTAACAAAGTCACATTGAGGTTTATAGCGCTTGACTTGATGAGCTACTTCAATTCCACCAAGGTCAAGTGAAACTTCGATTCTTGTGACTGTTTTACTTTAAAGCGCGAAAATTCCCCAGATTTTCTATGCATGAATGCAATGCACACATCTGTTTCCTCTATTTTTGTAACCCCATTACCTGGGATATTACATACAAGCATAGGTTTTGCGGCAGAACAATGTTTCGCATCAGCTCAAGGCACAAGTTTGTTACAAGAATCAAGGGAATTGGGTCTGGGTCGATAAACTGGGTCCAGCCGACGACTTCCTTGATGAAACTAGTTCAAGGAGCTGACGGGCACAAGTAAGAGCAGACACCTTAAAGGTGCTCAAATCAACAAGCTGCCCATCTCGCTCTTTCGGAAGCCCCTTAGTCATTTCCTCGATGTCACCCTTAAAGCCGTAACCCATCATAAGCTGGAAGGCAAGGACAGCACCAAAGGTGCGCGATGTACGCTTGAATACCTCGATAACCTCCTTGGTGTCAACCGCGAAGGTATCGATCAGCTGTCCCAGGGTCTTCTCTTGCTTGATCCTGGGGAAGATCATCGAGTGCATCCGCGCCAAGGCACCCTTCCCCTTCACAAGAAGTTCTTGTGTAAGCTGGTGAGAAGCAAGAATCGTTGATACAGCATTCGCTGGGGAGTTATTTGGAACTCTTTCCAGGGCATCGACAGGGATGTTCGCTGCCTCTGCAGTAGAAAGGAGGGAAAAATTCAGTCATTGACAAAAAGTTCGAATCCATAAGTACGTCATTCGACGGAAGTATGTCAGAAATTACCAAGCAAAGCCAAAGAAGATTGACAAAGGACTTCATCCTTTTCGGCTGCCCGAGCTTCAGCCGCCAGCCTGGATGCTTCTTCCTCCTTTAGCTTCTCTTTCAGCCTGGCTAGTTCCTCCTTCGGAGAATCGATCTCTTGGCGAGCCGCAGCAGCTATCTTGACTGCGCCATCCAATTTCGAGGAAGAGGATTCGACTTCCTCTTGTAGCCGAGCCTTGTCAGCTTCTAGAGAAGTGAATCGGGAGGCAAAAGCTTCCACAGAAGAAATAACGCCTCGCAGGTCCTTAAGAGAGAAAGAAAAACAATTAAACAAGGCACGCTCCAAGAAATCTGTATTGCAATCAGAAGAGGACTTACAGAAAAAGGAGTCGCAGTGGTAGCAGTTGGAGAAATATCCTTTCCTTTGGAAAGGGAAGAAGCAGTCGATGCTTGGGCCATGGGGGCAGCCTTAGGAGCTGAAGCTTCGGAAGCCACCATGACCGGCGAGGCAGCATCAGATTTGGATTTTTTAGGCGGAGGCTCGATAAAGCCCTCGTCGCTGCCAAGGTGAATGATCGACTATGATTATAAAAGGGGTATGAAAACTAAAAAGGCAAAGTATAACTTTTGGAATGGAACTACTTACATGTCGAAGAGATCATCTTCATCGGCAAAGCCGCCGATTGATCTCTTCGCAGGTGAAGCTCTGGCCCCTTCCGCAGCTGCATCAACAAAAGTATCACGATCAGTGTCGTCATTACGCACTAATCCATTTGCGACACAAGTGTTATCGGCTGAGGAGGGAAGGTCAGTGTGGGCAACTTCGAGATCCATCGGACCATTATATTCATCCTCTAGACCTGTTTGCTCGGTGGTGTGAAAATCTACGGGGATTGAGGAGCCTCTCCCCTCAGAAGTATCATCCAGTGAATCACGTGTATTTTCAGAAGCCATGGGGATCTGGCGAAGAAAAATAACAAGTAAGAACAAAGGTAATTATGTCGGCTAAGAAAAAAGGTGTATCTCAGCGGAATCGAATCTTCCTGGTTAAAGGAAGTAAGGCGACGGACTTCATCAAGCAACTCCTTTTCTGATAAATCGGCGGCATTAATTCTGGTTTCATCCTTTGGACCTGAGTACAACCACATCGGGTGAACTCTGGCCATGACTGGCTGGACTCGGCGCTTCAGGAATACTGCTGCCACCTCTGTACCAATCATAGTTTGGCCGTCGGCCTCTTTGATTCGAAGGAATTTGGCAAATAATTCTTCGGCTGAAGCCCTTTCATCGGCTGAGAGAATATTCTTCCAAGAGTTCTTAGGCTTGGCTTCAGAAACATCGGCGTAGCAAGGGAGCCGACACTCGGGTGACGAGGAGTCCTTGACGTAAAACCACTTCAGCCTCCATCCTTGCACGGACTCTCTCATTGGGAAATTAAAGTAATTGACCTCTGAGCGAGCAACAAAATCTACTCCTCCGGTAACAAAGTACCCATTACTACTGCTGTATCTCTTCACATAGAAGATCTTCTTCCACAGCCCGAAATGAGGATCAACACCCAGAAACGCCTCGCAAAGGGTGATGAACACATCAACATGGATGATTGAGTTGGGGGTAAGTTGCCATAATTGGATTTCGTATGTCCGCAAGAGATGGAGGAGGAATCCATGAGTGGGGAGCGAAAGGCCTCGGTGAAGGAAAGATAAGAACATCACAGTAAATCCAGTAGGAGGATCAGGCCGAGAAATCGCACCTGGAAGGATCACATCTCCCGCATCGGAGGATATCAATCCTAGGCTTCGGGACCTCTTCTCGTCACGCTTGGTGACGGTTGATGCTACCCAGTCCCCAGGTTTGACCGTTGAGCTTGGCGGCGCTGGCGGCACCGGAGCTGGGGGAGGGGCGCTCGGAGCGCTCCCCTTCGGAAGAGAAGAGGAGGACTTGGCGGCGGCACCTCCGCTGGTGGAGCTAGCGGCGGCGGTAGGATTCTTCTTCTTCACCATTGTGGGATCTGAGGAAGATTGGAAAAGCTGTGGTGGCGGCGCGACAATGGCGAAGGAAGGAAGAAGGGGAAGAATGAGGAAATACTACGGGAACCGTGGAGAAGATTAGGAATTTTTTGCCCTTTGAAGATTTTGAGGAGAAGTTAAGAGTTAAGTAAGCACGTGGCGCTTGAGGAAGGGGAGGAACCGGCGGCCCACTACGTCCACGATTGTGCGAAAATTGAGGAGCCACCTCGATCGTTATGCGTGTAGTGGTCAAGCCCTAAAAAACTGATTGCACAGAGCTAGGGCAAGCCCGTCAGGGCAGGACCCATCAAATCAGCCCGCAGCAGTTACACGTCAGCAATGATGTCATAAAAAAAACTAGAAGCACTCGAAGGAAACATGAAAAATCATCGGATAAAGGACTTGAGTCTACGCACGGATTACGAGCATCCGAACCTAGACTCGGGGGCTACTCCCATCGGGAGCGCTGACGCGCGCCCGATAAAAGAGGACTCGACAGAATAAGCAGTCGAAGGAAGAAGGTTTGAGTCTGTACCCAGACTCGATAATTACTCCCATCGGGAGGATGTGGTGCACACTCGTTAAAAGTTTTTTGCACTCCAGGATCATGCCCGGGGACTTGATTCTTTGTAGGGTAACGTTGTTTTGCCATCGGCAGTTAACCAACAAAAGTTGGGCACGTTACTCATTATCCTTTGCGTAAAGAAAGTATATCGGATGACCTATGAAGATCTGCGAAAAATTCGGCAGAGGAGAGTATTTGAGTAGAACAACTTGAGTCTACGCACGGATTGTAAGCATCCGTACCTAGACTCGGGGGCTACTCCCATCGGGAGCGCTGACGCGCACCCGATAAAAGAAGGTGAAGCAGATTCAAGATGAACAAGGACAATGAAGGAGAAGAATATCAGGAGAAGACATGCATTAAGTCTCTACCCGAATTATCTTCGGCTAGACACTCGGGGGCTACTGACGTGGGCATTACCCTTCGAGTAACCAGCGTTTCCCTATCCGGTATTGACTAATTGGAGGCCCATGAAGATACCTGAAGGCGTGATGGGCCGCTAGGTCGGCGTACCAGAAGATTCCTTGACGGGCAAGACAAGGAAGTGAACAAACAAGGAAAGATTGGATCTGAACTACTGTAAATCTAGTCGTATTCGGTTAGACCTCTTGAGACCTGGCCTCCTATATAAAGGCCAGGAGAGGGGCTGCCGAGGGACACAATCAATCTTAGCAATCTTAGCCAGGAAAAGCTTAGAGCTAGGTAACCCTAGCAATAGCAATCTCGACTAGATCTCAGCCGAACTATTCAGCACCCCATTGTAACCCATTGTTATCATAATCAAAGAACAGACAGGCAGGACGTAAGGGTTTTACCTAATCGAGGGCCCCGAACCTGGGTAAATCGCTCTCCCCGCTTGTCTGTGAACCGATGTCTCATGTCAGCCTACAGGATTCCATCAACCCTAAGCCCCTATCAGAGGGCATTGGCGAGGAGTACCCTCGACATCAACCACACGCCAGTTGTAGCAGCAAGCTATTTTCTGGTACCGTTACTACTACTCATATTCATTCGTACCACCTGTATTTCACTATCTCTTCGCCGAACTAGTGCACCTATACATCTGACAAGTGTATTAGGTGTGTTGGGGACACAAGAGACTTCTTGCTTTGTGGTTGCAGGGTTGCATGAGAGGGATATCTTTGACCTCTTCCTCCCTGAGTTCGATAAACCTTGGGTGATCCACTTAAGGGAAAACTTGCTGTTGTTCTACAAACCTCTGCTCTTGGAGGCCCAACACTGTCTACGGGAAAAGGAGTGTGCGTAGACATCAAGCACTTTTCTGGCGCCGTTGCCGGGGAGGAAAGGTAAAAGGTACTCACACTCCGGATCTCGGCTACTAAGCTATCTTCCGGCGCCGTTGTAAGTACTCGAAGCTATTTCCTTTAGATCCTGCAATTGCATCTTTTTGTTTCTTGTTTTACACTAGTAAGGCATAATGGAAAACAACTATGAGCTTTTTTAATTTATTTCCTAAGTTAAGACATGAATTGTGTGATGCGAAAATTAAAGAACCTATGGAACCTCATTTGCATGCTAGTAGAAATGTTATTGGTATGAACGCAATCACTGCTAATGCTATGGATAAGTCTAAGCTTGGGGAAGCTAGTTTTTGTGATCTTTTTAGCTTCCCATCTTTAGGGGAGAAAATTTGTTCTGATAATGCTTTATCTCCCATATGCGACAACTCTAATGATACTTGTGATATTTTAAATCCACCTACTGCAAGTACTGCTTTCGAGATACCCATGAAAATTATTGAACGTGTTATTGATAACCGCTATGAAGGGGATGGAACTGTCCATCCTGGAGATCATTTACTGTTTTTGCATGAATTATGCGGGTTATTCAAGTGTGCGGGTATCTCTATGGATGAAGTGAGGAAGAAGCTATTCTCTGTTTCGTTGTCTGGTAAAGCGGCGCATTGGTATAAATTGTTGAAGAATAGTCATTCTCTTGGTTGGGAGGAAATTGTATCACTCTTTTATTCTAAATTTTATCCTCCTCATGAAGTGCATATTGATAGGAATTATATTTATAACTTTTATCCTCGTGATGGAGAGAGTATTTCTCAAGCGTGGGGGAGATTGAAGTCACTAATGCTCAAATGTCCCATTCATGAGCTCCCCAGTAATGTTATTGTTAACAATTTTTATGCGAGGCTTTCAGGACAACACAAGGACTATCTGGATGCCTGTTCGGAGGGATCTTTCACAAGCAAGGAGGTTGAAGCTAGGTGGGATCTTCTTGATCGGATTGAGGAGAACGCTGAAGGATGGGAGAACAACAAAGGTGAAGAGTCAGGTATAAATTATGATTATGAATGCATTGAAGCTTTTATGGATACTGATAAATTTCAAAATATGAGTGCTACTTATGGTCTTGACTCTCAAGTTGCTGCAAATCTTTATAAAGCCTTTGATTCTCATTTTGAATTGCCTAAGAAGAATTTTGATAAGTATCATGAACCTTTTAAAGAGGCTTGCATGAAGAATGAAATTGTTGTTAATGATTGCAATAAGCATGCTCAAACTCCTAAGAATGCTATTTCCTATAAGCATGTTAATTTTTGTGGAATGCATAGACCTTGTGGAATTAATCAAATCAAAGATGAATATTGTATCCATCATATTAATGAAAAAACTAGAAAGTGGTTTAGGGCTCTAGATGATCTTGGTAAAAAAGTTTGTGCCCTCTATCCTTTTAATTGTGAACTTTGCCATGGAGTGGGTCATTTTAATTTTCAATGCTCCTCCAATGATAATTTGAACCCCATGAGTGCTACTAATTGGTATTGTGATGATGAAATTACTCCTAATCAGCATGATGAACTTACTTTATTTTTGTGGTGTGAAGAGCTCTCAAGAAAAATCTCTTTGTTACATATGAGTGATCTTGATATTGATGACGTCCTGCATGGGTGTTTTTATTATTGCATTGATAATAGCCATACAAATACTTACATACAAAATATTTTAGAAGATGACACCTTGCCAAAATATGATAGGACCGCTGTGTGTTTTGAACTAATTAATGAAAAGGAGGAATCCTCCCAAGTTTCTTCTATTGTTTCTGAAAGTAAATCAGGTTATGCGTACAAGCCACCCTTCAAGCCTCTTCCTCCTAAAGAAGGGAACGAGGAGAAGGAAGAGAAGAAGAAGAAGAAGAAGAAGAAGAAGAAGGGAACGAAGAAGAAGAAGAAGAAGGAGAATAAAGAGAAAGAGGCAACGGCATATCCCCGCGTGAATGAGATAACGCTAGGTAACCGTAAGTATGTTGCTCCTAATGATTATTATGATAATGAATCTGAATACAATGATCTTCCTGTGCCCTTTACATACATTAGTGATCATGATTTGAATGAGCACACTACTTTTGATATTGCAAATCTCTGGGAAACTAATTCTGAAAATGATGATGATAATAATTGCCATAGTATCAGTGCTATCCATGCTTCCTCCCATAATGATATAGAAAGCTCTAAGCTTGGGGAAGAGGTGTTTGAAAATCCTTTTGCTACTGATCATTATGTGTTTGATACATCTCCTTCTAATAACAATGATGGTATGGTCACGGATAAACCGATTGTGAAAGATAACTATTCTATTTCTTATGATGACACTGTGCCTCCGACCTTTGATGATTATTATAAAGAATGCTATGATATATGTTATAACTATCCTTATGAAACTTGTCATAGTCATGATTGGATTACCAAAAACAATTCCTTTAATATGCAACTTGTTTACCATGTTCAAATTCTTGATAATAATCTTGCTCCAATTACTATTAATGAGAAGAACTCTTCTTATGCCAAAATTAATGATACTTCTATGCATATGAACCATGATAAGAATGTTTTAAGTGATGGGTATATTGTGGATTTCATCAATGATGCTACTGAAAGTTATTATGAGAGAGGGAAACATGGTTATATGCATCTTAATAATATTAAGTTTCCCCTCTTTATGTTGAGAATCTTGAAGTTACTCGTGTTTTATCCTCTTATGCTTGTCACTTTGTTCTTCATGAATTCATTTGTGTACAAGATTCCTTTGCATAGGAAGTGGGTTAGACTTAAATGTGTTTTGAATTTGCCTCTTGATGCTCTCTTTTTGCTTCAAATACTATTTCTTGCGAGTGCATCATTAAAACTGCTGAGCCCATCTTAATGGCTATAAAGAAAGAACTTCTTGGGAGATAACCCATGTGTTTATTTTGCTACAGTAACTTTGTTTTATATTTGAGTCTTGGAAGTTGTTACTACTGTAGCAACCTCTCCTTATCTTAGTTTTGTTGCATTGTTGTGCCAAATAAAGTCTTTGATAGTAAGGTTCATACTAGATTTGGATTACTGCGCAGAAACAGATTTCTGTCTGTCACGAATTTGGGCAGAGTTCTCTGTAGGTAACTCAGAAAAATCTGCCAATTTACATGAGTGATCCTCAGATATGTACACAACTTTCATTCAATTTGAGCATTTCCATTTGAGCAAGTCTGGTGCCTCTACAAAATTCGTCTTTACGGACTGTTCTGTTTTGACAGATTCTGCCTTTTATTTCGCATTGCTTCTTTTGCTATGTTGGATGGATTTCTTTGTTCCATTAACTTCCAGTGGCTTTGTGCAATGTCCAGAAGTGTTAAGAATGATTGTGTCACCTCTGAACATGTGAATTTTTGATTATTCACTAACCCTCTAATGAGTTGTTTTGAGTTTGGTGTGGAGGAAGTTTTCAAGGGTCAAGAGAGGAGGATGATACAATATGATCAAGAAGAGTGAAAGCTCTAAGCTTGGGGATGCCCGGTGGTTCACCCCTGCATATTTCAAGAAGACTCAAGCATCTAAGCTTGGGGATGCCCAAGGCATCCCCTTCTTCATCGACAAATTATCAGGTTCCTCCCTTGAAACTATATTTTTATTCGGCCACATCTTATGTACTTTACTTGGAGCGTCTGTTTGTTTTTATTTTTTGTTTTTGTTTGAATAAATGCTTGTGTGGGAGAGAGACACGCTCCGCTGGTTCATATGAACACATGTGTTCTTAGCTTTTAATTTTCATGGCGAAGGTTGAAACTGCTTCGTTTATTGTTGTATGGTTGGAAACAGAAAATGCTACATGTGGTAATTGGTATGATGTCTTGAATAATGTGATACTTGGCAATTGTTGTGCTCATGTTTAAGCTCTTGCATCATATACTTTGCACCTATTAGTGAAGAAATACATAGAGCTTGCTAAAATTTGGTTTGCATGATTGGTCTCTCTAAGGTCTAGATATTTTCTAGTAAGGGTTTGAACAACAAGGAAGACAATGTATAGTCTTATAATGCTTGCAATATGTTCTTATGCAAGTTTTGCTGTACCGGTTCATACTTGTGTTTGCTTCAAATAACCTTGCTAGCCTAAGCCTTGTATTGAGAGGGATTACTTCTCATGCATCCAAATCCTTGAGCCAAAAACTATGCCATTTGTGTCCACCATACCTACCTACTACATGGTATTTCTCTGCCATTCCAAAGTAAATTGCTTGAGTGCTATCTTTAAACACTTCAAAAGTTATTACCTCTTATTTGTGTCAATGTTTTATAACTCATGAGGAAGTATGTGGTGTTTATCTTTCAATCTTGTTGGGCAACTTTCACCAATGGACTAGTGGCTTCATCCGCTTATCCAATAATTTTGCAAAAAGAGCTGGCAATGGGGTTCCCAGCCCCAAATTAATTAGCCTTCATAATTTTACAAAAATAGACACTCCTCCATGGTATGTGATTGTTGGACGGCACCCGAGGATTCGGTTAGCCATGGCTTGAGAAAGCAAAGGTGGGGAGGAGTGTCATCTAAATAAAACTAAAATAAAAAGGCACTCCTTCATGGTATGAGATTGTTGACAGGCACCCGAGGATTCGGTTAGCCATGGTTTGTGAAAGTAAAGGTTGGAAGGAGTGCCACCCAAAAATAAAAATGTTTCATGGGAGCCGCTCTTTGAAGGTTTGTCTGGCAAGGGGGTTAGAGTGCCCATTACCATTCGTTGACAACAACAAACACCTCTCAAATTTTCACTTTTGTGCTCTCTCTATGTTTTTAAAATAAAAGCTCTAGCACAAATATAGCAATCCATGCTTCCCTCTGCGAAGGGCCATTCTTCTACTTTCATGTTGAGTCAGTTTACCCATTTCCTTCTGTCTTAGAAGAAAACACTTGTGTTAACTGTGCATTGATTCCTACATACTTGCATATTGCACTTATTATATTACTTCATGTTGACAACTATCCATGAGATATACATGTTACAAGTTGAAAGCAACCACTGAAACTTAATCTTCCTTTGTGTTGCTTCAATGCCTTTACTTTGAATTTATTGCTTTATGAGTTAACTCTTATGCAAGACTTATTGATGCTTGTCTTGAAAGTACTATTCATGAAAAGTCTTTGCTATATGATTCAATTGTTTACTCATTGCATTAACATTGCTTTGAATCGCTGCATTCATCTCATATGCTTTACAATAGTATGATTAAGATCATGTTGGTAGCATGTCACTTCAGAAATTATCTTTGTTATCGTTTACCTACTCGAGGACGAGTAGGAACTAAGCTTGGGGATGCTGATACGTCTCCGACATATCGATAATTCTTATGTTCCATGCTTGTTTTATGACATTACTTACATGTTTTGTTCACACTTTATGTCATTTTTATGCGTTTTCCAGAACTAACCTATTGACGAGATGCCGAAGTGCCAGTTCCTGTTTTTTGCTGTTTTTGGTTTCAGAAATCCTAGTAAGGAAATACTCTCGGAATTGGACGAAATCAACGCCCAAGATCTTAA
Organism: Lolium rigidum; assembly: GCF_022539505.1. NCBI lineage: Eukaryota > Viridiplantae > Streptophyta > Magnoliopsida > Poales > Poaceae > Lolium > Lolium rigidum. The sequence goes on from NC_061509.1 coordinate 268,190,896, forward strand.
AATCCCACGAAGCTTCCAGAACACCCGAGAGCCACCAGAGGGGAGCCCTGGGGGCCCCACACGCCATCCTGGCGCGGCCAGAGGGGGGGCCGCGCCCCCCTAGTGTGTCACCGCCTCGTCAGCCCTCCGACTCCGCCTCTTCGCCTATTTAAAGGTCCCTGACCTAAATCTTCGATACGGAAAAACCACGGTACGAGAAACCATCCAGAGCCGCCGCCATCACGAAGCCAAGATCTGGGGGATAGAACTCTCTGTTCCGGCACGCCGCCGGGACGGGGAAGTGCCCCCGGAAGGCTCCTCCATCGACACCACCGCCATCTTCATCACCGCTGCTGTCTCCCATGAGGAGGGAGTAGTTCTCCATCGAGGCTAAGGGCTGTACCGGTAGCTATGTGGTTAATCTCTCTCCTATGTACTTCAATACAACGATCTCATGAGCTGCCTTACATGATTGAGATTCATATGAGTTTTGTATCACTATTCATCTATGTGCTACTCTAGTGATGTTATTAAAGTAGTCTATTCCTCCTCGCACGGTGTAATGGTGACGAGTGTGTGCATCGTGTAGTACTTGGCGTAGGTTATGATTGTAATCTCTTGTAGATTATGAAGTTAACTATTGCTATGATAGTATTGATGTGATCTATGCCTCCTTCATAGTGTGATGGTGACAGTGTGCATGCTATGTTAGTTCTAGGTGTAATTGTGTTGATCTATCTTGCACTCTAAGGTTATTTAAATATGAATATCAAATATTGTGGAGCTTGTTAACTCCGGCATTGAGGGTTTGTGTAATCCTACACAATTAGTGGTGTTCATCATCCAACAAGAGAGTGTAGAGTATAGCATTTATCTATTTATTCTGCTATGTGATCAATGTTGAGAGTGTCCACTAGTGAAAGTATAATCCCTAGGCCTTGTTCCCAAATACTGCAATCATCGCTTGTTTACTGTTTTACTGCATCTGTACTGCCTGCAATATTACCACCATCAACCACACGCCAGTTGTAGCAGCAAGCTATTTTCTGGTACCGTTACTACTGCTCATATTCATTCATACCACCTGTATTTCACTATCTCTTCGCCGAACTAGTGCACCTATACATCTGACAAGTGTATTAGGTGTGTTGGGGACACAAGAGACTTCTTGCTTTGTGGTTGCAGGGTTGCATGAGAGGGATATCTTTGACCTCTTCCTCCTTGAGTTCGATAAACCTTGGGTGATCCACTTAAGGGAAAACTTGCTGCTGTTCTACAAACCTCTACTCTTGGAGGCCCAACACTGTCTACAGGAAAAGGAGTGTGCGTAGACATCACCTATTAACAAGATGCCACAGTGCCTGTTCCTGTTTTTTGTTGTTTTTGGTTCCAGAAAGGCTGTTCGGGCAATATTCTCGGAATTCGACGAAACAAAGACCCAGTATCTTATTTTTCCCGGAAGACCCCAGAACACCGAAGGAGAGTCGGAGGCGGGCCGGAGGGCCACCACACGCCAGGGCCGCGTGGGCTCCACCCTGGCCGCGCCGGCCTATGGGGAGGAGGCCCCAGGCGCCCTCCTGCGCCGCCTCTTCGCCTATATAAGCCCTTTCGACCTAAAAACTCGATACGGATTGACGAAACTCCAGAAAGACTACAGGGGCGCCGCCGCCATCGCGAAACTCCAATTCGGGGGACAAAATCTCTGTTCCGGCACCCTGCCGGGACGGGGAAGTGCCCCCGGAAGCCATCTCCATTGACGCCACCGCCTCCATCATGCTCCGTGAGTAGTTCCCCCATGGACTACGGGTTCTAGCAGTAGCTAGTTGCTACTCTCTATCCCATGTACTTCAATACAATGATCTCATGAGCTGCCTTACATGATTGAGATTCATCTGATGTAATTGGTGTTGTGTTTGTTGGGATCCGATGGATGATACATTATGATTAGTCTATCTATAAAGTTTGTGAAGTTATTGTTGCTGCAATCTTGTTATGCTTAATGCTTGTCACTAGGGCCCGAGTGGCATGATCTTAGATTTAAGCTCTATAATTATTGCTTAGATTGTATCTACAAGTTGTTTGCACATGTCTATGTCCGGAACCAAAGGCCCCAAAGTGACGAAATTGGGGCAACTGGAGGGGAAGGCGTAGGTATGAGGATCACATGTTTTCACCAAGTGTTAATGCTTTGCTCCGGTGCTCTATTAAAAGGAGTACCTTAATAGCCAGTAGATTCCCTTGAGGCCCGGCTGCCACTGGCTGGTAGGACAAAAGATGTTGTACAAGTTTCTCATTGCGAGCATGTATGACTACATATGGAAAACATGCCTACATGATTAATAATCTTGATGTTCTGTCTTAATGCTATTTCAATCCTATCAATTGCCCAACTGTAATTTGTTCACCCAACACTTGTCACTTGTTATTGGAGAGTTAATTACCACTGGTGTAGATCGCTGGGAACCCCGGTCCATTTCTCATCATCATATACTCGTTCTATATGTCATTGGAAGTAGTATCAACTATTTTCTGGTGCCATCGCCTCTGTGTTACTGTTACTGCTGTTGTGTTACTGTTACTATTGCTCTCATATTACTGCTGCTTTCACATCACCCCTGTTACTAGTGCTTTTCCAGGTGCAGCAGAATTGACAACTCAGTTGTTAAGGCTTATAAGTATTCTTTATCTCCCTTTGTGTCGAATCAATAAATTTGGGTTTTACTTCCCTCGAAGACTGTTGCGATCCCCTATACTTGTGGGTTATCAAGACTATTTTCTGGCGCCGTTGCCGGGGAGGCATAGCTCTACTCATAAGTTCACCTGGGGAGTACACTCTACCTCTCTCTCTATTTTTATTTTATTTTATTTTGTTTTGCTTAGTTTACTTTTGTCTAGTTTATTTGTGCTTAGTTTATTTCTGTCTAGTATTATTTTGCTTAGTTTCTTTTTGTCTTGTTTTATTTTTCTCATATATCCAAAAATCCATAAAAAATTGAAAAACCTAAAAATTAAAAATTGTTGTTATGGAAGAACGCATAACCATGTTGGAGCTTATTGAAATATATAATAATTATAGAGAATCAAGAACGGGTAAAGTCATGAGTGTTGTGATAGAAAAATTGAATACAATTGCTAAAATCTTGCTTAAACGCCATGATATAAACTGTTGCTCTCAACATGATACTAAACATCTGAAATTCCAATGTGGCTTTAGTGAAGAAGTTTTAATTAAGAACTACAATTGGAATAACTATATTCATCTTGGGTTCGAAGAGGTAGAACAATTTGTTTTATTTATGGAAGCCTCTGAGATCGAATCCTTCATAGCTAAGAATTATGAAACTTGTGCTGTTTGTAAGGACCTTAAAGATTATGTCTCTTCTATCTTTAATTTTTGCATAGAAAGTTACAGTGATAATCCTTATATCATTGATTATAAAGAGAGACTCATTAATGCACAAGAATGCACTCACAATTTGCACGAACCTGTGGAAGAAGAAATTGATGAACCTGAAAGCTCATTGGATGAAAAAGAGGAGGAAATTGATGAACCCGAAAGCTCATTGGATGAAAAAGAAGAGGAGAGTGATGAACAAAAGGAGGAAGAATGGATTAGCTACCCATGCCAACCTTCTAATGAGAGTAACTCTTTATCTCTTACACTATTTGATTGTCCTCCATGCTTACCGAAAGAGGTTGAATGTTATGTTCCTGTGGATTCTCTTGAAATATTCCCTATGAGTAAAACTTGTGAGAATAATTATGCTACTGTTATCTATGATAATCCATGCTATTTTGATAAATCTTATGATAATGCTTTGTTTGTGCCTGATGTCGAAATGCATGGTACTAAAGATTTTTGCTTAGCAAATGTTTATGATAAAGCTCTAGATGATGGTCCTATGTTACTTGATAATATTAATTGTACTACTAATGAAAATGGGATTGGAGAGTTCTTGACTTTATCTAGGAGTCCCATATCTCTTGAGAATGATCAATCATCTTGTTATATTATTGATAAAAGTGGGTTTGAAAGTTTTAATCCCACCGCGACAACCTCTCAGAATCCCCTCTAAACACAAACGAAAAACCTAGCTCAAACCGAAACTAAACCGCAAGGCTTCTCTTCCTTTTTGCTTCTCGAAACCGGGGGAACCACCACACCATTTGCTCGAACTCTAGAAATCTTGGCACAACTAGAGCGAACGGTTAGTATCCAAGTGTTGTTAAGAAACATCAAAACCATTAGGAGAAGAAATGTCGTTTCAATCTCCCCCTTTTTGGTGTTAGATGACAACACACGGATTTGCTACAACATATAGAGTACATATGAAACAAAGCATGTGAGAATGAGATATCGTTGAAGCTCCCCCTAGATGTATGTAACACGTGATAAGTGATTGAACTCAATTACATACAACCTAGGACCAAAATTCTTTATATTCAAGCAAGTAGTGCACAAGGTATTATCAACAAGCATTTTCATTTAGCATTTGCTTATGAGAAACATAACAACATATAGCAAAGCAATGCTATACACATGTGTAAATGACAAGTACAAAGAGCATGATAGGATATATCTCACCATAGTCTAATATATAGCTCCCATTAGTCTTGAGCACATAGATAACCGGGGAATAGAAATAATATGTCTTACACACAATACGATAGCCAAATGGTTCTCAAGTTCTCAAGCACGACATAAGGGGAAATAAGTTCAAACGGAAATACGAAATACGAATGGAAAATGGAAGAACCATATCAAGCATAACCTCCATAGGTAACCACAAATCCCCAGAATAACCTAATAGACCTCTCTCCCCCTTTGGCATCGAGACACCAAAAAGGAAGAGAGTGATGATATCCGTCCCTGGAACTCACTCTGGGAAGTCCTCATCACCAATCTCGGCATCATGTTCCTCCCGGTGTTGAGTGGTTGGCCTTGAGGATGTGGTACCATCATCAAAATCGGAGTACTTGCCCTTCCACTCCGCAGAGGCGATGAGTTGACCTTCAGAACCACTAGCAACCGGGATGCCCAACTTCCTCATAATCTCCTTGTTCTGGGTCCTTATGATCTTTTTCTCATGGTGGAGCTTGTAGTTTTGGTCCTTGATGTCAATCCCTTGGCAAAATACTTTCTTGAGCTCTATCTCCCAAGACTCCTTGAGTTCCAAGTTGCGAGAGTTGCGGCATACTTCTTGAACACCCGAATCCTCTTCTTGAGTGTGGCGCTTGGACCTGGTGCGGGCTTGACGCTCATCCGCAGTCAAAGGAGAGACATGGAAAGACTCATGTGTGTGGTGAGCGGATAGTTGTGGAATTCGGTTCCAATGCACTGCTCAATAAGCAACTGAAGGTAGGGATCATAGATGCAACACCGTCTCTCGATCACACAAAGCCTCAACTCATTGTACATATAATCCATGATGTCAATCTTCTTGTCGGAGTCAAAGTAATAGAGGGTGTTTATTAACCAACTGCGAACCAAACCTTTATCCCCTTGTTTGATGGAGAGTGTGTTGTGAGATCTTGTGGATGGTATGATAGGTGTTGTCATCTGAGTGATATACGGTGAATACAATGGTCCATCTCCCTCATGGTAGCACAGATACAGGTGGGGGTCATGTGAGAAGGGTTGCTTGGCATTGTGGATGCGCAAGTGGTTGGAATCTGCGGGATGTATACGGCGGCGGCCGGCGCGGATGGTGATGGGCGGTGGCGGCTCTCGCACTGCGGTCCCCCTCCCCTCCCGTAGGCTTCCACCCGCAGCACACCGGCAGGCCGGGGCTGGTGGTGGGCGGCGGCCAGACCCTCGGTCGGCGCCATGCCCTCCCCCCGCCTCTCGTCGGTGCGTGGAGGCGATCTCGGGATTCTTCCGCGACACGAGGGTGCCCGGGGCAGCAGCCTTGGGTTCGACGGAAGAGGTGGCCCTCTTCTTCGCTGGAGAAGGTCGGCCTGCGATTGGTGGTGGTGGATCTTTTGATCTATCACCGCGATCCGGCGGTGAGATGGAGGTGCTTGGAAGCCGGCGATGGTGTCGCCGGTGGAGGGTTGGTTTGGCCAGACCGGGATGGTCGCCGACGTGGGGGTCCGATCTGAATAAAGGCGATGTTCCAAGGGCTTCTCTTGCGTGAAGAGGAGGACCTGCCGGAGGCCTATACTCGTGATCTGGCCGGTGGGTTGAGTTCTGGAAGGCTCCGCCAGTGAATGTAACAGTGCTTTGCCTGGAGTTTGCTGGATCGGAGGTATTCGGTCGTGCCCACCCATGCATTTATTCCGACCGATTGGTTCTGGAGGAAGCGTCGCGAAGCTCTTTTCTGTGTTGACATCAAGTGACTATGGATCCATGATGAAAGTCGGAAGAAGAGAATTTCATGAAGGCCGGAGGGGAGGACTACCTAAGGGAGGTTCAAGTCTCCGCGCTGTTGAGGGACTTGCTTGGTGTTCCGGGCTTCACAGCAGTGGTATGAAAGTGGGGGCGACAACACAGGTAAAGGGCAGAGTCCTACCTTTCAGGGTGAAAACCCAAGGTCTGGCCTTAACTGGTTGTACCTGGCAATGACCTTGGTGGAGGCATTGTTTTGAGAGCGGGGACTATCTTCAGGGTGAAAACCTAAGATCTTTGATCGGACGACGACAGTGTTTGAGCACTGTTCTCTTCTTGGAGGCGCCGTTTTTGGAGAGTCTGTAATTCAGGTGTTGTCTTGGCGGTGGATGTATTGCTGTTGTTAGACCTGAGATACTGTAGCGGAACTTTTGTTTCTTAGTTTTCTTTTCCTTTTTTGGATGTGTGCATCCGTACTTCCATTAGGGTGGTGCATTGTTGCTGAGGCTAGGTGTAATATGTATCTCTTGATATTAATATATTTCCTTTATTGAAAAAAATAAGCGCAGGACGTATGAAAATACAGATTTTGGGCCTAGCCCGTTATGTGGAAGTGGTGAACCCGAGTCCCACCACATATTTTAGAATCCATCGCAATGCCAATGAGAGACAAAGCAGCAGAACAAGAGCAGCACAGTGGCCCCAAAATAGGTAAAGGGGACAGAAAAACAAACACAGCAATGAATCCAAACAAGTAATCAAGAATAATGCGCCTCTCAATTCTCAAACCAGGCTCGAAATCTCTTGTTCAGTTTGGTTGGAGTTGGACTGGAAAGCCGATGCCCTTGTAGGAGCGATTTCTTCTTCTCCTTGAGGAGGCTCCTCAGGCTTCTGCGACCTGTCGGCCAAGGTCTCCATCCCCATGAATGACCATAAGAGCCAGACGTATGACAGGTACTCCACGCCGTCACCCAAGCTCTTGGCGTGAAGGTACCCTCTGCATCTAGCAGCAGAATAGCATAGCATCTCCACCCACACCCCCTGGATCAACTGCCACCTCCTCCCCTCGTCATCGAGCTCCATTAGTGCATCAGCGAGGCGGCACGCACCGCGAACCAGATGGCCTGGGGCAGTGGCTGACGACTTCACCATGTCCATGATCTCTAGCGCCAGCCTTTCTTCTCTGTGGAGCGGTGCCTTACTGTCCTTGAAGGCTTCCTCGAGAACATAGGAGGCATGGTCGAAGAGACCCGGTCTGGTGCCAGGCATTAGCATCTCAGGACGGATGAAAAGCAAGTAGATCATGTAGTTGGATATCTCCCTGCCGCGTTGCATGGGCGTGGCGTTGGTGTCGCGGCCTCGAGGGGAGGTGTTGGGGTGGTGAAAACAGAGGTCCGTGGCGATGTGCCAGAGAAGGACGCTTCTGTCGAAGGCCATCTTGAAGCTCCACGCAACTCCTTGACGCTGCTGCTGCTCTAATCCTAGGCGACGCAAGGTCCATTGGCCCCTGAGATTGCTGAATCTTCTGTAGCTAGCAGCGTCGCTTATGTATTCTTTCCACCCATCTTCCATGTATCCAAGTAGCAGCCTCGTAATATGAGTTGATGCAACTATCTCCCCAATATACCAATGCTTGTTGATGTACCCTCTCACACAGTTGAGGGTAGCAAGCTCCATGAGGATGGTGGGCTTCTTGGTGCGAGCAACGGATGACATTAGGCTATACTGGAAAATCCTGTCCCTGGAAACCCTATCCCTCGTTGTACACAAACATAGCATAAAAAAGGCTACGGTGGTGTACCGCCAGCAGCTTTCGAACCAGGGTAGCAATGAACTGAGGGCACTGTATAAGTAAGGTAAGAACTCCAGCACAACATTGCAGCTCAGCAGGATGTATGTCACCCTGACGTCCTTCTCACTGTAACCATCTTTGTGGCTCTTGGCGAAGAGCACCAGGGAAGCTAAGGACAGGAATGGAAGGAGGACGTACCAAATGCAGTAGGCAAGAATACCAATGTCCATTATTCTTTGCTTGGTGTACAGCATCCGGAATGCATGATCGAGCAAAACCTGCAACGGATAATATGCAAACTTGTCGTCAACCGTCAGCCAATATTTCAAGTTGGCAAGCCGTTGAGAGTAGGTAGCAGACATGTCGAAAAAAATCTTAAGCATCGTACGGTATCCCTCCACTGATGCCTGCGGGTCATCTTCAAGATCTTGGTCATCACTGCGCACTGTCCTGTCCTGTACACACTCCTTTGCTTGCTTTACATATTGTTCAAGCGAAATATCGAGCCCTTCTTGTTCTGCTTCTGCTTCTGCTGCTGCTAATCCTCTTGGTAGATCTTTTTCTCCTAAGCTAGAAACACATAATATCCAGCAGGCAGAGGCGCCAGGGTGTGCTACCTCTCTTCGTCGCGGGTCGATAGAAACGAGGTCCAGCATGCTATTAAAGCTAGCTCTCCTGAGGGCCCATGGCTTCTGGCCGAACTTGATGATGCCACTGACGAAGAGCAAGGCCGCCACACCAAGTAGCCTCTTTTCGCCGGACCACCACTTGAAGAAGACGTACAAGGCGACCGTGACCTGAGACACCAGGCTTATGGCATGCCGCCTCCATAGCTCGTTGTCTTCGAGGCTGTAGGCACTTATCTCTGGCTGGCCGCCGAGGTGGATGAGGAGGACAGGCGCCCATACCACCTCGACGGCGGTGCTCCCCTCATCCTCTGCCCACGGTCTGTGCCGGTTGAAGAGGGTGGCCAGGGCATAGATCGCCAGTGCGTCGCTGCCTATGTACGCGATCCACACCAGCACTCTGAACTTGCGTAGGATAGGCTTCCTACGCACATCTTTAGAAAAGTGGAGGACGAACTGGAGGAAGAGGCTACCGAGCACGAGGATGCGCAGCTGCGACTCCTCCCACCATTGTACTGCACTCGAGAGACCCATGCACACGTCGCACTGCTTTTGCTTCTCCCTCTCCCTCTCTCACGCTGGTTCTACTCTCCTCACACAACGAGAGAATATGAACAGGACAACATCTACGTTAATTAGGTTCTCAACGGAATGGAGTACGCTAGCTAGCTATAATTTTTTGGTGTTGATGTGCCTTGCGTGTTGCTGGCAACATTCGTTCCTCTTCTCAACCGTTCCCTTTACCTTTACTTTTATTTATTTATATTATAGGAAACTTCTTTGCCTTTTCCTCATGCGATATTCATCTCCCTTTTACTTTTCCCGCAGCCAATTCTTAAATTTTAGAGCAATTCCTGTCATTCTGTCTGTCTACTTGTTCGTTGTTGGTCACTACTACATTCGACTAGTGTTGCATTACCTCTTTTAAGAGCATCTCCAGTCGCGTCTCCCAAACCGTCCCCCAAACCGCGCCGGATCGAGCGTTTGGGGGACGTGTTTTGTTCGTGCCGCGTTTGGGGGACGTCGCTCCCCAGCCGCGTCCCCCAAACGCCGCCCCCAAATGAATATTTGTGCACGAAAATAAAGGTTTTCATTCAATTTTGATTATATATTACAAAGTTTGAATGAAAACGGCTAGATTTCATCTAAACCTAGACTACTGACCGCCCGGCGGCGCGTTCGACGGCCCCGCCCCGTCGTCGCCTCCCCTACGCCGCAGCTCCTCCTGCGCGCGCCTCCTCTCCTTGCGTTCGGCGGTGGCCAGACGGTGCCGCTCCCCGCCGCGCGTCCTCCGCTGTCCCCTGCTGCGCCGCCTGGAGGGAGAGCTCGATGGCGCGACGAATATGCGCCTCTTCGAGGGCACGGGCGTCGTCCTGGAGCTTCTTCTCCGACTCGAAGGACTCGACGAGGGCGCGTTGCTGATCGGCCGTCTCGTCCGGGTGCGGGGCGTCGTCGTCGGACCAGTCGAACTCGTCGTCGTCGTCGTCGTCGTCCTCCACCTCGGTCTCCTCCGCCTCGGCCTCCTCCTCCTCCATTGGCGCCTCCTCCTCCACATCTGTTGGCGCCTCCATCATCGCCGCCGCAAACGCGTCGGCCGCCGCCAACTGCTCCGCCCGCCTCCCCCATAGCGCCGTAAGCGCCGCCTCCCGCTGTCGACGCTCCTCCGCCGTCGCCTGCTGCTGGAGCTCGATCGACTCACGCCGCCGGCGCTCGATCGAGTCACGCCGTTCACGGAACAGCGCCTGCCGCTCATCGCGCTGGCGCCGGCGCTCGTCAGCCCATCGCTGCTCCATCTCCTCCCGGTACCGGCGCCGTCGCGCCTCTTGTCCCGTCGAGGCGTCGAACGCCGCAACGGTGTCGCACTGCTGCTCCTGCCACGCTGCTGCCGCCGCGGCCTCCTCAGCTGCGGAGGCAGGGGCGGAGAACGCCGCTAGATCCGCCGCCTGCTGCGCCTCACGCCGCTGGCGGGCCTCCTCCTCGAGTGCCTCCTCGAGTGCCGCACGCCGCTGCCGGCTCGTCAATGGAGGAGACGGCGGTGGAGGGAAGTGGCCATCGCCGGGGCGGTTCGCCATTGCCACCGGTGATGGAGGAGACGGCTGTGGAGCGACGAGGGCTGTGTTTGTTGCCGGCGGGGTGTGGTGGCTACCATTGATGAGCCGGGAGACCTTTTATAGACGCCGGCGTCGGGAAGAAAGCGCGGGAACAGACGAGAAGAGGCGGGAAGATCGCGCGGGAACGGGCGGTGGCGTGCGAACGCCGGCGACGCGTGGAGGCTGCGCAGCACCGACGAGACGTCTCGCCTGCCCCTCCGTCGCCATTAAGGCAAAGATGCCGCTGCGCGCGAATAACTTCCGTCGCGAGGTAGGCGACGGTTAGGTTTAAATTAACTGTGCCGCTGACGGGTCGGCCCCGCGTCGGTTGGCCTCGCTTTTCGTTGTGTCCGGCGTCCCCGGAGCGTCCCCTGTGGGACGGGGACGGGCTCGGGGCGCCGGACACCGTATCGGGCCGCGCCGGACAAAAAAGGGCTTTGGGGGACGCGGCTGGAACGCTTTTTTTGTCCGGCGCGCCCCAAATCCCTTTGGGGGACGGTTTGGGGGACGCGACTGGAGATGCTCTAAGAGAACTATATTGCTATGTGTTTACATTTGAACCAAATGGTTTCTTCCATGATTATCAAAGCTAGTCAGAACCACGTGCTCTGAATCGACAAAATATCATCCAGTTTCTTTTACCTTCTGGATGCCACAACAAAAAAGCAAAAATAACTGAATAAGCTTAACTTACTGCATCACCAAGATTAATGTTGTTTCAACACAAGTATGTTAGAAACAGCACGACTTTGACTCCACTATGATTCCCTCCCCCAAACTCAACTAAGCCTATGTTCAAGCTCATATCCAAAACCTGGTATGTACAAGTATAGTCATACGTACTCTTCAACCACTATTCCACCAGAGAAAAAAAGCGCAAGACGGTCCGTTGTGGACAACACAAGACAGTCCGGCCACCGTAAGACATTCCGGCATAGGCGACACAAGACAGTCCGATCACTGCAAAACAGTACGGCGTGGGCACGACAAGACAGTCCGTCTGCCGCAAAACAGCCCGTCGCGGGCACCGTAATACACTCCCAATGCACCGGACTGTCCAGCCAAATTTCCACCGGACTATCCGGCCACTCATCGCACCGCCGCCAACCCTGCTGGCACGCACCTGTGAGGCATTGCCGAGGCTCGTGTCAGCCAATACCGCCTTGCAGTGTCTCGTGGCCGGCCATCACCGCTTTGCCGCCCTCCCACCCGCCAGCCACGATCATCATCGCTCGGACGAGTCACCGCCAATGAGTCGGCGTACGTCCATACTCGTATATATACGTATGCTACATATCCGTATAATTTAGTTGGGTCATACTGGTTTTATATAGGACTATGTATACTCATTTAATATTAATGATATAGGGGTATCGAACTATCTCAGTCGTCCTTGTGTTTGAGTTTGGTTGAGTTTAGTCTGAGTTTGGAGGGAGGCTGGAGCAAACGACTTTCTTATTTGACACTACTTTTAGAACATGATTTCTTATTTAGTCTTGGAAGTTTTTTACTTCCATATTTGACACTTGGTGTAAACTTTGATGGCTTATATGGCACTGCTGTCGGTTCTATAAGCTTCACCTCCGACCTGTGCTATCCATTCTAGTGCTCCACTTTTTCCCCTACAAATCAGGGTGGTTTTAGAATTCCTTGCTTCTTCACGGAGCTCTAAAAAAACTTTATTTACTCTATAAAAGCAGCAACAATAGTCGTTTTGTAATCAAAATTATGCCTTCTATAAAAATATGGCACGCTTTTGGTGTACTCTCGAAAAAAAAATCATGTGGATTCCGTCAACCGTCATAAATTTTACACTCTAGTCCCTCACATTGACATCTCAACCCCAGTCCATAACTATCTTGAATATTTTAGATTTTCATTATTCTTCATGGACTAGCACTCACCTGACGCACCTCACCCGATGCAGGACCCTACGGTGCCACTAGCTTGTCTTTGAGGATGATGGACGAAATCGGACGGACCATGAGGCAGATCGAAGAAGGTGTTCGTCTTTCGAGGCCCTAGCCATGTCCTGAACACAGTCGACATCTGAAAGTTCAGAGATGGTAAACCTAGAGGGGGCAGCGTGTAAATATGTTTCTACAAATTTTAATTCTTTCTTTGCAATATTAGCTAGCCTTTGGGGAATATAAAGGTGAGCCTAATGCAAACTAGGTGAGACACCCTATATGACAATACAAGTAACTCAAGCACGAAGGCTCTCACAGGAAAATATAACACAAGTAAAGAGTTCGGTTAGGGATAACTGATAACACGCGGAGACGATGGTTTATTTCCGTGTTCCCTTCCTTTGCAAGAAGGTACGTCACATTTAGAGGGGTGGAGGTCCCATGAAGGATTCCCCAATGCCACGAAGGCTCACCCTATTCTCCGGAGCCTATTGCTGCGCGCAACTGACGTGTGTCTCTCCGTTCAGCACGCGACCGTTGGGAACCCCAAGAGGAAGGTGTGATGCGTACAGCAGTAAGTTTCCCTCAGTAAGAAACCAAAGTTTATCGAACCAGTAGGAGCCAAAAATCACGTTGAAGGTTGATGGCGGCGGAGTGTAGTGCGGCGCAACACCAGGGATTTCGGCGCCAACGTGAAACCTGCACAACACAACCAAATTACTTTGCCCCAACGTGACAGTGAGGTTGTCAATCTCACCGGCTTGCTGTAACAAAGGATTAGATGTATAGTGTGGATGATGATGTTTGCAGAAAACAGTAGAACGGGTATTGCAGTAGACTGTATTCGATGTAAAAGAATGGACCGGGGTCCACAGTTCACTGGAGGTGTCTCTCCGTAAGATAAATAGCATGTTGGGTGAACAAATTACAGTTGGGCAATTGACAAATAAAGAGGGCATGACCATGCACATACATGTTATGATGAGTAGTGTGAAATTCAGTTGGGCATTACGACAAAGTACATAGACCGCTATCCAGCATGCATCTATGCCTAAAAAGTCCACCTTCAGGTTATCATCCGAACCCCCTCCAGTATTAAGTTACAAACAACAGACAATTGCATTAATTATGGTGCGTAATGTAATCAACAAATACATCCTTAGACATAGCATTGATGTTTTATCCCTAGTGGCAACAGCACATCCACAACCTTAGAACTTTCTGTCACTGTCCCAGATTTAATGGAGGCATGAACCCACTATCGAGCATAAATACTCCCTCTTGGAGTTACAAGTAAAAACTTGGCCATAGCCTCTACTAATAACGGAGAGCATGCAAGATCATAAACAACACATAGATAATAGATTGATAATCAACATAACATAGCATTTACTATTCATCGGATCCCAACAAACGCAACATGTAGCATTACAAATAGATGATCTTGATCATGTTAGGCAGCTCACAAGATCTAACAATGATAGCACAATTAGGAGAAGACGACCATCTAGCTACTGCTATGGACCCATAGTCCAGGGGTGAACTACTCACACATTACTCCGGAGACGACCATGGCGGTGAAGAGTCTTCCGGGAGATGATTCCCCTCTCCGGCAGGGTGCCGGAGGCGATCTCCTAAATCCCCCGAGATGGGATTGGCGGCGGCGGCGTCTCTGGAAGGTTTTCCGCATCGTGGCTCTCGGTACTGGAACTATTCTCGACGAAGGCTTATGTAGGCGGAAGGGTAGGTCAGGGGCGCCACGAGGGCCCCACACGCCAGGGTCGCGCGGCCCAAGCCTTGGCCTTGCCGCCCTGTTGTGTGAGCGCCTCGTCGCCCCACTTCGTATCTCCTCCGGACTTCTGGAAGCTTCGTGGAAAAATAAGATCATGGGCGTTGATTTCGTCCAATTCCGAGAATATTTCCTTACTAGGATTTACGAAACCAAAAACAGCAGAAAACGAGCAATCGGCTCTTCGGCATCTCGTTAATAGGTTAGTGCCGAAAAATGCATAAATATGACATAAAGTATGTATAAAACATGTGTGTATCATCATAAAACAAGCATGGAACATAAGAAATTATCGATACGTTGGAGACGTATCAGCATCCCCAAGCTTAGTTCCTACTCGTCCCGAGTAGGTAAACGATAACAAAGATAATTTCTGAAGTGACATGCCATCATAATCTTGATCATACTATTGTAAGCACATGTAATGAATGCAGCGATTCAAAGCAATGGTAAATATAATGAGTAAACAATTGAATCAGATAGCAAAGACTTTTCATGAATAGTATTTTCAAGATAAGCATCAATAAGTCTTGCATAAGAGTTAACTCATAAAGCAATAATTTCATAGTAAAGGCATTGAAGCAACACAAAGAAAGATTAAGTTTCAGCGGTTGCTTTCAACTTGTAACATGTATATCTCAGGGATATTGTCAACATAAAGTAATATAATAAGTGCAATATGCAAATATGTAAGAATCAATGCACAGTTAACACAAGTGTTTGCTTCTTAAGATGGAGAGAAGTGGGTAAACTGACTCAACATAAAAGTAGAAGAATGGCCCTTTGCAGAGGGAAGCATTGATTGCTATATTTGTGCTAGAGCTTTTATTTTGAAAACGAGAAACAATTTTGTCAACAGTAGTAATAAAGCATATGCATTATGTAAATTATATCCTACAAGTTGCAAGCCTCATGCATAGATTACCAATAGTGCCCGCACCTTGTCCTAATTAGCTCGGAATACCTGGATTATCATCGCAATACATATGTTTTAACCAAGTATCACAAAGGGGTACCTCTATGCCGCCTGTACAAAGGTCTAAGGAGAAAGCTCGCATTGGATTTCTCGCTTTTGATTATTCTGAACTTAGATATCCATACCGGGACAACATAGACAACAGATAATGGACTCCTCTTTAATGCATAAGCATTCAACAACAAATAATATTCTCATAAGAGATTGAGGATAGTTGTCCAAAACTGAAACTTCCACCATGGATCATGGCTTTAGTTAGCGGCCCAATGCTCTTCTCTAACAATATGCATATTCAAACCATTCAACTCATGGTAAATCGCCCTTACTTCAGACAAGACGAACATGCATAGCAACTCACATGATATTCAACAAAGGGTAGTTGATGGCGTCCCCAGGAACATGGTTATCGCTCAACAAGCAACTTATAAGAGATAAGATGCATAAGTACATATTCAATACCATAATAGTTTTTAGGCTATTTGTCCCATGAGCTATATATTGCAAAGGCGAAGAATGGAAATTTAAAGGTAGCACTCAAGCAATTTACTTTGGAATGGCGGAGAAATACCATGTAGTAGGTAGGTATGGTGGACACAAGTGGCATAGTGTTTGGCTCAAGGATTTTGGATGCATGAGAAGTAATCCATCTCGATACAAGGCTTAGGCTAGCAAGGTTATTTGAAACAAACACAAGTATGAACCGGTACATCAAAACTCACATAAAAGACATATTGTAAGCATTATAAAACTCTACATCGTCTTCCTTGTTGTTCGACCCTTACTAGAAAATATCTAGACCTTAGAGAGACCAATCATGCAAATCAAATTTTAGCAAGCTCTATGTATTTCTTCATTAATAGGTGCAAAGTATATGATGCAAGAGCTTAAACATGAGCACAACAATTGCCAAGTATCACATTATTCAAGATATTATACCAATTACCACATATAGCATTTCCCGTTTCCAACCATACAACAATTAACGAAGCAGTTTCAACCTTCGCCATGAACATTATGAGTAAAGCCTAAGGACATATTTGTCCATATGCAACAGCGGAGCGTGTCTCTCTCCCACACAATGAATGCTAGGATCCAACTTTATTCAAACAAAACAAAAATAAAAACATACAGACGCTCCAAGTAAAGCACATAAGATGTGATGGAATAAAAATATAGTTTCATTAGAGGAACCTGATAATGTTGTCGATGAAGAAGGGGATGCCTTGGGCATCCCCAAGCTTAGATGCTTGAGTCTTCTTGAAATATGCAGGGGTGAACCACCGGGCATCCCCAAGCTTAGAGCTTTCACTCTCCTTGATCATATTGTATCATCCTCCTCTCTTGATCCTTGAAAACTTCCTCCACACCAAACTCGAAACAACTCATTAGAGGGTTAGTGCATAATCAAAATTCACATGTTCAGAGGTGACATAATCATTTTTAACACTTCTGGACATTGCACAAAGCTACTGAAAGTTAATGAAATAAAGAAATCCATCAAGCATAGCAAAACAGGCAATGCGAAATAAAAGGCAGAATCTGTCAAAACAGAACAGTACGTAAAGAAAAATTTTCTAGATGCACCAGACTTGCTCAAATGAAAATGCTCAAATTGAATGAAAGTTGCGTACATATCTGAGGATCACTCACGTAAATCGGCAGAATTTTCTGAGTTACCTACAGAGCCTACTGCTCTAATTCGTGACAGCAAGAAATCTGTTTCTGCGCAGCAATCCAAATCTAGTATGAACCTTACTATCAAAGACTTTAATTGGCACAACAATGCAACAAAATTAAGATAAGGAGAGGTTTCTACAGTAGTAAAAACTTCCAAGACTCAAATATAAAACAAAAGTGCTGTAGTAAAATCATGGGTTGTCTCCCATAAGCGCTTTTCTTTAACGCCTTTCAGCTAGGCGCAGAAAATGTGTATCAAGTGTTATCAAGAGATGAAGCATCAACATCATAATTTGTTCTAATAATAGAATCAATAGGTAACTTCATTCTCTTTCTAGGGAAGTGTTCCATACCTTTCTTGAGAGGAAATTGATATTTAATATTACCTTCCTTCATGTCAATAATTGCACCAACAGTTCGAAGAAAAGGTCTTCCCAATATAATGGGACAAGATGCATTGCATTCAATATCCAAGACAACAAAATCAATGGGGACAAGGTTATTGTTAACAGTAATGTGAACATTATCAACTCTCCCCAAAGGTTTCTTTGTAGAATTATCAGCAAGATTAACATCCAAATAACAATTTTTCAATGGTGGCAAGTCAAGCATGTTATAGATTTTTCTAGGCATAACGGAAATACTTGCACCAAGATCACATAAAGCATTACAATCAAAGTCATTGACCTTCATCTTAATGATGGGCTCCCAACCATCCTCTAACTTCCTAGGAATAGAAGCTTCACGATTTAATTGCTCTTCTCTAGCTTTTATGAGAGCATTTGTAATATGTTTTGTAAAGGCCAAATTTATAGCACTAGCATTAGGACTCTTAGAAAGTTTTTGTAAGAACTTTATAACTTCAGAGATGTGGCAATCATAAAAATCCAAACCATTATAATCTAAAGCAATGGGATCATTGTCCCCAATGTTGGAAAAAATTTCAGCAGTTTTATCACAAGCAGTTTTAGCAGTTTTAGCAGGTTCCGGCAGTTTTGCAGGCTTTGCATTAGAAGTAGAAACATTGCCAACACCAATTATTTTACCATTGATAGTAGGAGGTGCAGAAACATGTGGAGCATTAGCGTTACTAGTGGTGGTAATAGTCCAAACTTTAGCTACATTATCTTCTTTAGTATTTTCTTCCTTTTCTCACCTAGCACGCAATTCGGCCATCAATTTTATATTCTCATTAATTCTAACTTGGATGGCGTTTGCTGTAGCAAATGACTTAATATCATTATTTTCATTTGGCATATCTTTCGATTTCAAAAGATCAACATCAGCAGCAAGACTATCGACTTTAGAAGCAAGTATATCAATTTTCCCAAGCTTTTCTTCAACAGATTTGTTAAAAGCAGTTTGTGTACTAATAAATTATTGAAGCATGGCTTCAAGTCCAGGGGGTGTATTCCTATTATTTTTGTAAGAATTCCCATAAGAATTACCATAACCGTTACCATTATTATAAGGATATGGCCTATAGTTGTTACTAGAATTGTTCCGATAAGCATTGTTGTTGAAATTATTATTTTTAATGAAGTTCACATCAACATGTTCTTCTTGAGCAACCAATGAAGCTAACGGAACATTATTAGGATCAACATTAGTCCTACCATTCACAAGCATAGACATAGTAGCATCAATCTTATCACTCAAGGAAGAGGTTTCTTCGACAGAATTTACCTTCTTACCTTGTGGAGCTCTTTCCGTGTGTCATTCAGAGTAATTAACCATCATATTATCAAGAAGCTTTGTTGCGGCGCCTAGAGTGATGGACATAAAAGTACCTCCAGCAGCTGAATCCAATAGGTTTCGTGAAGAAAAATTCAGTCCTGCATAAAAGGTTTGGATGATCATCCAAGTAGTCAGTCCATGGGTTGGGCAATTTTTAACCAAAGATTTCATTCTTTCCCAAGCTTGGGCAACATGCTCAGTATCCAATTGCTTAAAATTCATTATGCTACTTCTCAAAGATATAATTTTAGCAGGAGAATAATATCTACCAATAAAAGCATCCTTACATTTAGTCCATGAATCAATACTATTCTTAGGCAGAGATAGCAACCAATCTTTAGCTCTTCCTCTTAATGAGAAAGGAAACAATTTTAATTTTATAATGTCACCATCTACATCCTTATACTTTTGCATCTCACATAGTTCAACAAAATTATTAAGATGGGCAGCTGCATCATCAGAACTAACACCAGAAAATTGCTCTCTCATAACAAGATTCGATAAAGCAGGTTTAATTTCAAAGGATTCTGCTGTAGTAGCAGGTGGAGCAATAGGTGTGCATAAGAAATCATTATTATTTGTGTTTGTGAAGTCACACAACTTAGTATTTTCAGGAGTAGCCATTTTAGCAATAGTAAATAAAGCAAACTAGATAAAGTAAATGCAAGTAACTAATTTTTTGTGTTTTTAATATGGCAAACAAGATAGCAAATAAAGCAAAACTAGCAACTAATTTTTTTGTGTTTTTTTTAGTGCAGCAAACAAGGAAGTAAATAAAAGTAAAGCAAGACAAAAACAAAGTAAAGAGATTGGAAGTGGAGACTCCCCTTGCAGCGTGTCTTGATCTCCCCGGCAACGGCGCCAGAAATTTACTTGCTGCGCGCAGCTGACGTGTGTCTCTCCGTTCAGCACGCGACCGTTGGGAACCCCAAGAGGAAGGTGTGATGCGTACAGCAGTAAGTTTCCCTCAGTAAGAAACCAAGGTTTATCGAACCAGTAGGAGCCAAGAAGCACGTTGAAGGTTGATGGCGGCGGAGTGTAGTGCGGCGCAACACCAGGGATTCCGGCGCCAACGTGGAACCTGCACAACACAACCAAATTTACTTTGCCCCAACGTGACAGTGAGGTTGTCAATCTCACCAGCTTGCTGTAACAAAGGATTATATGTATAGTGTGGATGATGATGTTTGCAGAAAACAGTAGAACGAGTATTGCAGTAGATTGTATTCGATGTAAAAGAATGGACCGGGGTCCACAGTTCACTAGAGGTGTCTCTCCGTAAGATAAATAGCATGTTGGGTGAACAAATTACAGTTGGGCAATTGACAAATAAAGAGTGCATGACCATGCACATACATGTTATGATGAGTAGTGTGAAATTCAATTGGGCATTACGACAAAGTACATAGACCGCTATCCAGCATGCATCTATGCCTAAAAAGTCCACCTTCAGGTTATCATCCGAACCCCCTCCAGTATTAAGTTGCAAACAACAGACAATTGCATTAAGTATGGTGCGTAATGTAATCAACAAATACATCCTTAGACATAGCATTGATGTTTTATCCCTAGTGGCAACAACACATCCACAACCTTAGAACTTTCTATCACTGTCCCAGATTTAATGGAGGCATGAACCCACTATCGAGCATAAATACTCCCTCTTGGAGTTACAAGTAAAAACTTGGCCAGAACCTCTATTAATAACGGTGAGCATGCAAGATCATAAACAACACATAGATAATAGATTGATAATCAACATAACATAGCATTCACTATTCATCGGATCCCAACAAACGCAACATGTAGCATTACAAATAGATGATCTTGATCATGTTAGGTGATACGTCTCCAACGTATCTATAATTTCCGATGTTCCATGCTTGTTTTATGACAATACCAACATGTTTTGTTCACACTTTATATCATTTTCATGCATTTTCCGGAACTAACCTATTAACAAGATGCCACAGTGCCAGTCTCTGTTTCTGCCGTTTTTGGTTCCGGAAAGGCTGTTCGGGCAATATTCTCGGAATTGGACGAAATCAACGCCAAACCTCCTATTTTTCCCGGAAGCGTCCGAACACCGAAGAAGAGTCGGAGAGGGGCCGGGGGTCACCACACCACATGGCGGCGCGGGCCAGGCCTAGGCCGCGCCGGCCTAGGGTGTGGCGCCTCCAGGTGCCCCCCTGCGCCGCCTCTTCGCTTATAAAAGCCCTTTCGACCTAAAAACGCAGTACCAATTGACGAAACTCCGAGAAAGACCTCGTGGGCGCCGCCGTCATCGCGAAACTCCAATCCGGGGGACGGAACTCGTTTCGGCACCCTGCCGGGACGGGGAATTGCCCCGGAGCCATCTCCACCGCCGTCTTCACCGCCATCTTCACCGCCATCGCTGCCTCCATGATGAGGAGGGAGTAATCCACCCCCGAGGCCGAGGGCTCCGCTCGTAGCTATGTGGTTCATCTCTCTCCCATATACCTCAATACAATAATCTCATGAGCTGCTTTACATGATTGAGATTCATATGAGTTTTGTATCACAATTTATCTATGTGCTACTCTAGCAAAGTTATTAAAGTAGTTCTATTCCTCCCGCACGTGTGTAAAGGTGACGAGTGTGTGCACCGTGTTAGTACTTGGTTTATGCTATGATCATGATCTCTTGTAGATTGCGAAGTTAACTATTGCTATGATAATATTGATGTGATCTATTCCTCCTACATATGCATGAAGGTGACGAGTGTGCATGCTATGCTAGTACTTGGTTTAGTCTTTTGATCTATCTTACACTAAAGGTTACTAAAATATGAGCATTATTGTGGAGCTTGTTAACTCCGAGCATTGAGGGTTCGTGTAATCCTACGCAATGTGTTCATCATCCAACAAGAGTGTAGAGTATGCATTTATCTATTCTCGTTATGTGATCAATGTTGAGAGTGTCCACTAGTGAAAGTGTAATCCCTAGGCCTTGTTCCTAAATATCGCTATCGCCGCTTGTTTACTCGTTTTACTGCGTTACTATCGCTGCAATACTACCACCATCAACTACACGCCGACAAGCTATTTTCTCGGCATCGTTGCTACTGCTCATACTTATTCATACCACCTGTATTTCACTATCTCTTCGCCGAACTAGTGCACCTATTAGGTGTGTTGGGGACACAAGAGACTTCTTGCTTTGTGGTTGCGGGGTTGCATGAGAGGGATATCTTTGACCTCTTCCTCCCCGAGTTCGATAAACCTTGGGTGATCCACTTAAGGGAAAACTTGCTGCTGTTCTACAAACCTCTGCTCTTGGAGGCCCAACACCGTCTACAGAGAAAGGAGGGGGAAGTAGACATCAAGCTATTTTCTGGCGCCGTTGCCGGGGAGGAAAGGTAAAAGGTACTCACACTCCGGATCTCGGCTACTAAGCTATTTTCCGCCATTGTAAGTACTCGAAGCTATTTCCTTTAGATCCTGCAATTGCAACTTTTTGTTTCTTGTTTACACTAGTTAGGCATAATGGAAAACAACAAAAAAATTGGTGAGCTTTTTAGTCTTTTTCCTGATTTAGAATTGTTTGATGCAAAAATTAAAAAACCTATGGAACCTTATTTACATGCTAGTAGTGATGTTATTAGTATGAATGCAATTACTACTAATACTATGGATAAGTCTAAGCTTGGGGAAGCTAGTTTATATAAAAATAATCTTTTTTGCTCCTCAGCTTTGGAAGAAATATTTTGCTCTGATAATGCTTTATCTCCCATATGCGATAACTCTAATGATGCTTCGATATTTTAAATCCACCTGCCGAAAGTATTCCGTATAAAATACCTATGCAAATTATTGAACGCGTTATGGATAACCGTTATACAGGGGATGGAACTGTCCACCCTGGAGATCATTTATTGTTCTTGCATGAATTATGCGGTTTATTCAAGTGTGCAGGTATTGCTATGGATGAAGTGAGGAAGAAACTATTCTCTATATCGCTGTCTGGTAAAGCGGCGCATTGGTATAAATTACTCGGATAATGGGGATTCTCTTGAATGGAATGATATTGTGCCCCGGTTTTATTCTAAATTTTATCCTCCTCATGAAGTGCATATTGATAGGAATTATATTTATAACTTTTATCCTCGTGATGGAGAGAGTATTTCTCAAGCGTGGGGGAGACTAAAGTCACTAATGCTCAAATGTCCCATTCATGAGCTCCCCCGTAATGTTATTGTTAACAATTTTTATGCGAGACTTTCAGGACAACACAAGGACTATCTGGATGCCTGTTCGGAGGGATCTTTCACAAGCAAGGAGATTGAAGCTAGGTGGGATCTTCTTGATCGGATTGAGGACAACGCTGAAGGATGGGAGAACGACAAAGGTAAAGAGTCAGGTATAAATTATGATTATGAATGCATTGAAGCCTTTATGGATACCGATAAATTTCGAAATATGAGTGCTACTTATGGTCTTGACTCTCAAGTTGCTGTAAATCTTTATAAATCCTTTGCTTCTCATTTTGAATTGCCTAAGAAGAATTTTGATAAGTATCATGAACCTTTTAAAGAGGCTTGCATGAAGAATGAAATTGTTGTTAATTATTGCAATAAGCATGCTCAAACTCCTAAGAATGCTATTTCTTATAAGCATGTTAATTTTTGTGGAATGCATAGACCCTGTGGAATTAATCAAGTCAAAGATGAATATTGCATCCATCATATTAATGAAAAAACTAGAAAGTGGCTTAGGGCTCTAGATGATCTTGGTAAAAAAGTTTGTGCCCTCTATCCTTTTATTTGTGAAGTTTGCCATGAAGTGGGTCATTTTAATTTTCAATGCTCCTCCAATGATAATTTGAACCCAATGAGTGCTGCAAATTTGTATTGTGATGATGAAATTACTCCTAATCAGCATGATGAACTTACTTTATTTTTAGGGTGTGAAGAACTGTCGAGAAAAATCTCTTTGTTATATATGAGTGATCTTGATATTGATGATGTCCTGCATGGGTGTTTTTCTTATTGCATTGATAATAGCCATACAAATACTTACATACAAAATATTTTAGAAGACAACACTTTGCCAAAATATGATAGGACCGCCATGTGTTTTGAACTAATTAATGAAAAGGAGGAATCCTTCCAAGTTTCTTCTATTGTTTCTGGAAGTAAATCAGGTTATGCGGACAAGCTACCCTTCAAGCCTCTTCCTCCTAAAGAAGGAAATGAGGAGAAGGAAGAGAAGAAGAAGAAGAAGGGAATGAAGAAGAAGAAGAAGAAGGAGAATAAAAAGAAAGAGGTAACGGCGTATCCTCGCGTGAATGAGATAACGCTAGGTAACCGTAAGTATGTTGCTCCTAATGATTATTGTGATAATGAATCTGAATACGATGATCTTCCTATGCCCTTTACATACATTAGCAATCATGATTTGAATGAACACACTACTTTTGATATTGCAAATCTCTGGGGAACTAATTCTGAAAATGATGATAATAATTGCCATAGTGTCAGTGCTATCCATGCTTCCTCCCATAATAATATAGAAAGCTGTAAGCTTGGGGAAGAGGTGTTTGAAAATCCTTTTGCTACTGATCATTATGTGTTTGATACATCTCCTTCTAATAACAATGATGGTATGGTCATAGATAAACCGATCGTGAAAGATAACTATTCTATTTCTTATGATGACACCTGTGCCTCCGATCTTTGATGATTATTATAAAGAATGCTATGATATAGGTTATAATTATCCTTATGAAACTTGTCATAGTCATGATTGGATTACCAAAAACAATTCTTTTAATATGCAACGTGTTTACCATGTTCAAATTCTTGATAATAATCTTGCTCCAATTACTATTAATGAGAATAACTCTTCTTATGCCAAAATTAATGATACTTCTATGCATATGAACCATGATAAGAATGTTTTAAGTGATGAGTATATTGTGGATTTCATCAATGATGCTACTGAAAGTTATTATGAGAGAGGGAAATATGGTTATATGCATCTTAATAATATTAAGTTTCCCCTCTTTATGTTGAGAATCTTGAAGTTACTCGTGTTTTATCCTCTTATGCTTGTCACTTTGTTCTTCATGAATTCATTTGTGTACAAGATTCCTCTTCATAGGAAGCATGTTAGACTTAAATTTGTTTTGAATTTGCCTCTTGAAGCTCTCTTTTGCTTCAAATACTATTTCCCGCGAATGGATTATTAAAACTGCTGAGCCCATCTTAATGGCTATAAAGAAAGAACTTCTTGGGAGATAACCCATGTGTTATTTTGCTACAGTACTTTGTTTTATATTTGTGTCTTGGAAGTTGTTTACTACTGTAGCAACCTTTCCTTATCTTAGTTTTGTATTTTGTTGTGCCAAGTAAAGCCGTTGATAGAAAAGTAAGTACTAGATTTGGATTACTGCACAGTTCCAGATTTCTTTGCTGTCACGAATCTGGGTCCACCTCCCTGTAGGTAGCTCAGAAAATTAAGCCAATTTACGTGCATGATCCTCAGATATGTACGCAACTTTCATTCAATTTGAGCATTTTCATTTGAGCAAGTCTGGTGCCATTTTAAAATTCGTCAATACGAACTGTTCTGTTTTGACAGATTCTGCCTTTTATTTCGCATTGCCTCTTTTGCTATGTTGGATGAATTTCTTTGATCCACTAATGTCCAGTAGCATTATGCAATGTCCAGAAGTGTTAAGAATGATTGTGTCACCTCCGAATATGTTAATTTTTATTGTGCACTAACCCTCTAATGAGTTGTTTCGAGTTTGGTGTGGAGGAAGTTTTCAAGGGTCAAGAAAGGAGGATGATATACTATGATCAAGAAGAGTGAAAGCTCTAAGCTTGGGGATGCCCCGGTGGTTCATCCCTGCATATTTCAAGAAGACTCAAGCGTCTAAGCTTGGGGATGCCCAAGGCATCCCCTTCTTCATCGACAAATTATCAGGTTCCTTCTCTTGAAACTATATTTTTATTCGGTCACATCTTATGCACTTTACTTGGAGCGTCTGTATGTTTCTTGTTTTTGTTTTTGTTTGAATAAATGCTTGTGTGGGGGAGAGACACGCTCCACTGGTTCGTATGAACACATGTGTTCTTAGCTCATAATATTCACGGCGAAGGTTGAAACTTCTTCGTTAATTATTATATGGTTGGAATTGGAAAATGCTACATGTAGTAATTGGTATGATGTCTTGAATAACTTGATACTTGGCAATTGTTGTGCTCTTGTTTAAGCTCTTGCATCATATACTTTGCACCCATTAGTGAAGAAATACATAGAGCTTGTTAAAATTTGGTTTGCATGAGTGGTTTCTCTAGAGTCTAGATATTTTCTAGTAAGATGTTTGAACAACAAGGAAGACGATGTATAGTTTTATAATGCTTGTAATATGTCTTCTATGTGAGTTTTGCTGTACTAGTTCATGCTTGTGTTTGCTTCAAACAACCTTGCTAGCCTAAACCTTGTATCGAGAGGGAATACTTCTCATGCATCCAAATCCTTGAGCCAAACAACACTATGCCATTTGTGTCCACCATACCTACCTACTACATGGTATTTTCCGCCATTCCAAAGTAAATTGCTTGAGTGCTACCTTTAAAATTCCATCATTCACCTTTGCAATATATAGCTCATGGGACAAATAGCTTAAAAACTATTGTGGTATTGAATATGTAATTATGCACTTTATCTCTTATTAAGTTGCTTGTTGTGCGATAACCATGTTCACCGGGGACGCCATCAACTATTCATTGTTGAATTTCATGTGAGTTGCTATGCATGTCCGTCTTGTCTGAAGTAAGAGAGATCTACCACCCTATGGTTAAGCATGCATATTGTTAGAGAAGAACATTGGGCCGCTAACTAAAGCCATGATCCATGGTGGAAGTTTCGAGTTTTGGACATATATCCTCAATCTCATATGAGAAAATTATTAATTGTTGTTACATGCTTATGCATAAAAGAGGAGTCCATTATCTCGTTGTCTATGTTGTCCCGGTATGGATGTCTAAGTTGAGAATAATCAATAGCGAGAAATCCAATGCGAGCTTTCTCCTTAGACCTTTGTACAGAGCGGCATAGAGGTACCCCTTTGTGACACTTGGTTAAAACATGTGCATTGTGATGATCCGGTAGTCCAAGCTAATTAGGACAAGGTGCGGGCACTATTAGTATACTATGCATGAGGCTTGCAACTTGTAAGATATAATTTACATGATACATATGCTTTATTACTACCGTTGACAAAATTGTTTCATGTTTTCAAAATAAAAGCTCTAGCACAAATATAGCAATCGATGCTTTCCTCTTTGAAGGACCATTCTTTTACTTTTATTGTTAAGTCAGTTCACCTATCTTTCTCCACCTCAAGAAGCAAACATTTGTGTGAACTGTGCATTGATTCTTATATACTTGCTTATTGCATTTGTTATATTGCTTTGCATTGACAACTATCCATGAGATATACATGTTACAAGTTGAAAGCAACCGCTGAAACTTAATCTTCCATTGTGTTGCTTCAATGTCTCTGCTATGAATTTATTGCTTTATGAGTAACTCTTATGCAAGACTTATTGATGCTTGTCTCGAAAGTACTATTTATGAAAAGTCTTTGCTATATGATTCACTTGTTACTCATTGCATTTACATTGTTTCGAATCGCTGCATTCATCTCATATGCTTTACAATGGTATGATTAAGATTATGTTGGTAGCATGTCACCTCAGAAATTATCTTTTATCGTTTACCTACTCGAGGACGAGTAGGAACTAAGCTAGGGGATGCTGATACGTCTCCAACGTATCTATAATTTCCGATGTTCCATGCTTGTTTTATGACAATACCAACATGTTTTGTTCACACTTTATATCATTTTCATGCATTTTCCGGAACTAACCTATTAACAAGATGCCACAGTGCCGGTTCTCGTTTTCGCTGTTTTTGGTTCCGAGAAAGGCTGTTCGGGCAATATTCTCGGAATTGGACGAAATCAACGCCAAACCTCCTATTTTTCCCGGAAGCGTCCAGAACACCGAAGAAGAGTCGGAGAGGGGCCAGGGGGTCACCACACCACATGGCGGCGCGGGCCAGGCCTAGGCCGCGCCGGCCTAGGGTGTGGCGCCTCCAGGTGCCCCCCTGCGCCGCCTCTTC
Source organism: Lolium rigidum (assembly GCF_022539505.1). Classification (NCBI taxonomy): domain Eukaryota; kingdom Viridiplantae; phylum Streptophyta; class Magnoliopsida; order Poales; family Poaceae; genus Lolium; species Lolium rigidum. Next base: position 268,218,955 of record NC_061509.1, read on the forward strand.
GCTTATAAAAGCCCTTTCGACCTAAAAACGCAGTACCAATTGACGAAACTCCAGAAAGACTCCAGGGGCGCCGCCGTCATCGCGAAACTCCAATTCGGGGGACAGAACTCTGTTTCGGCACCCTGCCGGGACGGGGAATTGCCCCCGGAGCCATCTCCACCGCCGTCTTCACCGCCATCTTCACCGTCATCGCTGCCTCCATGATGAGGAGGGAGTAATCCACCCACGAGGCTGAGGGCTCCGCCGTAGCTATGTGGTTCATCTCTCTCCCATATACCTCAATACAATAATCTCATGAGCTGCTTTACATGATTGAGATTCATATGAGTTTTGTATCACAATTTATCTATGTGCTACTCTAGCAAAGTTATTAAAGTAGTTCTATTCCTCCTGCACGTGTGTAAAGGTGACGAGTGTGTGCACCGTGTTAGTACTTGGTTTATGCTATGATCATGATCTCTTGTAGATTGCGAAGTTAACTATTGCTATGATAATATTGATGTGATCTATTCCTCCTACATATGCATGAAGGTGACGAGTGTGCATGCTATGCTAGTACTTGGTTTAGTCTTTTGATCTATCTTACACTAAAGGTTACTAAAATATGAGCATTATTGTGGAGCTTGTTAACTCCGGCATTGAGGGTTCGTGTAATCCTACGCAATGTGTTCATCATCCAACAAGAGTGTAGAGTATGCATTTATCTATTCTGTTATGTGATCAATGTTGAGAGTGTCCACTAGTGAAAGTGTAATCCCTAGGCCTTGTTCCTAAATATCGCTATCGCTGCTTGTTTCTTGTTTTTCTGCGTTACTACTGCTGCAATACTACCACCATCAACTACACGCCAGACAAGCTATTTTCTAGCATCGTTGCTACTCGCTCATACTTATTCATACCACCTGTATTTCACTATCTCTTCGCCGAACTAGTGCACCTATTAGGTGTGTTGGGGACACAAGAGACTTCTTGCTTTGTGGTTGCGGGGTTGCATGAGAGGGATATCTTTGACCTCTTCCTCCCTGAGTTCGATAAACCTTGGGTGATCCACTTAAGGGAAAACTTGCTGCTGTTCTACAAACCTCTGCTCTTGGAGGCCCAACACTGTCTACAGGAAAAGGAGGGGGAAGTAGACATCATTAGGCAGCTCACAAGATCTAACAATGATAACACAATTAGGAGAAGACGACCATCTAGCTACTGCTATGGACCCATAGTCCAGGGGTGAACTACTCACACATCACTCCGGAGGCGACCATGGCGGTGAAGAGTCCTCCGGGAGATGATTCCCCTCTGCGGCAGGGTGCCGGAGGCGATCTCCTGAATCCCCCGAGATGGGATTGGTGGCGGAGGCGTCTCTGGAAGGTTTTCCGTATCGTGGCTCTCGGTACTGAAACTATTCTCGACAAAGGCTTATGTAGGCGGAAGGGTAGGTCAGGGGGCGCCACGAGGGCCCCACACACCAAGGCCGCGCGGCCCAAGCCTTGGCCGCGCCGCCCTGTTGTGTGGGCGCCTCGTCGCCCCACTTCGTATCTCCTCCGGACTTCTGGAAGCTTCGTGGAAAAATAAGATCCTCGGCGTTGATTTCGTCCAATTCCGAGAATATTTCCTTACTAGGATTTCTGAAACCAAAAACAGCAGAAAACAGCAACTGGCTCTTCGGCATCTCGTTAATAGGTTAGTGCCGGAAAATGCATAAATATGACATAAAGTATGTATAAAACATGTGTGTACCATCATAAAACAAGCATGGAACATAAGAAATTATCGATACGTTGGAGACGTATCACCTATCCCATGAAGGAATAACTCAATCACTTGTGGTAGACTTTGAGGTAGCCTCCAAACCTTCACAATCTTGTCAGGAGAAAATCCACAGCCCGGATGCTTCCGGACTTCTTTTGCCCACCTAGGGTTTCCAAGGAACCCCAGAGAGCAAGTATCTCGATGAATACAAGGGGGAACAAGATTTGACTCGTTGGGACAGTAGATCAGACCCTCCTCTTACTTTTCCCTGGAGTGATTCGAGTTTGGGTGGAGGAGGAGGGGATCTGAGGCTTTTGGTGTTTCTAACAATGGAGTATGAGAGAGAGAGAGAGAGAGAACTCAAGAATAGTTTGTAGTGTAGTGCCTAACTGTTCAAAGGTAGTAGAAGGGGTATTTATAGTGTCACTTGAAATCTGGCCGTTGCAACTTGCCACCTCAGCAATTTCTTCAAGGAGCCCGGTCAACCAGGCCTGGGGCCGGGCCGCCCGATGTAGGGGCCGGTTGAACCGGGCCACAGACCGGACCATCCAGTTCATACCGGGCCAGGCGCCGGGCCGTGACCGGGTGATGAAATTTCGCGTAGTACTCGGCCTCTGGTTGCCACCAGAGCAGGAGTCGGTTGGTGCCGGGCCACCCGGTCCACAGCCCGGTCTGACGGGCGAGTGACCGGACCAGTCCGGTCAAAACCGGGCGCCAGGCCGGGCCACCCAGGGCGAAGGGGAAAAGTCCCCTGGATCGTGCCCGGTGTGCACCGGTCCAGGGGCTGGTCGGCACCAGGCCACCCGACGACGCGGCCGGTCTGACCGGGAAATTGACCGGCCAGTTGCTGAGCAGCCCTTCTTCATTTATGTCGAAGTGGGGGGGGGTCTCCCTTTACCTTCTTGTTCCATTGATACACCATTATTCCTTTTTTTCTAATACCTGGGAATAATCTCATAGACATGTATTAGACCAAATACTCTAGCAACGGTGTCATTGTTACCAAAATAATGGATAAGGGTAAAATACCCTTACAATCTCCACCTTTTTGGTATACGGTGACAAACCGAGCTAGAGACACATATAGATATTATGATAAGCTTAAACCTTGATTCCATATAAGATATTAAGATAGCTCCCCCATAATGTGTTCAATTGGAGAGTTTGCGTTTGAATGCGATGTGCACCATTTGTTGAAACATGAGAAGCTCCCCCAATATCTTTAGGAAACAAGCATGGTATGGACAGGTATATATCAAGATATAAGCAAATAGCATAATCACCCTAACATAGAGTTTAAGCATACAATAACTTGTCCACACACGAATTATTCAAAGTAGAAAATGGTTCCAGAAATGAAAAGCAAGCAAATAGCACAAGCCAAGTAAGAAGCAAATAAAGTATCAAGCATGGCTTGTGCAATACCCAAGGAACCCTGTGATCCTATACTCTACTCTCTTCTCCCCCTTTGGCATCGAAACACCAAAAAGGCAAAGGAAAGAGTAGGGATGCTAGCGCTCCCATGAATAGAACTGTCCCGGCGGGTGGAGAGTTGTCATCACCATACTCATCATCATCCTCTTCTTCATCTTTGTCATAATCTTCATATCCCTCATCATCATTGCAAGTTCCAGAAGCCTCAGGAGCATGAGCAGATCTAGTAGTAGTAGGAGGAAGACCGTCATGAGCAAACAGTGAGAGATCAAAGTTCTGGAGCATCTCATCATCAATGGGAGGCATCTCCCAAGTCGGTGCAATAACAGTCTCCATCTCAGGTCCAGGTGGTGGAACAGGGTGGTTCCTTGCAGCCATGAACTCATTCTGGTGCATCCTAGTCTCTTGGTTCAGGGCAAGGCTTTGATGAGAAACATCATTTGTATTCCTGCACATCTACCATAGGCTAGTCAAGAAGCGAGAGGCACCCCTCTTGGGGCGCATATAGTAGTTGGAGCTAGCTGCAAGGTCATGCCTTTCCTTGGACCGACGCTCAGAAGACATCATGGATGGGACTTCCGGTCTATTTCCCTGAGAAGAAAACTTGAATGGTTCCATCTTGAACAGTTGATCTTTATAATTGTTGGGAGAAGGCACAACCTTATTGATGAGCTGCAGAATATACTGAGCATAATTTGGAGTTATCCGGTCATGAACAGATCGAGCGTCTCAATTCACAGTAGAAGAGGTCACATCCATCAATTGTCCTAAGGTTTTCAGGATGGCAGTAGTACATGAGATTAAGATGGTAGGCACGACATTCACTTGTATCTCCTGACTTGCTGATGAGATTCTCACAGAATAGCTTGGCAAGCACAAGATAGGAGCAGTACATCCCAGAGATAGTGGGAGGAGCAGCCGTAGGTTCAGGAGGATAGCAGAAAGAAATGTCCCCATGAGTGAACTTATCCTGAGAGTGAATCTTAAACCCATGAGCACGACCACCACCAAATCCCATGGCTTCACAGAAGTCAAGGTAGTTGCAAGAGTACTTCTCTTGACCAGTCATCCAAGTCATAGTGTGAGCGGGATCATCATGAAAGAACACGGTGCAATGGAATTGACGGACAAGGATGGGGCAATAGTACCCAGCTCCCTTTTCATCACCAGGCTTCAAGCACACAAGATCATACAGTCCCATATTCTTCAAGGTATCAACCACAAAGCGGTACTTGGTGGCTTGATGCATGGTAAGGACTTCCTTGTTGATGGCCTTAGGCATCACAATGAAACCATTCTTCATACACCCTCGGGAGTTATAGAAATCCTCCCATATGTGCACCTGAGTGTTGGTCCAGAATAACCTATCTCCACCAGTGTAAGTTCTTCCCTCGAACCGATAAGGATCTGCCTCTCTGAGTCTTCTCTAATCAGCAAGATGTACTGTGCCCACATTGAATGTTGGCACCCTCTCAATAATATCATCCACTGGAACTGCACGTTTGTCCTTCTTTTTCTTGGCAATTGACTTGTTTCGACCCCCAGCTGAACTACCCGAACCACTGCCCTGAGCTGCTCTGGGAGGCATGCGACCGCTTGTACGGCACCCGGGAGGCCTTTCTTCCCTACCTCTCTTAGCAGTAGTACCACGGGTGTTCTCATCAGAATCTCCCGTGAAAGAGAAAATATAGCGAGAATAGAAGTGGGATAAGTGTACATGTCATCAAAAATAAGGAGCCAACGAGTATAACATATGTACAAGTGTTTTGACGAGATTGTGCAAAAGACTGGGCGAGCCGGCGCACGGGCCGGTCCAACCGATCGACCGGGTGACACGTCTAACCGGCTGGTGTGACAGCCGGTTGGTCGGGCCTCGGGCCGGGCACTATCGATTTGTTAGATTTTGCCAGAAATTCAATCACAAAATCATACAAAAACTCATATACTTGTACATATATTACAACAATGTAGAGTGGAACATGTGCATAGTTGTGTGTGACACTCTAATGGCATGAGGACTTTAGACAAACCCTAATCCTAACCCTAATTTTCTCAAATCCCCTCAAAATGTGCAATGTGTGAGGGAATCGAGACATAGAAGGATGGGGAGAGGAAATTACCCGAAGACATGGTCCTCCTTGCTCAAAGAAACAAGAAGAACAACAAGAGGAAGTTTGAGGGCCAAAAACCCAAAATCTCCAAATTTGGCTTGAGAGGGACCAAATCCCTTGGTGAAGATCTTCCAATGTGCCCGATCTATGGTGGGGTAGAGTTTGAGAGGGTTCTAGGGGTGGGAAAGCCCTAGGGAGTGGTGGAGATGAAGGGGCGGCGCCAATGGAGTCTATGGTGGAGGGGGAAGTGAGGAAGAAGAAGCCCAAGGGGTAACTTCCACCCCCACTTAACCAGTCGTGCGACTGGCGCGCCGCCTGGTTGACCGGGCCAGTGACCGGGCGGCTCGGCGCTAGGGCCGGTCCGACTAGACCAGGGACCGGCCAACATATCTTTGCCTCATTTTTCCCAATTCTTTGTGCAATTGTGTGTGTATGATCAGAAGATGACATGTACATATAGATAGATAGATGAATGATGAGAGGAGCATGGACATGGGGTAGAAAAACGCAAGATTTTTTAGGCATACCCATTGGAGTGAAATCCAAACAAGATGTAAATAGCAACAATGGGCATGATTCGAAATATATAAGGAATCATAAATCATTTATCATTTAGCCTCGTATAGTGAAATCATTTTTGCAATTGAGGCTAATGAGGGGCGGGGGATTACTCCCACTATGTTAAAGCGCAAATGTCATGAGACCTCGAAGAGACATGCTTGGGTCCATATAATGACATTGGGTCTATTTATGTTGCACACATAGGTATGGATCATACCAAGACATGGTAAGATGACTATCCCCATATGTGCTGCATAACTAAGCTAAATAGCAAGTTAAATGCAAGAATATAGTGCAAGAAGCAAACCGGGCTTCATCCAAAGGCTTAGTGAAAATATCCACCAATCGGTACGATGTTCCCACATGAGTGAGATCAATGTCCCCATTGGCAACATGGTCACGTAGGAAGTGATGGCGAATGTCAATGTGTTTGGTGCGACAGTGTTGAACTGGGTTATTGGCGATCTTTATTGCACTTTTGTTGTCACATAGAAGAGGCACCGTACCAAGAAACATGCCATAGTCTTTAAAGGTTTCCTTCATCCATAACAGCTGAGTGCAACAAGATGCCACAGATATGTATTCGGCTTCGGCGGTGGATAGAGCAGTGGAGTTTTGTTTCTTGGATGACCAACTCACCAATGACTGGCCAATAAATTGGCAAGCCCCGGAGGTAGACTTCCGGTTAACCTTATCACCGGCCCAATCGGAATCCGAATAGCCAATGAGTTCAAAGGTTGACCCCTTTGGATACCACAGCTCGAGAGTAGGAGTAAGAACAAGGTATCTTAAAATCCATTTGACCATCATCAAATGGCTCTCCTTAGGAGCAGATTCAAAACGAGCACACATCCCTACACTTAACATGATATCCGGCCTAAAACGAGCAAGGATCCTATCATGGAACGGTATACCTTTATATCCACATCCTTCTCACCATCACATGAGCCAAGTTGCCCCTTTACGGGCATGGGTGTCTTCATTGGGCTTGCATTGGTCATGTTGAACTTCTTGAGCATGTCCTTCACATACTTTTCTTGAGAGATGAAGGTGCCTTTTGCAAGTTGCCTCACTTGGAAGCCTAGGAAGAACTTCAACTCTCCCATCGGGGACATCTCAAATTTCCTAGTCATCAATAGCTCAAAAGCTTTGTTATGATTGGGGTTAGTTCCACCAAAGATAATATCATCAACATATATTTGACATATAAATAAGCCACCCCCTTTAACCCGCTAGGTGAAAAGGGTGGAATCGACCGTACCCATGTAAAACCCATCATGTAGTAAGAAATCCATGAGGAACTCGTACCAAGCACGTGGAGCTTGCTTGAGACCATAGGGTGCCTTATGGAGTAAATACACATGGTTGGATCGGTGTGGGTCTTCGAAACCCGGGGGTTGAGCTACTTATGCAGTTTCTTTTAGGGGACCATTCAAAAATGCACTTTTCACATCCATTTGATATAGTTTGAAATTGTGGAAAGATGCAAATGCAAGCAAAAGACGAATAGGTTCAAGGCGGGCTACCGGCACAAAGGTATCCTCAAAATCCGTACCTTCTATTTGGGCAAACCCTTCCGTCACTAACCTTGCTTTGTTTCTTATGACAATGCCATTCTCATCTTGCTTATTCTTGAATACCCATTTGGTCCTAAAAACATTGATGCGATGATCCTTGGGTCTCTCAACTAGAGACCATACTTCATTGCGGGGGAAACACTCCAATTCTTCTTATGTGGAAATTACCCAATCCGGATCAACCAAGGCTTCATGTACCTTGAGTGGCTCAAAACTAGACACAAAAGCATGGTGTTGACAACAAGTGATAAATAATGCATGGTGTCTACGAGTTACCACTCCTTTTGAGATGCTACCAAGGACTTGATCTACTTTCATGTCACTTTCCCTTGTAGCAGCCTTGATCTTCCGAATGGTTCCTTCATGATCAACAAATTCATCTCTTGCTAGTACTCGATCATGAGGGACAACTTGAGCTTCAACATGAGTTGAGGATGTTTGTTGATCAACATCATGGTCTTGCTCAGTGGATTGAGGGGTTTCTTCTTGTTCTTCGGAATGTGGCTCATCTTGAGTAGAGGATAAGTCTTGAGTTGCACTTGATGGTTCAGCTTGAGTTGAGCTAGGCTCTACTTGGGCTTAGCTTGATACTTCTACTCCATCATCTTGATCATCATTATGAGCTTCTGTGGGCCGGATGTGTCCAATTCCCATAAGCTTGATGGCACTAGAAGGATCATCATCATTACCTGCAACACATGGAACAACTTGCTCCACGTGGGAGCCATTATCCACCAAGAACACCACATCACAAGATACTTCAATAGCCCCAGTGGACTTGTTGTAGTATCTATAGGCGTGAGAGTTCTCCGCATATCCAGCAAATGTACCCTCTATAGTTGTAGTTTCAAATTTACCGAGATTCCCTTTATTGTTCTTAACAAGACATTTGCATCCAAAGACCCTAATCCAAAGACCATTCGTATGGAGTTTTATTATGCAGGGGGCGGAGAAAGAGCCGGTTGGAGTAGTGGAAAGCCGTAGAGATGGATTCTCCCCATAATTTATGGGGTGAATTGAATTCACTCAACATAGTTCTTGCCATCTCAATAATAGTCCGGTTCTTCCTTTCAACAACAACATTTTGTTGAGGGGTGTATGGAGCTAAAAACTCATGCTTGATGCCCTCATCATCAACAAATTCTTGCATAGTGTAGTTCTTTAACTCGGTGCCATTGTTAGTACTTATCACCTTTATCTCATATTCATATAGCCGCTGAACCTTCTTGGCGAAGATGAAAAATTCTCTAGAGGTCTCATCCTTAGACTTAAGGAGAAATACCCAAGAGTATCTTGAGTAAACATCAACAATGACCAGTCCATACTTGCTCCCACCAAGTGTATCATAATGTGATGGCCCAAAGAGATCCAATTGAAGGAGCTCCAAAGGCCTAGACATGGTGACGATATTCTTGATAGGATGACCCTTCTTGAGTTGCTTTCCAGCTACACATGCACTGCATACATGATCTTTCTCAAAGGAGTCCAACAATGTGCTCACCCTTTAGGAGTTGTTTAAAATTTGTCATATTGACATGACCAAGGCGGCGATGCCACAACCAACCTTCGTCATGTTTGGCCGCCATTATACATGTGGAGGGAGAGGGGCTCTCTTTCGAGAGGTCAACCACATAAAGGTTGTTCTCCACATATCCAACAAGGACCAATTTGAGGTTATCACTCCTAAAGACTTTCACACAATAATTAGTAAAATATGAATTACAGCCGACATCTGCAAGGTGATATATAGAAAGTAAGTTATAGTCAAGGGATTCAACAAGCATGACCGTCTCAAGGCCCAAGTCCTTAGATATTGCCACCTTGTCATACCCAAGTACCTTTCCCTTTGAATTGTCACCTGACTTTTTATTAATATCTTCTAGGAATTGGTCAAGCACACCTCTTCCTCCGGTCATATGATTGGTGCATCCACTATCAAACACCCATTTTGGACCACCGGAGGAATACCTCTACAAAATCAAGTAGAGGTTTTAGGAACCCATCGATTAATGGGTTCCTTTGTAATGGCAACAAGATCTTTTGGTACCCAAATTGAGTAACCTCTAAAAGCATAGCCATTACGAGGGCCAATATATTTAGCATAAACATCACCATAATAATCAACAAATAAATCATAGTGATTGTTAGGTCCCGTGTGGTCACCACTAGTGGCTTTGCCCTTTGAGGCTTTGCCAACATTAGTGACCTTCTTGTTCTTCTCTTGAGCGGGTTTCTCCTTCTTGTAGTTGTTCTTCTTGTAGGGCTTGGAAGTATACCCAAGTCCATACTTCTTATTGTTTAACCTTTGCTTACTCAAAAGGTCATCCAATCCCATATTATTCTTGGAGTTGGTGAACTTGGCTAGTTCCTTGGTCAACCTAACATTCTCCTCAAGAATAGTTGCTTGTTCACAAATAGAGTCAGTGGGATGATAGTTGAGACCATATTTGGTTACCAAGGATTCAAGATATATACATTGGTCTCAACATATAAAGATAGTTCATCTTTCAAACGTACATGCTCCTCCACAATTTTAGCTTGTTCACAAGTAAAAGATGTAGAATAACTTGCAACTTTTTCAACAACAATGGGATCATTCATTGATCCAAGAGCTTTCTTATAAGTATCTTGGAGTAGGTCATGATTCTCTCCAAGTTTCTTGAGCTCGTCCTTTACAAGCTTTTTAGCCCTTTCAAGGTGGTCAAGATCCCTAGTGAGAGAAGCATGAGCAACTTCAAGCTCCTTCTTTGAAGCATCGATCTCTTGGGCCAATAATTGATCCCTTTCAATAGTTTCAAGATCCTTAACTTTATCTAGTTCAAAAGTTTCAATTTGTTGCTTAAGGCCTTGAGATATGCACCTTTCGGTTTTTAGCTCTTGTCTTAGGAGATTGAATCTCCGTTCTTTATCATTCAAATGATATTCTAATTCCTCAATGGACTCATCCTTTTCTTTGAGGGAGTCCATCAAGAAATCAAACTTGACAAGAGCATCACCACGAAGAGTGCATCTAACTTTGTAAAGTTCCTTAAGCATAACTACCTCATCTTGATCTTCTGTATCATCATCAAGGACACTAGATAAAGAAGGTGGGGATTCCATTACCTTTGTTTCCCTTGCCATTAGACAAGAGCCGACGATCGTAGAGGAGGGAGAGTCATCAGAGTCATCATCAAGAGTTGTTCTTGCCATGAAGGAAGAAACAAAATCATTCGGAGTTGAGGACTCCGTGGAGTAATCCTTGGAGTATTCATATGTGAAGAGTGACCCGGGCTTGGAGAAAGCCAAACCGGCCACTCCGGCCTCCTTATCCTCATCTTCTTCCTCTTCATCGGAAGTGTACTCAGCCCCAAAGGCTCTTCCCTTGTTCTTCTTGAATTGTTCATTGATTGGGTTTGGCTTCAATCTTGGCTTGACCCCTTTGACAAACTTCGGCTTGTCTACCCTTTTCTCATAAGGGAACTCATTGGAAAAGTGACTATCTTTATCACAGTTGTAGCACGTTCTCTTCTTCTTCTCAATGAAGGATACTGGAAACTTCTTCTGGTACTTCTTGGCAAAGAAGGCAAAATCTATCGCGATGTCGCTAGTTGAAGTCATCTCTTCATCTTGTCCGATCTCGTAGACTTCTTCTCTTTCTTGGTCAGCTCTAGCCTTCAAAGCAAGGTTGTGTGAGGATTCATCGACACGGTTCATCTCCATGAGCCTTTATCCTGTCCTGGCCATGTTGTCATTGGCTACCACATAGGAGACTAGATCATCTTCGTTCAGATCAGCTTGCTTGGTAAGGATTTGCAAGTTGAGTGCAAGGTTGGTGTCCTTTTGCTTGACTGCAATCATGGCAATGACCTTGGACTTTATGAATTATTCATTCATCAAAAAACCATCGTTGTATTTTTCACATCCAAGGCCCTTGACCATCACTCTAAGAGCACCAAGCCTTCCATAGGCAACGGCGAAGGATTCTCCTTCTCTAATCATGAACATAGTTGCCACAGTCTTTGCTGACCTATAGAGAGCTTCTTGGATCAGATTGATTCCCTCTTGGAGTACTACAATCCGATCCCACAACTGTTTAGCGGATTCAATGTCATTGACTTGATCAAGGAGCTTGCGGTTGATGTCACTCCTAATCTTGTCACATGCAGAAGCATTGAGTTGACGGTTGTAGAATTCGATGGAGGTCAACCGAATGGGATCTTGTGGCTTCCGGTATCCATCAACAATGATCTCCCACAACTCCACACTGCAACTGCGAATATGAGACTCCATAGAGGAATACTCCCACTATGGTTTATATGCGGCATGGGTGAAGTGTTTTTGGGATAGTCATGATTGACTTCATTGTAAGCTTCCGGAAGAACCGAAGGCCCACTAGAACTCCCACTTGAGAGGATCTTAAGCATGGCACTCATTTGTGCCATTTGGCTTTAGACTTCATCCTCCTTTATCTTTTTCTCAGCCTCATATGCCATGGATCTGGATTTCATCTCCTTAACCGAAAGGTTGGAGTCTTCATCCAGTCCCTCGAATAGTTTTTCCATCTCACTCTTAAGGCTGTGAAGCCTTAAAAAGAGTCCAGGCTTTGATAGCAATTGAAAGTTTAGAGATGGTAAACCTAGAGGGGGTGAATAGGTTTCTACAAATTTTAATTCTTTCTTTGCAATATTAGGCTTTGCGGAATATAAACGTGAGCCTAATGCAAGCTAGGTGAGGCACCCTATATGACAATACAAGTAACTCAAGCATGAAGGCTCTCACAGGAAAATATAACACAAGTAAAGAGTTCGGTTAGGGATAACCGATAGCACGCGGAGACGAGGTTTATTCCCGTGTTCCCTTCCTTTGCAAGAAGGTACGTCACGTTTGGAGGGGTGGAGGTCCCACGAAGGATTCCCCAACGCCACGAAGGCTCACCCTATTCTCCGGAGCCTATCCCACGAAGGAATAGCTCACTCACTTGTGGTATACTTTGAGGTAGCCTCCAAACCTTCACAATCTTGTCAGGAGAATATCCACAGCCCGGATGCTTCCGGACTTCTTTTGCCCACCTACGGTTTCCAAGGAACCCTAGAGAGTAAGTATCTCGATGAATACAAGGGGGGAACAAGATTTGGCTTGGTGGAACAATAGATCAGGCCCTCCTCTATCTTTTCCCCAGAGGGATTCGAGTTTGGGCGGAGGAGGAGGGAGATCTGAGGCTTTTAGTGTTTCTAACAATGGAGTATGAGAGAGAGAGAGAGCTCAAGAACAGTTTGTAGTGTAGTGCCTAACTGTCAGAGGTATTTATAGTGTCACTTGAAATCTGGCCATTGCAACTTGTAAGGGTATTTTACCCTTATCCATTATTTTGGTAACTATGACACCGTGCTGGAGTATTTGGTCTAATACATGTCTACAAGATAATCTACAGGTATTAGCCAAAGAGATATAATGTTGTATCAATGGAACAAGAAGGCAATGGGAGACCCCCCACTTCGACGAAAAATCAACAAGGGTGCTTTCAGCCCTGGCCGGTCTGTGGCCCAGTCAGACCGGCTCTGGCACCGGGCTGCCCGGTTCCGACCGGCCCCTGGACCGGTGCCAGCCGGACGATGTCCAGGGGGCTCCAGAAGATGGCCGGTTGGCTGCCCGGTTTCGAACCGGCCGAGCCGGTCTATGGCCCGGTCGACCGGGTGGTAGACCGGGCGCCCCGGTTTCCAACCGAACCCCAGGCCGGTGCCAGCCAGGCAGATGTCCAGTAAGCCTCGAGAGCCAGTCCGGTCTACGGGCCGGTTTGGACCGACCGGTCCAGTCTGTGGCCCGGTCAGACCGGGTTGTGCGTCGGCCGGTCCGGTCCCTCACCCGGTTGACCGGGTTTCTCGCGCAAATGCTGATGTGGCAAGTGAGCAACGACCGGAATTCAAGTGACACTATAAATACCGCTTCTTCTACCTCTGAAGGGGTAGACACTACACTACAAGCTGTTCTTGAGCTCTCTCTCTTATACTCCATTGTAAGAAACACCAAAAGCCTCAGATCTCCCTCCCAAACTCAAATCCCTTCAGGAAATGTTTGAGGAGGATCCGATGTACTGTTCTACCAAGCCAAATCTCATTCCCCCTTGTATTCATCAAGAAGCTTGCTCTCTAGGGTTCCTTGGTAACCCTAGGTGGGCAAGAGTGGTCCATAAGCATCCGGACTGTGGATTTGCTCCTGACAAGATTGTGAAGGTTTGGAGGCTACCTCAAAGTATACCACAAGTGAGTGAGCTATTCCTTTGTGGGATAGGCTCCGGAGAATAGGGTGAGCCTTCGTGGCGTGGGGAATCCTTCGTGGGACCTCCACCCTGCTGCGCGTAGTTGATGTGTGTCTTTCCGTTCAACACGCGACCGTTGGGAACCCCAAGAGGAAGGTGTGATGCGTACAGCAGTAAGTTTCCCTCAGTAAGAAACCAAGGTTTATCGAACCAGTAGGAGCCAAGAAGCATGTTGAAGGTTGATGGCGGCGGAGTGTAGTGCGGCGCAACACCAGGGATTCCGGCGCCAACGTGGAACCTACACAACACAACCAAATTACTTTGCCCCAACGTGACGGTGAGGTTGTCAATCTCACCGGCTTGCTGTAACAAAGGATTAGATGTATAGTGTGGATGATGATGTTTGCGAGAAAACGATAGAACGAGTATTGCAGTAGATTGTATTCGATGTAAAAGAATGGACCGGGGTCCACAGTTCACTAGAGGTGTCTCTCCGTAAGATAAATAGCATGTTGGGTGAACAAATTACAGTTGGGCAATCGACAAATAAAGAGGGCATGACCATGCACATACATGTTATGATGAGTATTGTGGAATTCAATTGGGCATTACGACAAAGTACATAGACCGCTATCCAGCATGCATCTATGCCTAAAACGTCCACCTTCAGGTTATCATCCGAACCCCCTCCAGTATTAAGTTGCAAACAACAAACAATTGCATTAAGTATGGTGCGTAATGTAATCAACAAATACATCCTTAGACATAGCATTGATGTTTTATCCCTAGTGGCAACAACACATCTACAACCTTATAACTTTCTGTCACTATCCCAGATTTAATGGAGGCATGAACCCACTATCGAGCATAAATACTCCCTCTTGGAGTTACAAGTAAAAACTTGGCCAGAGCCTTGATGTCTACGGGTGCTTCTATTCTTGTAGACAGTGTTGGGCCTCCAAGAGCAGAGATTTGTAGGACAGCAGCAAGTTTCCCTTAAGTGGATCACCCAAGGTTTATCGAACCCAGGGAGGAAGAGGTCAAAGATATCCCTCTCATGCAACCCTGCAACCACAAAGCAAGAAGTCTCTTGTGTCCCCAACACACCTAATACACTTGTCAGATGTATAGGTGCACTAGTTCGGCGAAGAGATAGTGAAATACGGGTGGTATGAATATATGAGCAGCGATAACGGCGCCGAGAAAATACTTGATGCTACAAGCTGGCGTGTGGTTGATGGTGGTAATATTGCGAGGCGATACGGATGCGATGAGAACAAGTAAACAAGCGATGATTGCAGTATTTAGGAAAAAGGCCTAGGGATCATAATTTCACTAGTGGACACTCTCAACATTGTAATCATAAAGGAATATAAATACAAGCACTTCACTATGCTATTCTGAATTACTCTCTGGCAAGATAACGAACACTAATTTATCATGTAGGCAAACCTTAAAGATGTATTCCCAAGTACTAATGAACACCCCACGCAGTCACTTTGAGCATTCATAGGAGGTACTAACACACTACAATTTCATAGAGACATCCAACTCAAATCATAACTCAGTGAATGAGTATTATGTGAAATATAGCCTAAGAGACCCACACGGTGCACACACTGTCATATTTACACACGTGGGACAAGGAGTCTCCGGAGATCACATTAGTAAAATTCACTTGACTAGCATAACGACATCTAGATTACAAGCATCATCATATGAATCTCAATCATGTAAGGCAGCTCATGAGATTATTGTATTGAAGTACATAGGAGAGAGATGAACCACATAGCTACCGGTACAGCCCTTAGCCTCGATGGAGAACTACTCCCTCCTCATGGGAGACAGCAGCGTTGATGAAGATGGCGGTGGAGATGGCAGCGGTGTCGATGGAGAAGCCTTCTGGGGGCACTTCCCCGTCCCGGCGGCGTGCCGAAACAGAGAGTTCTGTCCCCCAGATATTGGCTTCACGATGGCGGCGGCTCTGGATGGTTTCTCGTACCGTGGCTTTTTCGTCTCGAAGATTTAGGTCAGGGACCTTTAAATAGGCGAAGAGGCGGAGACGGAAGGTCGACGAGGCGGCGACACAACAGGGGGGCGCGGCCCACACCCTGGCCGCGCCAGCCTGGTGTGTGGGGCCCCCATGGCTCCCCTCTGGTGGCTCTCGGGTGTTCTGGAAGCTTCGTGGGATTCTATGACTCTGGGCGTTGATTTCGTCCAATTCTGAGAATATTTCCTTACTAGGATTTCTGAAACCAAAAACAGAAGAAAACAGGAACTGGCACTTCGGCATCTCGTCAATAGGTTAGTTCCGGAAAACGCATGAAATCATCATAAAGTGTGAACAAAACATGTAGGTATTGTCATAAAACAAGCATGGAACATAAGAAATTATCGATACGTTGGAGACGTATCAGCATCCCCAAGCTTAGTTCCTACTCGTCCTCGAGTAGGTAAACGATAACAAAGATAATTTCTGAGGTGACATGCTACCAACATAATCTTGATCATACTATTGTAAAGCATATGAGATGAATGAAGTGATTCAAAGCAATGATAAAGACAATGATTAAACAATTGAATCATATAGCAAAGACTTTTCATGAATAGTACTTTCAAGACAAGCATCAATAAGTCTTGCATAAGAGTTAACTCATAAAGCAATAGATTCTAAGTAAAGGCATTGAAACAACACAAAGGAAGATATAAGTTTTAGCAGTTGCTTTCAACTTGTAACATGTATATCTCATGGATAGTTGTCAACATAAAGTAAAATAATAAGTGCAATAAGTAAGCATGTAAGAATCAATGCACAGTTAACACAAGTGTTTGCTTCTAAGATGGAAGGAAGTAGGTAAACTGACTCAACATGAAGGTAGAAGAATGGCCCTTCGAAGAGGGAAGCATTGATTGCTATATTTGTGCTAGAGCTTTTATTTTGAAAACATCAAGAGAGCATAAAAGTAAAATTTTGAGAGGTGTTTGTTGTTGTCAACGAATGGTAGTGGGCACTCTAACCCCCTTGCCAGACAAACCTTCAAAGAGCGGCTCCCATGAAACATTTTTATTTTTGGGTGGCACTCCTTCCAACCTTTACTTTCACAAACCATGGCTAACCGAATCCTCGGGTGCCTGCCAACAATCTCATACCATGAAGGAGTGCCTTTTTATTTTAGTTTTATTTAGATGACACTCCTCCCCACCTTTGCTTTCTCAAGCCATGGCTAACCGAATCCTCGGGTGCCGTCCAACAATCACATACCATGGAGGAGTGTCTATTTTTTGTAAAATCATGAAAGTTAATTAATTGGGGGCTGGGAACCCCATTGCAAGCTCTTTTTGCAAAATTATTGGATAAGCGGATGAAGCCACTAGTCCATTGGTGAAAGTTGCCCAACAAGATTGAAAGATAAACACCACATACTTCCTCATGAGCTATAAAACATTGACACAAATAGGAGGTAATAACTTTTGAAGTGTTTAAAGATAGCACTCAAGCAATTTACTTTGGAATGGCGGAGAAATACCATGTAGTAGGTAGGTATGGTGGACACAACTGGCATAGTGTTTGGCTCAAGGATTTTGGATGCATGAGAAGTAATCCCTCTCAATACAAGGCTTAGGCTAGCAAGGTTGTTTGAAGCAAACACAAGTATGAACTAGTACAACAAAACTCACATAAACACATATTGCAAGCATCATAAGACTCTACATTGTCTTCCTTGTTGTTCGATCCTTAGTAGAAAATATCTAGACTCTAGAGAGACCACTCATGCAAACCAAATTTTAACAAGCTCTATGTATTTCTTCACTAATAGGTGCAAAGTATATGATGCAAGAGCTTAAACATGAGCACAAAAATTGCCAAGTATCAAATTATTCAAGACATCATACCAATTACTACATGTAGCATTTCCCGTTTCCAACCATACAACAATTTACGAAGCAGTTTCAACCTTCGCCATGAACATTAAAAGCTAAGAACACATGTGTTCATATGAACCAGCGGAGCGTGTCTCTCTCCCACACAAGCATTTATTCAAACAAAAACAAAAAAACAAAAACATACAGACGCTCCAAGTAAAGCACATAAGATGTGACCGAATAAAAATATAGTTTCACTAGAGGAACCTGATAATGTTGTTGATGAAGAAGGGGATGCCTTGGGCATCCCCAAGCTTAGATGCTTGAGTCTTCTTGAAATATGCAGGGACACTACAACACAACATAGCTTTGGTAACACAACCATGTAACACATAGTAAATTATGTTACAGGTAAAATTACAGTAACACAACATTTGTGTGCCAACGACCGACAGTGACACAAATTGTATCATATCCGAAAAGGTGTTACGGGGATATCGACGCAGTAACATATACATATGTGTTGTAAGTAATGTGTTACAAGTATATTAACGTAGTAACATGTAGTTGTGTGTTGGCAGGAATGTGTTACGAGGCTTACACAGGTGTTGAGATTAGTTATCCGCTGGTTACGTGAAAGAAGATCTCCCAAGATGAAAATTTTCTAGTGGAAATAAGTAGTGTCGCGTGTCGATACACAACACCGGGGATATGAGACATCCTATTTTTAGGTTTCGGTGGCGGGCACAAAACTACTCCAAATCTTCCTCAAAGGCATAATGACATAGCTCATGCACAATGACTATCAACTGCACTAACTTTGGCGGCATGGGCAAGATGTCTTGCCCTTCCTGGATGACATTAGACCGGTCTTATGTGGACCGCTAGAGTACTCATGTCGGCGTTTCGCATCATCAGAAGAGTGTCCGAATGATTCAGGGGAAGGGACTAGACCCATCCACTATTCCACTCCCTGTAGAGGCATCATGAGTAGGATGGTAAGGCATGGTGGTTCGCCTCACCTCACGGATACGTTGTTGCCATGTTGCGTCCATTACCACACTATCGGGAGGAAATTTCGAGAACCAATTTGGCTTTTGAATCGAAAATTGGTGGAGGCAGTGGCCCTCTCTTTCGTCCTAAAATACATTGCATTCAGCGACACAAGGATTTGCGAGATTTTTATATATTAGTTAGAGGCCGTCACCAATAGAGATTTGAGTGGTCCACACGCCACATCCACACGACACCAACCAAATTAAGTGTGGTCCCACCAGGTGTATGGTTGTGAGAAGACATGCATCGAGCCTAACCCCGTCGACACGAGAAGGAAGACCATGTCGCCACCATCTAGCATGTGTGATCGTAAAATCAAAGTATTATATCAGTGACTACTTTGTGCACCGAGAATACCGAGAAATAACGGTGCTCTATATTATTTAATTATAATTAAATGTGATATATGTAAATATTCGCATACTTCTTGCAAAGTTTTTCCTCTGTCCAGTTATTACTGTATAAAATTTACATCCTATTCTATAGGATCTTGACGTATTTTTATTTTATTAGAGGTGGATATTCTGCAAATTTGATCAATTGATCCGAGGTCCTTTTCACACACAAAAAAATGTCAATTCCTTTTGTCCCGCTAATCTAGTTATTGATTGACTAAAAACCAGCGGAGGGAAATTTTAGATTGTTCCCGCTATTATACACTTTCCCCTCCCATCGATAGACCCTATATATAGAGCCCTCTAATAAATCCCTTATCACCACTAGTAGCGTGAAACAACAAGGCCCGTAACTAACTCATCTTTTTTTTTGTTGAGAAACTCATCTTCTAATCTAATCTACAGAGACAAGGAGTTGACCCCCACCGCCGCCCCCAACACCACGCCGCCCCCCACCACCGCACCACCGAGCTACCCACCATAGCCGACCCCTCCCCCCACCGACTACCCTAGCAACAGATCTCCATTCCCCTCCATCTCCCTGCAATCAACATCGCGTCGGCACACCCGCCCGCTGCTGCCCGTCTCGTATTCTTGCCAAGGCCCGGCCACCCTCCTAGCATGGCTCCGGTCAACAGCAGACATTTGTTCAGGCCCCTGCGCCACCAAGGTAATTCGCCAGCCTCCTAGCACGGCTTGAGATTGGTTTGGAACATTCCATACTGAATCAAAAATCCGTGGGCCTGCCGCCTGCACCAATATGTCCGTAGGCTAGATTTTGAAATACCAGGAATTTCTCCATGATTACTCAATTATATCTATACGTTCTAGGTCTTAACGGATTACAAATCAGCAAGACGTCTAGATACAGTTTGCACTTAGGCGTTATTTTTTTCAGTGTTAGACTTGCAGAATCTGATAGTTTTTTTAACATAAAACTATCTGTTAAATTCATTTGGATTTTGTTTAATGTAATCTTATATTGTGCCCTCATAACGGTATATGATTTTCAGTAGTGGGCATATGGTAAACGGCCTGGCAAGCAATATACAAAGTTAACACCAAATAGGCTGGTCAGAAAAGGAAATAATATCGGAATATGAAGTTTCTTCTTACCTAAAATATGGAATTGCGGACGTTTATATCTATATCTATATCTATACCTAATAATAAAGAAAATAAGGTTTCTTGTTCGTCCGTCTATTTTTAGTCTTAAAGTTAAAACAAATTACCCTCATTGCCACTGATAAGTTCGGTACCGGTTCGTGTTGTTTAATCGATCGATGGATTACTCGCTAGATCGATTGTTACGGTGGACCAGCCCACGAAGAGTTAGAGACCTATGCAAACTTCGGTATCCCTACCAGATCCGAGTCGTCTTCAAGTCGTTCTCGGTCTTCTTCGGGAGCTATCAGCCCTGCATCAAATAAATTGATCCAATCGATCAAATTTTACAATTGAAATCCTAACACGGTCCGTCAAGGCCACATGACCGACGGAAGCAAAGTCGACACGTGATGTCATGGGGAAGAAAAGCGCTTCGACGACGAGGTTATGGATGAGACCAGCGCTTGGAGATCATGCATGAGACGCCGGCGCTGACCATGTATCACATGATCGAGGTCGACGCGACGCGATGAGGTCATGGGCGAGACGCTCCGAGACGACCGCTTCAAGATCACGCATGAGGCAGCGGTGCGCTGTGGCAGACCATCGAAAACCTCTCTCTCCTCGATCATGTGGCGTGCGCCGACCTCCTTCTCTTCCCGCGATGAGACACGGTCGTAGAAGCTCGCTGTCGTCGGATTTCGCCGGAGTCGAGGACGGAAGGAGGCGTTCGGCTAGGTCCTTTTGTGGGTATATCGCGGTGGTTGTTCCTGCAATCTTCCATGTCAGGTGGGCTCATAGGGCGAACGAGTGATGCAGGAGATTAGAACTATTGCGGATAGGATCTCCAGGAGCTATTCGTTGAGCGGAGAACCGGAATTTCGCACGGTCTCGTCGCAGCCGTTCTAGAGGAATCGTCTCCACGGGGCACGGCCTTCTTCCGCCCCCACCACGGCCGCTCGGAACAGGCACGCGCTGCAGCTGATCGAGCTCCTCCGAGGGCATGTGCAACACTGGGGCATGGAAGATTGTTGGATGCAGCTCTACGTAGAGCCTATACGACAGATGAAGGGGTGGAACGTGGATGATATCGGCTCTTTTTCTTGTCCATCAGCCGGCTCAACCCGGCCAGTGCCGGTGTGTTCGCTTCGGAACCGCACGAAGTCCCCATGAGCCCAGCGCCCTCGCTATGAACCTGTGCAGCATTCTCACTGCATTGCCGCACCAGCGAACCAGAGGACCAAGCTTCGAGATCAGCTTGCGATCACCTAAGCTTGCCTCTGCTTTACTACTATCTGAACATATCGTTGTCTCTCGGGTACGCTAGGTCCAATCCTACCCATGGTATGCCCAATCTAAGTCATGAACCAACAAGCTTGTAGCTTAATATATTCATTGGTTGTTGCCCGTTTTGAAATGTATGCACGAGAGGGACGGCGGGCGCCGTCGTTGAAAGAGAGGAGAGGCTTGTACCCTCAAATATGGCTGTATGGCATGGCATGGTTCTGTACTTAATTAGAATAAAATTTCGAACACTTGCGTTTATCACATCAGGTCGGGCAGATGAGTTCAGCCAGTGAACTCTTAGGTGCATATGTTCTTTTTTACTTCTAAATGCATCTTTGATGTATTTTAAAAAATTCTAAACAAAAAATTCACGTGTATATCTTTTCATGTTAGGTGCAGAAAAACTCTTTTTATGAAAAATCGGCTTGTCATTTAGGCAGTATGAAAATATACAAAATTATGTGCTAAAAATAATGTTTTTATGAGGCATGTTTTGTCTTTCTACATCGACCAGAGGAGGTTTGGGTTTTTCGCGGAATTGTACGAAAGGACAAAGATCATTGAGATGTACATGTTAATTTTTTAAAAATAGATTTTGTACTTACACAAGCATATGTGTGGTTTTTCTGTCATCGTATTTTTATTTTTCAAGATTCGCGCTCACTATGGTAGATGAAAATATTCATTTCTCTCTCTTTTTTATCCGAATCTCAAAGCAGAACGAACGGTGACGGAAACATCCACACCCATGTAAGTATAAAAGTATTTTTTATTTTTTGTTGAAATTTTTGACAACTAGAAGTTTTTTTTGGTGGAGGGAGAATATCCACCGGGAACCGAATGAAATTTCTGGCATGTAAGACCGTAGCAACGCACGGGCAATTGTACTAGTATTGCTTAAAGGACGTATGAAGTGGGATGGATATAAAGTCTGTTGTTTCCTGTCCACAACATCACGGTCGACATTGCTACAATCAACCATTTGCAATTGCGGAACAATGTAATAATTTAATTATAACTTTTGCTGGATTACCTATTTAAGTGCGTTCTAATTGGAGGGAAATAGCAAAGCTGAAGGAACATATAAGAAGGCTTGAAGATATGAATAACAATTTAGCCTATGGGAATTAAATACAAGAAGAGGTAAACGAATTCCTTTTTTCTTCCTCGTGTATGAATTTCTATCAACATTTTACTTTGACTTGTTAGTTTGTAGGAAATTCTCCAAGCAAACAATAATGTCCATTCTCGGTTACCAATACTACGAGTAAAATAAAGTTAAATGTCAATACATGGGTATATCATTGCTTGTCACTTGAAACCTTGTATTAATATTTCAGTTTGCAGAGAATCCAATGCACTGGACCTGTTGAAGCACGCTCGTCTATGCAACATGGCATGTGCGAGGATAATAATTTAGTGCTTTCAAGCGAAAAGGTTATGGTTATTTTTATATGTCATAAATATATACTATTAAATAGTTTCTTTCTTAAGATTGCTATGCCACCGAACCAGGATTGCAAGCATGATAATGACGATCAGTTACTGATTCAATAAAATTCATCATCGCCAGATGATTTTGTGCCAGAGGTAGTATTTGTGTGCTTCCGAGTTTTAAAGTTGCACCTTTCTGTAGCCCCAAGAAAGGAATATCACTCCATATACTATTACTGGTTCTTTGTAGGTGAGGGAAATGAGAGATCAGAGCGATGAATCGGTTGCAAGACTATACCAGGAGGGCACTAGAAATAAGTGCGGACACTCAATTTCCTCAAAAATACGATGTACTTCTTCACTTACGGTAAATATACGCACATTATCTACAACCGCCAAGTTATTTTCTTTTGGGGTTACATGGTGTGCCTTTTAGTACCTGGTATCACCAAAATGGCATTATTGATGTTGTCCTTAATATTATGTGTTTAAGTTACAAATTTATGCCGTTTGGCAAGGTTTTCTGCCTATACTAGTTTGTTTTAAAAAAATCATTGTACTGAGCAGGAGGCACTAACTAGTTGTTATATTTTCTGATATAATTTGATATTGTTTTCCTTTCCATTGTTTACATGGATTGGTGGGACACGCGCTACTTTTAATCATAGTCGAACATGTACACGGACACATGAGGTAAGACATACCTAAAACAGCTAGGAGACTTCTAAACAATCATATACTAAACACTATAGACCAGGAAACGTGCACCGACCAAAAAACGTTGACCAACGGGGGAATGATCCCTCCCTTGGCTATACGTTGTTAGGTAGAAATGAGACTCTCCCCGCGGATGGACGCTAGGATGATAACCCAATTAAAGTTCGCCCCTCCCGCGAAATTACCGCGTGATGGGGATTCGAACCCGGGTGGGCTGGCTGCGCACTCGCCTTGCCTTTCCACTAAGTTGGAACTCAGTTCTCAAACGTGCACTGACCAAACATCTACTAGCCACGCATTGCTAACATTAGACTCTACCTAGACTAGGGAAAGATTATTTCTAACATGCAAACATTTCATCATTGTCGTTGACGCTAATATAGTTGAAAATATTGGCTAGTTTCGTAGTAGTTCTAAAGATTTCAACCTATCCAAACAAGCGGAATATATATTGCATATGCTACTGTTTGGAGCACCGATCCCGCAACTAATGCAACTAAACAAGTGGTATTGAGTTGGGTACGGAAATTTGCACCTGTGCACATACATGAACATATTCTGGATAAGGAATTAGCAAGGGAAGTATCTGATTGCAAGATATGTGGTGATGCTTTTTCTTTAAGATTCGTTATTGATTGGCCTGCATCTTTTGTAACTTATTTTCTCCCCATCAATATTTTAGAATATTATTTCTCTAAATTAATCATACAACTATGATGTCCAATTTTCTTTTACAGATGCGAATGAAGGATTGAGTTGCGGCTGAATTCTCTAGTTCAATCAAGAAGCAAATAATTTTTGAATATTTTGCTTAGCAGTAGTTATAGTTCATTGATAGATTGAAAAATGTAATATTATTTCAGAGGATATTTTTTCTTTGATCGAATTGATGCAAATGCTATGGTGTAATATTCTTCAGAATTGAGTTTTCTACTCAATTTGATATGAATGTTAAGGTGTTGTACCAATAATATTGGTGTTTATTTATTTTAATGTATATGAATCCTGCACTATTTATATTCATAAAGAATAAGCATCTTAATATACTCAATGATGTATCGTGCTTCAATTTCTCTCACATTGTAATGGTGCCAAGCATCATAATAAAGCAGTTACTAAATTAATTGTGCATGTGCATAGATTTTATTAAATAAATGAATATTCCATAGATTGAGCACCTAATTTTTAATAATACTAAATACATTTATTATGTTGCAATAATAATATTGTAGTGTTACTGTTGGTGTTACCATGTAGCTAGAAGTGTGTTACTAGCGTATAAATTATAGTGTTACAATATATAGATATTATGTTACTAATTATGCCATGAAGCTAAAAGGAATGTTACTAATTATGTTACTACAGTTGCAAAAATATGTTACAATCAATGTTCTACGTCTACATAAATATGTTACTACCGGTGTTACTGTAGTTACAAAAATATGTTACCAGTGTACCTAGTAACATGTAATATGCATGTTACTACAGTATAAATTGTAACACAATATTTAACATATGGTAACAACTATTATGTGTGACTAGTGACAACACTTAGTAACACGGCCTAATGGAACACATTCCAAAATCTGTTACTATATGGCCTAGTAACATTGTTTTGAACCTGTAGTAACACAAGATGGTGTTACCAAAGCTCTGTCCTGTTGTAGTGGGATGAACCACCGGGGCATCCCCAAGCTTAGACTTTTCACTCTCCTTGATCATATTGTATCATCCTCCTCTCTTGACCCTTGAAAACTTTCTCCACACCAAACTCGAAACAAACTCATTAGAGGGTTAGTGCATAATCGAAAATTCACATGTTCAGAGGTGACACAATCATTCTTAACACTTCTGGACATTGCTCAAAGCTACTTGGAAGTTAATGGAACAAAGAAATCCATTCAACATAGCAAAAGAGGCAATGCGAAATAAAAGGCAGAATCTGTCAAAACAGAACAGTCCGTAAAGACGAATTTCTAAGAGGCACCAGACTTGCTCAAATGAAAATTCTCAAATTCAGTGAAAGTTGCGTACATATCTGAGGATCACACACAAAAATTGGCAGATTTTTCTGAGTTACCTACAGAGAACCCTGCCCAAATTCGTGACAGACGGAAATCTGTTTCTACGCAGTAATCCAAATCTAGTATCAACCTTACTATCAAAGACTTTACTTGGCACAACAATGCAATAAAATAAAGGTAAGGAGCGGTTGCTACAGTAGTAACAACTTCCAAGACACAAATATAAAACAAAGTACTGTAGTAAAATAAACACATGGGTTATCTCCCAAGAAGTGCTTTCTTTATAGCCATTAAGATGGGCTCAGCAGTTTTAATGATGCACTCGCAAGAAATAGTATTTGAAGCAAAAGAGAGCATCAATAGGCAAATTAAAAACACATTTAAGCCTAACATGCTTCCTATGCATAGGAATCTTGTAAATAAACAATTTCATGAAGAGCAAAGTAACAAGCATAGGAAGATAAAACAAGTGTAGCTTCAAAAATTTCAGCACATAGAGAGGTGTTTTAGTAACATGAAAATTTCTACAACCATATTTTCCTCTCTCATAATAATGTCCAGTAGCATCATGAGCAAACTCAACAATATAACTATCACATAAAGCATTCTTATCATGAGTCTCATGCATAAAATTATTACTCTCCACATAAGCATAATCAATTCTATTAGTAATAGCGGGAGCAAATTCAACAGAGTAGCTATCATCAAATATAGGAGGTATATTGTAATCAGAATCAAATTTATCCTCCATAACAGGTGGCACCAAAAGGCTACTATCATTATAATCATCATAAATAGGAGGTAAAGTATCATCAAAGTAAATTTTCTCCTCAATGCTTGGGGGACTAAAAAGATCATGCTCATCAAAACCAGCTTCCCCAAGCTTAGAATTTTCCATATCATTAGCAACAATGGTGTTCAAAGTGTTCATACTAATATGTTCCATGGGTTTTTTCATTTTCGCATCAAACCATCCATGTCTTAACTCAGGAAAAAGAATAAAAAGCTCCATGTTGCTTTCCATTATGCCAAACTAGTGTAAAATAAGAAACAAAAAGATGCAATTGCAGGATCTAAAGGAAATAGCTTCGAGTACTTACAACGGCGCCGGAAAATAGCTTAGTAGCCGAGATCCGGAGTGTGAGTACCTTTTACCTTTCCTCCCGGCAACGGCGCCGAGAAAGTGCTTGATGTCTACGAGTGCTTCTATTCTTGTAGACGAGTGTTGGGCCTCCAAGAGCGAGAGGTTTGTAGGACAGCGAGCAAGTTTTCCTTAAGTGGATCACCCAAGGTTTATCGAACTCGGGGAGGAAGAGGTCAAAGATATCCCTCTCATGCAACCCTGCAACCACAAAGCAAGAAGTCTCTTGTGTCCCCAACACACCTAATACACTTGTCAGATGTATAGGTGCACTAGTTCGGCGAAGAGATAGTGAAATACAGGTGGTATGAATATATGAGCAGCAGTAACGGCGCCAGAAAATACTTGATGCTACAACTGGCGTGTGGTTGATGGTGGTAATATTGCAGGCAGTACAGATGCACTAGAACAGTAAACAAGCGATGATTGCAGTATTTAGGAAAAAGGCCTAGGGATCATAATTTCACTAGTGGACACTCTCAACATTGTAATCATAAAGGAATATAAATATAAGCACTTCACTATGCTATTCTGAATTACTCTCTGGCAAAATAACGAACACTAATTCATCATGTAGGCAAACCTTAAAGATGTATTCCGAAGTACTAATGAACACCCCACGATGTCACTTTGAGCATTCATAGGAGGTACTAACACACCACAATTTCATAGAGACATCCAACTCAAATCATAACTCAGTGAATAAGTATTCTGTGAAATATAGCCTAAGAGACCCACACGGTGCACACACTCGTCACCTTTACACACGTGGGACAAGGAGTCTCCGGAGATCACATAAGTAAAATTCACTTGACTAGCATAACGACATCTAGATTACAAGCATCATCATATGAATCTCAATCATGTAAGGAAACTCATGAGATTATTGTATTGAAGTACATAGGAGAGAGATGAACCACATAGCTACCGGTACAACCCTTAGCCTCGATTGAGAACTACTCCCTCCTCATGGGAGACAGCAGCGTTGATGAAGATGGCGGTGGAGATGGCAGCGGTGTCGATGGAGAAGCCTTCCGGGGGCACTTCCCTGTCCCGGCGGCGTGCCGGAACAGAGAGTTCTGTCCCCCAGATCTTGGCTTCGCGATGGCGGCGGCTCTGGATGGTTTCTCGTACCGTGGCTTTTTCGTCTCGAAGATTTAGGTCAGGGACCTTTAAATAGGCGAAGAGGCGGAGTCGGAAGGTCGACGAGGCGGCAACACAACAGGGGGGCGCGGCCCACACCCTGGCCGCGCCAGCCTGGTGTGTGGGGCCCCTAGGGCTCCCCTCTGGTGGCTCTCGGGTGTTCTGGAAGCTTCGTGGGATTCTAAGACTCTGGGCGTTGATTTCGTCCAATTCCGAGAATATTTCCTTCCTAGGATTTCTGAAACAAAAAACAACAGAAAACAGGAACTGGCACTTCAGCATCTCGTCAATAGGTTAGTTCCGGAAAACACATGAAATCATCATAAAGTGTGAACAAAACATGTAGGTATTGTCATAAAACAAGCATGGAACATAAGAAATTATCGATACATTGGAGACGTATCAAGCCTCTACTAGCAACGGAGAGCATGCAAGATCATAAACAACACATAGATAATAGATTGATAATCAACATAACATAGCATTCACTATTCATCAGATCCCAACAAACGCAACATGTAGCATTACAAATAGATGATCTTGATCATGTTAGGCAGCTCACAAGATCTAACAATGATAGCACAATTAGGAGAAGACGACCATCTAGCTACTGCTATATATGGACCCATAGTCTAGGGGTGAACTACTCACACATCACTCCGGAGGCGACCATGGCGGTGAAGAGTCCTCCGGGAGATGATTCCTCTCTCCGGCAGGGTGCCGGAGGTGATCTCCTGAATTCCCCGAGATGGGATTGGCGGCGGCGGCGTCTCTGGAAGGTTTTCCGTATCGTGGCTCTCGGTACTGGAACTATTCTGGACGAAGGCTTATGTAGGCGGAAGGGTAGGTCAAGGGGCGCCACGAGGGGCCCACACGCTAGGGCCGCGCGGCCAGGGCCTGGGCCGCGCCGCCCTAGTGTGGTGTCGCCTCGTCGCCCCACTTCGTATCTCCTCCGGACTTCTGGAAGCTTCGTGGAAAAATAAGATACTGGGAGTTGATTTCGTCCAATTCCGAGAATATTTCCTTACTAGGATTTCTGAAACCAAAAACAGCAGAAAACAGCAATTGGCTCTTCGGCATATTGTTAATAGGTTAGTGCCGGAAAATGCATAAATATGACATAAAGTATGTATAAAACATGTGTGTATCATCATAAAACAAGAATGGAACATAAGAAATTATCAATAAGTTGGAGACGTATCAGCATCCCTAAGGTTAGTTCCTACTCGTCCCGAGTAGGTAAATGATAACAAAGATAATTTCTGAGGTGACATGCTATCATAATCTTGATCATACTATTGTAAGCACATGTAATGAATGCAGCGATTCGAAGCAATGGTAAATATAATGAGTAAACAATTGAATCATATAGCAAAGACTTTTCATGAATAGTACTTTCAAGACAAGCATCAATAAGTCTTGCATAAGAGTTAACTCATAAAGCAATAAATTCATAGTAAAGGCATTGAAGCAACACAAAGGAAGATTAAGTTTCAGCGGTTGCTTTCAACTTATAACATGTATATCTCATGGATATTGTCAACATAAAGTAATATAATGAGTGCAATAAGCAAGTATGTAGGAATCAATGCACAGTTCACACAAGTGTTTGCTTCTTGAGATGGAGAGAAGTAGGTAAACTGACTCAATATAAAAGTAGAAGAATGGCCCTTCGCAGAGGGAAGCATTGATTGCTACGTTTGTGCTAGAGCTTTTATTTTGAAAACAAGAAACAATTTTGTCAACGGTAGTAATAAAGCATATGCATTATGTAAATTATATCCTACAAGTTGCAAGCCTCATGCATAGTATACCAATAGTGCCCGCACCTTGTCCTAATTAGCTCGGATTACCTGGATTATCATCGCAATACATATGTTTTAACCAAGTGTCGCAAAGGGGTACCTCTATGCCGCCTGTACAAAGGTGTAAGGAGAAAGCTCGCATTGGATTTCTCGCTTTTGATTATTCTCAACTTAGACATCCATACCGGGACAACATAGACAACGAGATAATGGACTCCTCTTTAATGCATAAGCATTCAACAACAAATAATATTCTCATAAGAGATTGAGGATAGTTGTCCAAAACTGAAACTTCCACCATGGATCATGGCTTTAGTTAGCGGCCCAATGCTCTTCTCTAACAATATGCATACTCAAACCATTCAACTCATGGTAAATCGCCCTTACTTCAGACAAGACGAACATGCATAGCAACTCACATGATATTCAACAAAGGGTAGTTGATGGCATCCCCAGGAACATGGTTATCGCTCAACAAGCAACTTATAAGAGATAAGATGCATCAGTACATATTCAATACCACAATAGTTTTTAGGCTATTTGTCCCATGAGCTATATATTGCAAAGGCGAAGAATGGAAATTTAAAGGTAGCACTCAAGCAATTTACTTTGAAATGGCGGAGAAATACCATGTAGTAGGTAGGTATGGTGGACACAAATGGCATAGTGTTTGGCTCAATGATTTTGGATGCATGAGAAGTATTCCCTCTCAATACAAGGCTTAGGCTAGCAAGGTTATTTGAAACAAACATAAGTATGAACCGGTACAGCAAAACTCACATAAAAGACATATTGTAAGCATTATAAGACTCTACACCGTCTTCCTTGTTGTTCGACCCTTACTAGAAAATATCTAGACCTTTTAGAGACCAATCATGCAAACCAAATTTTAGCAAGCTCTATGTATTTCTTCATTAATACGTGCAAAGTATATGATGCAAGAGCTTAAACATGAGCACAACAATTGCCAAGTATCAAATTATTCAAGATATTATACCAATTACCACCTATAGCATTTCCCGTTTCCAACCATATAACAATTTAATGAAGCAGTTCAACCTTCGCCATGAACATTATGAGTAAAGCCTAAGGATATATTTGTCCATATGCAACAGCGGAGCGTGTCTCTCTCCCACACAATGAATGCTAGGATCCAACTTTTATTCAAACAAAACAAAAACAAAAACATACAGACGCTTCAAGTAAAGCGCATAAGATGTGATGGAATAAAAATATAGTTTCATTAGAGGAACCTGATAATGTTGTCGATGAAGAAGGGGATGCCTTGGGCATCCCCAAGCTTAGATGCTTGATTCTTCTTGAAATATGCAGGGATGAACCACCGGGGCATCCCCAAGCTTAGAGCTTTCACTCTCCTTGATCATATTGTATCATCCTCCTCTCTTGATCCTTGAAAACTTCCTCCACACCAAACTCAAAACAACTCATTAGAGGGTTAGTGCATAATCAAAATTCACATGTTCAGAGGTGACATAATCATTCTTAACACTTCTGGACATTGCACAAAGCTACTGAAAGTTAATGGAATAAAGAAATCCATCAAGCATAGCAAAACAGGCAATGCGAAATAAAAGGCAGAATCTGTCAAAACAGAACAGTACGTAAAGACGGATTTTCTAGGTGCACCAGACTTGCTCAAATGAAAATTCTCAAATTGAATGAAAGTTGCGTACATATCGGAGGATCACTCACGTAAATTGGTAGAATTTTCTGAGTTACCTACAGAGCCTACTGCTCAAATTCGTGACAGCAAGAAATCTGTTTCTGCGCAGTAATCCAAATCTAGTATGAACCTTACTATCAAAGACTTTACTTGGCACAACAATGCAACAAAATTAAGATAAGGAGAGGTTGCTACAGTAGTAACAACTTCCAAGACTCAGATATAAAATAAAAGTGCTGTAGTAAAATCATGGGTCGTCTCCCATAAGCGCTTTTCTTTAACGCCTTTCAGCTAGGCGCAGAAAGTGTGTATCAAGTGTTATCAAGAGATGAAGCATTGGCAGCGGGGTTTGGATTTTTCTCAACCATGCATTGTATTTTGCATATGTAAGTTTCAGAGGCTCCCTTTTCATTAGTCTTAGGCTTGCTATTCTCATCAAACAAATTTTCAGGGACAAGCCAATCATAATTATTGTCTAGAGCTTCATATATTCCTAGGAGCTTACTAGGTATCGGTACTTTAATCTCCCCACCATCATTAACATTATTAGTGTACCTTATTCTATCCATGTCCATCTTTTCAAGTGTTTTCTTAAAATCAGTGAACAAACCAAGCCTCTTATGCTTAATGAAAACTTTTCTAGCTTCTTTAGCTACCTCTTTAAATTCTCTAACAAGGACTTTTAAAACAAAATCTCTCTTTTCTCCCATCTCCATATCAGAAAGTGTAAGAAACATGTGTTGTATCATGGGGTTGAGACTAATAAATCTAGTTTCCAACATGTGTACTAAACAGGCAGAAGCACTTTCATAAGTAGGAGCAGCTTTTAATAATGGTACATCTTCAAAATCTTCATCCATGCTAACATGGGTGAAAAATGCTTCTATATTATCTCTTCCAATTATAGACTCTTCTCCTACATATATATCTTTTAGAGTGAACTTAGGAGGAAACATGATGAAATAAGTAAAATAAATACAAGTAGCTAATTTTTTTGTGTTTTTAATATAGCAAACAAGACAATAAATAAAGTAAAGCTAGCAACTAATTTTTGTGTGTTTTGTTTTAGTGCAACAAACAAAGAAGTAAATAAAAGTAAAGCAAGACAAAAACAAAGTAAAGAGATTGGAAGTGGAGACTCCCCTTGCAGCGTGTCTTGATCTCCCCGGCAACGGCGCCAGAAATTTACTTGCTGCGCGTAGTTGACGTGTGTCTTTCTGTTCAACACGCGACCGTTGGGAACCCCAAGAGGAAGGTGTGATGCGTACAGCAATAAGTTTCCCTCAGTAAGAAACCAAGGTTTATCGAACCAGTAGGAGCCAAGAAGCACGTTGAAGGTTGATGGCGGC
Source organism: Lolium rigidum (assembly GCF_022539505.1). Taxonomy (NCBI): domain Eukaryota; kingdom Viridiplantae; phylum Streptophyta; class Magnoliopsida; order Poales; family Poaceae; genus Lolium; species Lolium rigidum. Next base: position 268,251,628 of record NC_061509.1, read on the forward strand.
GGAGTGTAGTGCGGCGCAACACCAGGGATTCCGGCGCCAACATGGAACCTGCACAACACAACCAAATTACTTTGCCCCAACGTGACAGTGAGGTTGTCAATCTAACCGGCTTGCTGTAACAAAGGATTAGATGTATAGTGTGGATGATGATGTTTGCAGAAAACAGTAGAACGAGTATTGCAGTAGATTGTATTCGATGTAAAAGAATGGACCGGGGTCCACAGTTCACTCACTACAACAGGACAGAGCTTTGGTAACACCATCTTGTGTTACTACAGGTTCAAAACAATGTTACTAGGCCATATAGTAACAGATTTTGGAATGTGTTCCATTAGGCCGTGTTACTAAGTGTTGTCACTAGTCACACATAATAGTTGTTACCATATGTTAAATATTGTGTTACAATTTATACTGTAGTAACATGCATATTACATGTTACTAGGTACACTGGTAACATATTTTTGTAACTACGGTAACACCGGTAGTAACATATTTATGTAGACGTAGAACATTGATTGTAACATATTTTTGCAACTGTAGTAACATAATTAGTAACATTCCTTTTAGCTTCATGGCATAATTAGTAACATAATATCTATATATTGTAACACTATAATTTATACGCTAGTAACACACTTCTAGCTACATGGTAACACCAACAGTAACACTACAATATTATTATTGCAACATAATAAATGTATTTAGTATTATTAAAAATTAGGTGCTCAATCTATGGAATATTCATTTATTTAATAAAATCTATGCACATGCACAATTAATTTAGTAACTGCTTTATTATGATGCTTGGCACCATTACAATGTGAGAGAAATTGAAGCACGATACATCATTGAGTATATTAAGATGCTTATTCTTTATGAATATAAATAGTGCAGGATTCATATACATTAAAATAAATAAACACCAATATTATTGGTACAACACCTTAACATTCATATCAAATTGAGTAGAAAACTCAATTCTGAAGAATATTACACCATAGCATTTGCATCAATTCGATCAAAGAAAAAATATCCTCTGAAATAATATTACATTTTTCAATCTATCAGTAAACTATAACTACTGCTAAGCAAAATATTCAAAAATTATTTGCTTCTTGATTGAACTAGAGAATTCAGCCGCAACTCAATCCTTCATTCGCATCTGTAAAAGAAAATTGGACATCATAGTTGTATGATTAATTTAGAGAAATAATATTCTAAAATATTGATGGGGAGAAAATAAGTTACAAAAGATGCAGGCCAATCAATAACGAATCTTAAAGAAAAAGCATCACCACATATCTTGCAATCAGATACTTCCCTTGCTAATTCCTTATCCAGAATATGTTCATGTATGTGCACAGGTGCAAATTTCCGTACCCAACTCAATACCACTTGTTTAGTTGCATTAGTTGCAGGATCAGTGCTCCAAACAGTAGCATATGCAATATATATTCCGCTTGTTTGGATAGGTTGAAATCTTTAGAACTACTACGAAACTAGCCAATATTTTCAACTATATTAGCGTCAACGACAATGATGAAATGTTTGCATGTTAGAAATAATCTTTCCCTAGTCTAGGTAGAGTCTAATGTTAGCAATGCGTGGCTAGTAGATGTTTGGTCAGTGCACGTTTGAGAACTGAGTTCCAACTTAGTGGCAAGGCAAGGCGAGTGCGCAGCCAGCCCACCCGGGTTCGAATCCCCATCACGCGGTAATTTCGCGGGAGGGGCGAACTTTAATTGGGTTATCATCCTAGCGTCCATCCGCGGGGAGAGTCTCATTTCTACCTAACAACGTATAGCCAAGGGAGGGATCATTCCCCCGTTGGTCAACGTTTTTTTGGTCAGTGCACGTTTCCTGGTCTATAGTGTTTAGTATATGATTGTTTAGAAGTCTCCTAGCTGTTTTAGGTATGTCTTACCTCATGTGTCCGTGTACATGTTCGACTATGATTAAAAGTAGCGCGTGTCCCACCAATCCATGTAAACAATGGAAAGGAAAACAATATCAAATTATATCGAGAAAATATAACAACTAGTTAGTGCCTCCTGCTCGAGTACAATGATTTTTTTAAAACAAACTAGTATAGGCGAGAAAACCTTGCCAAACGGCATAAATTTGTAACTTAAACACATAATATTAAGGACAACATCAATAATGCCATTTTGGTGATACCAGGTACTAAAAGGCACACCATGTAACCCCAAAAGAAAATAACTTGGCGGTTGTAGATAATGTGCGTATATTTACCGTAAGTGAAGAAGTACATCGTATTTTTGAGGAAATTGAGTGTCCGCACTTATTTCTAGTGCCCTCCTGGTATAGTCTTGCAACCGATTCATCGCTCTGATCTCTCATTTCCCTCACCTACAAAGAACCAGTAATAGTATATGGAGTGATATTCCTTTCTTGGGGCTACAGAAAGGTGCAACTTTAAAACTCGGAAGCACACAAATACTACCTCTGGCACAAAATCATCTGGCGATGATGAATTTTATTGAATCAGTAACTGATCGTCATTATCATGCTTGCAATCCTGGTTCGGTGGCATAGCAATCTTAAGAAAGAAACTATTTAATAGTATATATTTATGACATATAAAAATAACCATAACCTTTTCGCTTGAAAGCACTAAATTATTATCCTCGCACATGCCATGTTGCATAGACGAGCGTGCTTCAACAGGTCCAGTGCATTGGATTCTCTGCAAACTGAAATATTAATACAAGGTTTCAAGTGACAAGCAATGATATACCCATGTATTGACATTTAACTTTATTTTACTCTGTAGTATTGGTAACCGAGAATGGACATTATTGTTTGCTTGGAGAATTTCCTACAAACTAACAAGTCAAAGTAAAATGTTGATAGAAATTCATACACGAGGAAGAAAAAAGGAATTCGTTTACCTCTTCTTGTATTTAATTCCCATAGGCTAAATTGTTATTCATATCTTCAAGCCTTCTTATATGTTCCTTCAGCTTTGCTATTTCCCTCCAATTAGAACGCACTTAAATAGGTAATCCAGCAAAAGTTATAATTAAATTATTACATTGTTCCGCAATTGCAAATGGTTGATTGTAGCAATGTCGACTGTGATGTTGTGGACAGGGAAACAACAGACTTTATATCCATCCCACTTCATACGTCCTTTAAGCAATACTAGTACAATTGCCCGTGCGTTGCTACGGTCTTACATGCCAGAAATTTCATTCGGTTCCCGGTGGATATTCTCCCTCCACCAAAAAAAACTTCTAGTTGTCAAAAATTTCAACAAAAAATAAAAAATACTTTTATACTTACATGGGTGTGGATGTTTCCGTCACCGTTCGTTCTGCTTTGAGATTCGGATAAAAAAGAGAGAGAAATGAATATTTTCATCTACCATAGTGAGCGCGAATCTTGAAAAATAAAAATACGATGACAGAAAAACCACACATATGCTTGTGTAAGTACAAAATCTATTTTTAAAAAATTAACATGTACATCTCAATGATCTTTGTCCTTTCGTACAATTCCGCGAAAAACCCAAACCTCCTCTGGTCGATGTAGAAAGACAAAACATGCCTCATAAAAACATTATTTTTAGCACATAATTTTGTATATTTTCATACTGCCTAAATGACAAGCCGATTTTTCATAAAAAGAGTTTTTCTGCACCTAACATGAAAAGATATACACGTGAATTTTTTGTTTAGAATTTTTTAAAATACATCAAAGATGCATTTAGAAGTAAAAAAGAACATATGCACCTAAGAGTTCACTGGCTGAACTCATCTGCCCGACCTGATGTGATAAACGCAAGTGTTCGAAATTTTATTCTAATTAAGTACAGAACCATGCCATGCCATACAGCCATATTTGAGGGTACAAGCCTCTCCTCTCTTTCAACGACGGCGCCCGCCGTCCCTCTCGTGCATACATTTCAAAACGGGCAACAACCAATGAATATATTAAGCTACAAGCTTGTTGGTTCATGACTTAGATTGGGCATACCATGGGTAGGATTGGACCTAGCGTACCCGAGAGACAACGATATGTTCAGATAGTAGTAAAGCAGAGGCAAGCTTAGGTGATCGCAAGCTGATCTCGAAGCTTGGTCCTCTGGTTCGCTGGTGCGGCAATGCAGTGAGAATGCTGCACAGGTTCATAGCGAGGGCGCTGGGCTCATGGGGACTTCGTGCGGTTCCGAAGCGAACACACCGGCACTGGCCGGGTTGAGCCGGCTGATGGACAAGAAAAAGAGCCGATATCATCCACGTTCCACCCCTTCATCTGTCGTATAGGCTCTACGTAGAGCTGCATCCAACAATCTTCCATGCCCCAGTGTTGCACATGCCCTCGGAGGAGCTCGATCAGCTGCAGCGCGTGCCTGTTCCGAGCGGCCGTGGTGGGGGCGGAAGAAGGCCGTGCCCCGTGGAGACGATTCCTCTAGAACGGCTGCGACGAGACCGTGCGAAATTCCGGTTCTCCGCTCAACGAATAGCTCCTGGAGATCCTATCCGCAATAGTTCTAATCTCCTGCATCACTCGTTCGCCCTATGAGCCCACCTGACATGGAAGATTGCAGGAACAACCACCGCGATATACCCACAAAAGGACCTAGCCGAACGCCTCCTTCCGTCCTCGACTCCGGCGAAATCCGACGACAGCGAGCTTCTACGACCGTGTCTCATCGCGGGAAGAGAAGGAGGTCGGCGCACGCCACATGATCGAGGAGAGAGGGTTTTCGATGGTCTGCCACAGCGCACCGCTGCCTCATGCGTGATCTTGAAGCGGTCGTCTCGGAGCGTCTCGCCCATGACCTCATCGCGTCGCGTCGACCTCGATCATGTGATACATGGTCAGCGCCGGCGTCTCATGCATGATCTCCAAGCGCTGGTCTCATCCATAACCTCGTCGTCGAAGCGCTTTTCTTCCCCATGACATCACGTGTCGACTTTGCTTCCGTCGGTCATGTGGCCTTGACGGACCGTGTTAGGATTTCAATTGTAAAATTTGATCGATTGGATCAATTTATTTGATGCAGGGCTGATAGCTCCCGAAGAAGACCGAGAACGACTTGAAGACGACTCGGATCTGGTAGGGATACCGAAGTTTGCATAGGTCTCTAACTCTTCGTGGGCTGGTCCACCGTAACAATCGATCTAGCGAGTAATCCATCGATCGATTAAACAACACGAACCGGTACCGAACTTATCAGTGGCAATGAGGGTAATTTGTTTTAACTTTAAGACTAAAAATAGACGGACGAACAAGAAACCTTATTTTCTTTATTATTAGGTATAGATATAGATATAGATATAAACGTCCGCAATTCCATATTTTAGGTAAGAAGAAACTTCATATTCCGATATTATTTCCTTTTCTGACCAGCCTATTTGGTGTTAACTTTGTATATTGCTTGCCAGGCCGTTTACCATATGCCCACTACTGAAAATCATATACCGTTATGAGGGCACAATATAAGATTACATTAAACAAAATCCAAATGAATTTAACAGATAGTTTTATGTTAAAAAAACTATCAGATTCTGCAAGTCTAACACTGAAAAAAATAACGCCTAAGTGCAAACTGTATCTAGACGTCTTGCTGATTTGTAATCCGTTAAGACCTAGAACGTATAGATATAATTGAGTAATCATGGAGAAATTCCTGGTATTTCAAAATCTAGCCTACAGACATATTGGTGCAGGCGGCAGGCCCACGGATTTTTGATTCAGTATGGAATGTTCCAAACCAATCTCAAGCCGTGCTAGGAGGCTGGCGAATTACCTTGGTGGCGCAGGGGCCTGAACAAATGTCTGCTGTTGACCGGAGCCATGCTAGGAGGGTGGCCGGGCCTTGGCAAGAATACGAGACGGGCAGCAGCGGGCGGGTGTGCCGACGCGATGTTGATTGCAGGGGAGATGGAGGGGAATGGAGATCTGTTGCTAGGGTAGTCGGTGGGGGGAGGGGTCGGCTATGGTGGGTAGCTCGGTGGTGCGGTGGTGGGGGGCGGCGTGGTGTTGGGGGCGGCGGTGGGGGTCAACTCCTTGTCTCTGTAGATTAGATTAGAAGATGAGTTTCTCAACAAAAAAAAAGATGAGTTAGTTACGGGCCTTGTTGTTTCACGCTACTAGTGGTGATAAGGGATTTATTAGAGGGCTCTATATATAGGGTCTATCGATGGGAGGGGAAAGTGTATAATAGCGGGAACAATCTAAAATTTCCCTCCGCTGGTTTTTAGTCAATCAATAACTAGATTAGCGGGACAAAAGGAATTGACATTTTTTTGTGTGTGAAAAGGACCTCGGATCAATTGATCAAATTTGCAGAATATCCACCTCTAATAAAATAAAAATACGTCAAGATCCTATAGAATAGGATGTAAATTTTATACAGTAATAACTCGGACAGAGGAAAAACTTTGCAAGAAGTATGCGAATATTTACATATATCACATTTAATTATAATTAAATAATATAGAGCACCGTTATTTCTCGGTATTCTCGGTGCACAAAGTAGTCACTGATATAATACTTTGATTTTACGATCACACATGCTAGATGGTGGCGACATGGTCTTCCTTCTCGTGTCGACGGGGTTAGGCTCGATGCATGTCTTCTCACAACCATACACCTGGTGGGACCACACTTAATTTGGTTGGTGTCGTGTGGATGTGGCGTGTGGACCACTCAAATCTCTATTGGTGACGGCCTCTAACTAATATATAAAAATCTCGCAAATCCTTGTGTCGCTGAATGCAATGTATTTTAGGACGAAAGAGAGGGCCACTGCCTCCACCAATTTTCGATTCAAAAGCCAAATTGGTTCTCGAAATTTCCTCCCAGTAGTGTGGTAATGGACGCAACATGGCAACAACGTATCCGTGAGGTGAGGCGAACCACCATGCCTTACCATCCTACTCATGATGCCTCTACAGGGAGTGGAATAGTGGATGGGTCTAGTCCCTTCCCCTGAATCATTCGGACACTCTTCTGATGATGCGAAACGCTGACATGAGTACTCTAGCGGTCCACATAAGACCGGTCTAATGTCATCCAGGAAGGGCAAGACATCTTGCCCATGCCGCCAAAGTTAGTGCAGTTGATAGTCATTGTGCATGAGCTATGTCATTATGCCTTTGAGGAAGATTTGGAGTAGTTTTGTGCCCGCCACCGAAACCTAAAAATAGGATGTCTCATATCCCTGGTGTTGTGTATCGACACGCGACACTACTTATTTCCACTAGAAAATTTTCATCTTGGGAGATCTTCTTTCACAGAACCAGCGGATAACTAATCTCAACACCTGTGTAAGCCTGTAACACATTCCTGCCAACACACAACTACATGTTACTACGTTAATATACTTGTAACACATTACTTACAACACATATGTATATGTTACTGCGTCGATATCCCTGTAACACCTTTTCGGATATGATACAATTTGTGTCACTGTCGGTCGTTGGCACACAAATGTTGTGTTACTGTAATTTTACCTGTAACATAATTTACTATGTGTTACATGGTTGTGTTACCAAAGCTATGTTGTGTTGTAGTGACTAGAGGTGTCTCTCCCATAAGATAAATAGCATGTTGGGTGAACAAATTACAGTTGGGCAATTGACAAATAAAGAGGGCATGACCATGCACATACATGTTATGATAAGTATTGTGGAATTCAATTGGGCATTACGACAAAGTACATAGACCGCTATCCAGCATGTATCTATGCCTAAAAAGTCCACCTTCAGGTTATCATCCGAACCCCCTCCAGTATTAAGTTGCAAACAACAGACAATTGCATTAAGTATGGTGCGTAATGTAATCAACAAATACATCCTTAGACATAGCATTGATGTTTTATCCCTAGTGGCAACAGCACATCCACAACCATAGAACTTTCACATCATCGTCCCGCATTTAATGGAGGCATGAACCCGCTATCGAGCATAAATACTCCCTCTTGGAGTTACAAGTAAAAACTTGGCCGCAGCCTCTACTAGCAACGGAGAGCATGCAAGATCATAAACAACACATAGATAATAGATTGATAATCAACATAACATAGCATTCACTATTCATCGGATCCCAACAAACGCAACATGTAGCATTACAAATAGATGATCTTGATCATGTTAGGCAGCTCACAAGATCTAACAATGATAGCACAATTAGGAGAAGATGACCATCTAGCTACTACTATGGACCCATAGTCCAGGGGTGAACTACTCACACATCACTCCGGAGGCGACCATGGCAGGTGAAGAGTCCTCCGGGAGATGATTCCCCTCTCCGGCAGGGTGCCGGAGGCGATCTCCTGAATCCCCCGAGATGGGATTGGCGGCGGCGGCATCTCTGGAAGGTTTTCTGTATCGTGGCTCTCGGTACTGGAACTATTCTCGACGAAGGCTTATGTAGGCGGAAGGGTAGGTCAGGGGGCGCCACGAGGGGCCCACACGCTAGGGCCGCGCGGCCAGGGCCTGGGCCGCGCCGCCCTAGTGTGGTGTCGCCTCGTCGCCCCACTTCGTATCTCCTCCGGACTTCTGGAAGCTTCGTGGAAAAATAAGATCATGGGCGTTGATTTCGTCCAATTCCGAGAATATTTCCTTACTAGGATTTCTGAAACCAAAAACAGCAGAAAACAGCAACTGGCTCTTCGGCATCTTGTTAATAGGTTAGTGCCGGAAAATGCATAAATATGACATAAAGTATGTATAAAACATCTGTGTATCATCATAAAAGAAGCATGGAACATAATAAATTATCGATACGTTGGAGACGTATCACACCCCTCTAAACATGACGTACCTTCTTGCAAAGGAAGGGAACACGGGAATAAATCCTCGTCTCCGTGTGCTATCGGTTATCTCTAACCGAACTCCTTACTTGTGTTATAAGTGCATGTGAGAGCCTTCGTGCTCGAGTTACTTGTATCCTCATATAGGTTGTCTCACCTAGTTTGCATTAGGCTCACCTTTATATTCCGCAAAGCCTAACATTGCAAAGAAAGAATTAAAATCTGTAGAAACCTATTCACCCCCTCTAGATTTACCATCTCTGAACTTTCAATTGGTATCAGAGTCTGGACTCTTATTAAGGGCTTCACAGCCTTAAGAGTGAGATGGATAAACTATTCGAGGGTCTGGATGATGACTCTAACCTTTCGGTTAAAGAAATGAAATCCAGATTCTTGGCATATGATGCCGAGAAAAAGAAAAAGGAGGATGAAGTACAAAGCCAAATGGCACAGATGACCGCCATGCTTAAGAACTTGACCTCTAGTGGGACCTCTAGTGGGGCTTCGGTTCCTCCGGAAGGTTTCCACCAAGTCAATCATGACTATCCCAAAAACACTTCACCCATGCCTCATAGAAACCATAGTGGGAACGTTCCCCATTTTGATGGAACTCACTTTCCTTTTTGGAAATCCTCTATGGAATCTCATATTCGCAGCTGCAGTGTGGAGCTATGGGAGATCATTGTTGATGGATACCGGAAGCCACAAGATCCCACTCGGTTGACCTCCATCGAGTTCTACAACCGTCAACTCAATGCCTCCGCACGTGACAAGATTAGGAGTGACATCAACCGCAAGCTCCTTGATCAAGTCAATGACATTGACTCCGCTAAAGAGTTGTGGGATCGAATCGTAGTACTCCAAGAGGGAACCGATTTGATCCAATCAGCTCTTTACGAGTCCGCAAAGCAAGAGGCCACTATGTTCATGATTGGAGAAGGAGAATCCGTGGCTGATGCCTATGCAAGACTTGGTGCTCTTAGAGTGAAGGTCAAGGGTCTTGGAGTTGAGAAGTACAATGACGGCTTTGAGATGAATGAAGCATTCATAAAGTCCAAGGTCATTGCCATGATTGCAGTCAAGCAAGAAGACACCAACCTTGCACTCAACTTGCAAATCATTACCAAGAGTGTTGATCTCAACTCCGATTATCTAGTCTCCTATGTGGCGGCCAATGAAAACATGGCCAAGTCAGGAAAAAGGCTCATGGAAATGAACCATATTGATGAAGCCTCACACAACCATAAAGCCTCACACAACCTTGCCCTCAAAGCTAGAGCTGACTATCAAAGAGAGGAAGTCTATGAAATTGAAGAAGATGAGGAGATGACTTCAACTAGTGACATTGCTACCGACTTTGCTTTCTTTGCCAAGAAGTACAAGGCAAAGTTTCCAATGCTCCTCAATGAGAACAAGAAGAAGAGAACCTGCTACAACTGTGATGAAGATAGCCACTTTGCAAATGAGTGCCCTTATGAGAAAAGGGTAGACAAGCCAAAGTTCATCAAAGGGGTCAAGCCAAGATTGAAGCCAAACCCAATCAACGATCGATACAAGAAGAACAAGGGTAGATTCTTTGTTGGCGCCGAGTACTTGTCCGATGAGGAAGAGGAAGATGAGGAGAAGGAGGCCGGAGTGGCCGGTTTGGCTTTCTCCAAGCCCGGGTCACTCTTCACATATGACTACTCCAAGGATTACTCCACGAAGAACGATGTTGGTTCTTCCTTCATGGCAAGAACAACTCAAGATGATGACTCTGATGACTCTCCCTCCTCTGCAATCGTTGGCTGTTGTCTAATGGCAAGAGAGACCAAGGTAATGGAGCCTCCACCTTCCTTATCTAGTGTTCTTGATGATTAAACTAAAAATCAAGAAGAGTTAGCTATGCTTAAGGAACTTTACAAAGTAAGATGCACCCTTCGTGGTAATGCTCTTGTCAAGTTTGATTTCTTGACGGACTCCCTCAAAGAAAAGGATGAGTCCATTGAGGAATTAGAATATCATTTGAATGAAAAAGAATGGAGATTCGATCTCCTAAGACAAGAGCTAAAAACCGAAAGGTGCATATCTCAAGGCCTTAAGCAGCAAATTGAAACTTATGAACTTGATAAAGTTAAGGACCTAGAAACTATTGAAAGGGCTCAATCATTTGCCCAAGAGCTCGATGCTTCAAATAAGGAGCTTGAAGTTGCTCATGCTTCTCTCACAAGGGACCTTGACCACCTTGAAAGGGCTAACAAGCTTGTCAAGGATGAGCTCAAGAAACTTATAGAGAACCATGATCTACTTCAAGAAACCTACAAGAAAGCTCTTGGATCAATGAAGGATCCCATTGTTGTAGAAAAGGTTGCTAGTTCCTCCACCTCCTTTACCAATGAGCATGCTAACCTTGTTGACGAACATGTTCGTTTACAAGAGGAACTCTCTTTGCATGTTGAGACCAATGCATATCTTGAATCCTTGGTGACCAAATATGGTGTCAACTATCATCCTAATGAATCTTCTTGTGAACAAGCATCTATTCTTGAGGAAAATGTTAGGTTAACAAAGGAACTTGCAAAGTTCACCACCGCCAAGAACAAGATGGGATTGGATGACCTCTTGAGTAAGCAAAGGTCAAACAATCAAAAGTTTGGACTTGGATATGTTCCCAACTCCCACAAGAAGAAGAACTACAAGAAGGAGAAGCCCGCTCAAGAAAAGAACAAGAAGGTCACTAATGATGGCAAAGCCTCAAAGGGAAAAGCCACTAGTGGTGACCGCACGGGGCCAAACAATCACTATGCTTTATTTACTGATTATTATGGTGATATTTATGCTAACTATGTTGGCCCTCTTAGTGGCTATGCTTATAGAGGGTACTCAATTTGGGTACCAAAATATATTGTTGCCACTGCAAAGGAACCCATTAATGGGTTCCTGAATCCTCTACTTGATTTTGTAGGGGTATTCCTCCGGTGGTCCAAAATGGGTGTTTGATAGTGGATGCACCAATCATATGACCGGAGGAAGAGGTGTGCTTGACCAATTCATTGAAGATATAAACAAGAAGTCAAGCATCACCTTTGGTGACAATTCAAAGGGAAAGGTACTTGGGTATGGCAAGGTGGCAATCTCTAAGGACTTGTGCCTTGAGACGGTCATGCTTGTTGAATCCCTTGGCTATAATTTGCTTTATATATATCATCTTGTGGATGCCGGTTACAATTATTATTTTACTAAGTATTGTGTGAAAGTCTTCAGGAGTGACAATCTCAAATTGGTCCTTGTTGGATATGAGGAGAATAACCTTTATGTGGTTGACCTCTCGGAAGAGAGCCCCTCTTCCTCCACATGTCTAATGGCGACCAAACATGACGAGGGTTGGTTGTGGCATCGCCGCCTTGGTCATGTTAACATGAGAAATCTCAAACAACTCCTAAAGGGTGAGCACATTGTGGGACTAACCGGCATTTCTTTTGAGAAAGATCGTGTTTGCAGTGCATTGTAGCCGGAAAGCAACTCAAGAAGAAACATCCTATCAAGAGTATCGTCACCACATCTAGGCCCTTGGAGCTCCTTCATTTGGATCTCTCTGGACCATCACATTATGATACTCTTGGTGGGAGAAAGTATGGACTTGTCATTGTTGATGATTACTCAAGATACTCTTGGGTCTTTCTCCTTAAGTCCAAGGACGAGACCTATAGAGAGTTCATCATCTTCGCCAAGAAGGCTCAACGTATGTATGAATCCGAGATCAAGGTGATTAGGACCGACAATGGCACCGAGTTCAAGAACTACACCATGCAAGAGTTTGTTGACGATGAGGGCATCAAGCATGAGTTTTCAGCTCCATACACCCCTCAATAAAATGGTGTTGTTGAAAGGAAGAACCGGACTATTATTGAGATGGCAAGAACCATGTTGAGTGAATTTAACTCACCCTACAATTTTTGGGGAGAATCCATCTCCACTGCTATCCACTACTCCAACCGGCTCTTCCTCCGCCCCCTCCACAACAAGACTCCATACGAGCTTCTCATAGGTAACAAGCCTAATGGCATGTACATTCGTGTCTTTGGATGCAAATGTCTTGTTAAGAACAATAATGGGAAGCTCGGTAAATTTGAAACTAAAACCATTGAGGGCACATTTGTTGGATATGCCGAGAACTCCCACGCCTATAGATACTACAACAAGTCCGCTGGGGCTATTGAAGTATCTTGTGACGTGGTGTTCTTGAAGGATAATGGCTCCCACGTGGAGCAAGTTGTTCCATGTGTTGCAGGTGATGATGATCCTTCTAATGCCATCAAGCTTATGGGCATTGGACACATCCGTCCCACAGAAGTTCATACTGATGATCGAAGTGATGAAGTAGAAGTATCAAGCACGGCTCAAGTGGAGCCTAGCTCAACTCAAGCCGAACCATCAAGTGCAACTCAGGAACCATTCTACACTCAAGATGAACCACATTCCGAAGAACAAGAAGAAAGTCCTCATTCCACTGAGCAAGACCATGATGATGATCAAGATACATCCTCAACTCATGATCAAGCTCAAGTGATCCCTCATGATCAAGTACTAGCAAGAGATGAGTTCATTGATCATGAAGGAACCATTCGGAAGATCAAGGCAGCTACAAGGGCAAGTAACATGAAAGTAGATAGTGTCCTTGGTAACATCTCAAAAGGAGTGGTAACTCGTAGACATCATGCATTACTTATTACTTATTGTCAACACCATGCTTTTGTGTCTAGTTTTGAACCACTCAAGGTACATGAAGCCTTGGTTGACCCGGATTGGGTAATTGCCATGCAAGAAGAATTGGAGTGTTTCACTCGTAATGAAGTATGGTCTCTAGTTGAGAGACCCAAGGATCATCGCATCAATGTTATTGGGACCAAATGGGTATTCAAGAACAAGCAAGATGAGAATGTCATTGTCATCCGAAACAAAGCAAGGTTATTGGCGCAAGGGTTTGCCCAAATAGAAGGTATGGATTTTGAGGATACCTTTGCGCCGGTAGCCCGTCTTGAAGCTATTCGCCTTTTGCTTGCATTTGCATCTTTCCACAATTTCAAACTATATCAAATGGATGTGAAAATTGCATTTTTGAATGCTCCCCTAAAAGAAACTGCATAAGTAGCTCAACCCCCGGGTTTCGAAGACCCACACCGACCCAACCATGTGTATTTACTCCATAAGGCACCCTACGGTCTCAAGCAAGCTCCACGTGCTTGGTACGAGTTCCTCATGGATTTCTTACTACATGATGGGTTTTGCATGGGTACGGTCGATTCCACCCTTTTCACCTAGCGGGTTAAAGGGGGTGGCTTATGTATATGTCAAATATATGTTGATGATATTATATTTGGTGGAACTAACCCCAATCCTAACAAAGCTTTTGAGCTATTGATGACTAGGAAATTTGAGATGTCCATGATGGGAGAGTTGAAGTTCTTCCTAGGCATCCAAGTGAGGCAACTTGCAAAAGGCACCTTCATCTCTCAAGAAAAGTATGTGAAGGACATGCTCAAGAAGTTCAACATGACCAATGCAAGCCCAATGAAGACACCCATGCTCGTAAAGGGGCAACTTGGCTCATGTGACGGTGAGAAGGATGTGGATATAAAGGTATACCGCTCCATGATAGGATCCTTGCTCTACCTTTGTGCCTCTAGGCCGGATATCATGCTAAGTGTAGGGATGTGTGCGCGTTTTCAATCTGCTCCTAAGGAGAGCCATTTAGTGGCGGTCAAACGGATTCTAAGATACCTTGTTCTCACTCCTACTCTCGGGCTATGGTATCCAAAGGGGTCAACCTTTGAACTCATTGGCTATTCGGATTCAGATTGGGCCGGTGATAAGGTTGACCGGAATTCTACCTCCGGGGCTTGCCAATTTATTGGTCGGTCATTGGTGAGTTGGTCATCCAAGAAACAAAACTCCACCGCTTTATCCACCGCTGAAGCCGAATATATATCCGCGACATCTTGTTGCACTCAATTGTTATGGATGAAGCAAACCTTGAAAGACTATGGTGTGTCTCTTGGTACGGTGACTATTCTATGTGACAATGAAAGTGCAATAAAGATCGCCAATAACCCGGTTCAACATTGTCGCACCAAACACATTGACATTCACCATCACTTCCTACGTGACCATGTTGCCAATAGGGACATTGATCTCTCTCATGTGGGGACAACATACCAATTGGCGGATATTTTCACTAAGCCTTTGGATGAAGCCCGGTTTGTTAACTTGAGAGGAGAACTTGGTATTCTTGATCCTAAAAACTTAGATTGAATAACTTCTTGCACTATATTCTTGCATTTATCGTGCTATCTAGCTTAGAGGCACATCACATATGGGGATTGTCATCTTACCATGTCTTGGTATGATGCATACCTTTGTGTGCAACACAAATAGACCCAATGTCATTATATGGACCCAAGCATGTCTCTTCGAGGTCTCATGACATTTGTACTTTAACATAGGGGGAGTAATCCCCCACCCCTCATTAAGACTCAATTGCAAATTGAATTAACTATATAAGGCTAAATGATCTTATTGCAAAAATCACTTAAAAATGATTCATGATTCTTGATATATATTTCGAATCATGCCCATTGTTTCTATTTGCATCTTGGTTTGGATTTTCACTCCAATGGGTATGCTTAGAAAACCTTGTGTTTCCTACCCCATGTCTATGCTCATCTCATCATACATCTATCTATCTATATGTACATGTCATCGTATGAGCATTCACACATAATTGCACAAAGAATACGGGCAAAATGAGGAAAAACACGTCAAAACGTGTTGGCCGGTCTCTGGCCTGGTTGGACCGGCCTCTGCGTCGGGTCACCCGGCGCCTGGCCCGGTCGACCGGGTGGCAAACCGGTCGTGCGGCTGCTTATGTGAGGAGGAGGTTACCCCTTGGGGGTCTTCTTCCTCATTCATCCCCACCTCCAAACACTCCATGGCTGCCGCCTCCACCACTCCTACCTCATGCTCCTTCCCACCACTAGATTCCCCTCAAACTTCACCCAAGCATAGATCGGGATCTCTCAAGCATCTCCACCAAGGGTTTTGGATCCTCTCAAGCCATATTTGGAGATCTTGGGATTTGGCCCTCAAGCCCTATCCAAGTGTTCTCTTGGTTTCCTTGTGCAAAGGGGACCATGTCTTCGGGTAAATCCCTCTTCCATTCTCTCTCCCTCTCGTTTTTCCTCTCCCATTGCACATCTTTGAAGAAAACTTGAGAAAAGTTAGGGTTAGGGTTAGGGTTAGGGGTAATAAGTCCTCATGCCATTAGAAGTGTGTCACACCACTATGCACATCGTCCACTCTATTGCTATAGTATATGTTCAAGTTTTTACGAGTTTTTGTAAGATTTTGTGGTTGAAATTCTGGGCATACCTCACAAATCGATAGACCCGGTCCCAGGCCCGGTCAACCGGCCTCTCAACCGGCCGGTACGGCGCGTGGCCCGGTCAACCGGATGACAGACCAGACCATCCGGTTGACGAGGCGATTCCTCGGCAATGCCCACCATAAGGGGCTTGGGTTTTATAGAAAGGCGACGACGGAAGTTCCGGGAGCGAGGCGGTACACGACGTACCCAGGCTCACGTCCCCGCGGTGGAGGATCGCTACGTCCTGCTAGCAATCCAGTATATGAATATATGGGTACAGGGGGCACCATAGGCGGAGTTGTTGAATCTAGTCTAGTTCTAATCCGCGGGTTGCGGTGTCTAGGCGTGTCGCCTCTATGATTATGTTTCTGGTTGTGTGTCCCTAAGGGGTGCCCCTGCCTGGCTTTATATATCAGCCAAGCTAGGGTTTACAAGAGTCCTAGTAGGATTCATATTGGAGCCTTCTTTCCTTGTAGTCCAAGTTGTTAACGCTTGCGGGTCCAGCTTGTCGAGTCCTTGTGCTGGTCCATCTTGATAATCTGCACCGGGTATGGCAATGTCGAGTACCCAAAGGGTTATGCCCACGTCAGTAGCCCCCGAGTGTCTGGCCGAAGTGAAGCTTCGGGCAGGGACTAAAGTTGTCTTCGCCGAATGTCTTGATCATCTGTTGAATCTTGTGCTTGATGTAGAGTCGAAGTTGCTTTCTGTCGGGTGCGCGAAGCGCTCCCGATGGGAGTAGCCCCCGAGTCTATGGGCGGGTGCTTGCAGCCACGCATAGACTCAAGTTGTACTACTCAAAGATCTTGATTGTTGATGCCGACGTCTTCAACTTTATTCTTCTTTGTTGGCGAGGTTGCCATATTTTTTTATCGGGTGCGCGACTAGCGCTCCCGATGGGAGTAGCGCCCGAGCCTGTAGATAAATATGAAATAGTTATGTATAGGGTGTAAAAAATGCTAAGTCAAACACCGTAGACTTTTTCAAGTTCCGAGAACTTGATGCCGATGACTCTGATGATGCCATAAATAGAGGAGTCGATGATTCAGATGATATCCCAGAGGAGCCGATGATTGGGATGATGGCCCTAAAGAGCCGATGATTGAGATGATGGCCCTGAGGAGCCGATGATTGAGATGATGGCCCTGAGGAGCCGATGATTGAGATGATGGCCCTGAGGAGCCGATGATTGAGATGATGGCCCTGAGGAGCCGATGATTGAGATGATGGCCCTAAGGATCCGATGATTGAGATGATGGCCCAGAGGAGCCGATGATTTAGTTGATGGCCCAGAGGAGCCGATAATTTTATCGGGTGCGCGTCCAGCGCTCTCGATGGAAGTAGCCCCCGAGTCTGGGCACTGATGCTTGCAACCGTGAATAAACTCAAGTCGAAATAGGTATTTTGGCTACTTCATCCAAGTTTTTGGATTGCGTAGTCGAGACCTTTTGTTCGGTAGATACATGTATATGTACTTTTACCGTGTTAATGCCGTTGGCAAATTTTGAAGGAGCAAATCTTAATTGCCCGTTTAGACGTATGTGTATTCGTTGGTCAGCAAATTATTTGGGTGATCAGCTCGTGTTGCAGGTCTTGCTAAACCCGTTGTATGTGCAACTTTGCTTTCAACCGATGCATGTCTTGACCGTGGGTCATTTTCGTACGTGTTTCATGATCCTTGCTATCTGCGGTACTCTTTGAGGCATCTATAGCAAAGGAAAAGAAAAAGGTCCCCGTTGCTTCATGATCCTTGCTATTTGCGGCACTCTTTGAGGCATCTATAGCAAGGGACAAGAGCAAGGTCTTCATTGCTTCATGATCCTTGCTATTTACGGCACTCTTTGAGGCATCTATAGCAAAGGACAAGAGCAAGGTCCCCATTGCTTCATGATCCTTGCTATCTGCGGCACTCTTTGAGGCATCTATAGCAAAGGACAAGAGCAAGGTCCTCGAAATAATCTTCAGGGGACCGTGAGCATAGTCAAATCTTCAAGGGACTGTGAGCACAGTCAAATCTTCAAGGGACTGTGAGCACAGTCAAATCTTCAAGGGACCGTGAGCCCAGTCGAATCTTCAAGGGACCGTGAGCACAGTCGAATCTTCAAGGGACCGTGAGCACAGTCAAATCTTCAAGGGACCGTGAGCACAGTCAAATCTTCAAGGGACCGTGAGCCCAGTCAAATCTTCAAGGGACCGTGAGCACAGTCGAATCTTCAAGGGACTGTGAGCCCAGTCAAATCTTCAAGGGACCGTGAGCACAGTCGAATCTTCAAGGGACCGTGAGCCCCGAGGTTCGTTGTAATATACGAACAAGGTTGCTGACGATGCAGTTCGGGTGTCCCGAATTACTGCAATTCTTCAAAACTTGAGTCTTCATATCTTCTCGGGTTCCAGCGAACCGGCGCTCCCGATGGGAGTAATAGTCTTCATGTCTTCTCGGGTTCCAGCGAACCGGCGCTCCCGATGGGAGTAATAGTCTTCATATCTTCTCGGGTTCCAGCGAACCGGCGCTCCCGATGGGCCAAAGATAGTCCATGTAACGGGCGCGGCTGAAGTAATTGCGCCATTCAAGATAATTCATGCAACGGGCGTAGCCGAAATAGTCGCGCCGTCCAAGATAATTCATGCGGCGGGCACAGCCGAAGTAGTCGCGTTGTCCAGAAGTAGTCGATGAAGAGAACGGGTGAGCACCCGAATATATCGGGCCCGTAACGTCGGGTCCGCAGCAGGCGAGCTCCCGAGAAGTTGAATCCGTACTATTGGGTCCTAGACAGGCGAGCCCCCGAGTAATTCCAGCGCTCCAGAAGTAATGATGTAATGGTGCTTCCCCAATTATCGGATGTGGCGAAAGGAAGAGGAACACTTAGTTCTGCAGGCGCAGTCGAAATAATTGCGCCATCCAAGATAATCCACGTGGCGCCTAGCTGACGTGGCCGATGAAGAGGACGCAACTGATATAGCCGATCCGCTGCGGGTGAGCATCCGAATATATCGGGTCCATAATGTCGGGTCCGCGGCAGGCGAGCCCCCGAGTAAGAAGAGTGCGCGACCGCGGGCGCGGTCAGCCGAGCAGGGCAGTCGACGGGCGAGCTCCCGAATATATCAAGTTCACGACGCAGCAAGCGAGCTCCCGAGCGTGGCGACTGTGCGTGGTGAAGCAGTCGAAGCTTGTTCCGATCTGCAGTCATATTACGGCACAAAATCTGGTCCTTGTATCGGATGACGAATTTGCAATGGCAGGCCATGATTGCAAGTCGGCGCTGACGAATCTTCTTTACTGGTAGCTTTGAACACGTACGGCAGCTTACTTCCTGCGGATATAGTCATATCCGACTCCCGATATGAGCATCCGATACTTCTGCTCTGTAGATTGATTTGTTTTCCGCTGTCATCGTAGCAGTAGCATAAATCCACCTGGTTTCTATGTCTTCTTTTCTTTCGAAATTGCATCACGGGAGAGCTCCACATGCAGCGATTAATGAATTCAGTGTATCCTCTTTCCTTCTTACGCCAGGCACTTGGATAGTTTATTCTAGTCTGGTCAGCTCCTTCCTTTTCTCTTCTCACCCAGGTACTTTGATGATTAGTCTAGTCGCTCCATCCTTTTCTCCTTAGGACGTACGGTCGCTGCTTTTTGACGAGTGCTGATGGAGGCTTTGCTTTTGTCTTTAAAACTTGATCTGATCGATTGAAGCATAGCCGAACAGCGCGCGCCGGCCGTAATCTTCTTCATTATGCTCTCGTCGGGTGTAAGGTGTAACTGGCCTGAGCAAAATCATTAACTGTTTCGGTTGGTTCCGCCTTGGATCCGCTGCCGAATCTTCCCGTTAACTTGCTGGGTGTCCGCCAAGTGCGATGGCGCGGGATATGAGCGTACGGGCCGGGCAGGTTGGTGCTAACGGAAATAGTTCCAGTCGCGGATGACGAAGCTGAGCATGATGAAATAGATGAGCTATCCAGATCCGATCTTGTCGTTGTTGATGGCAAGGGATCCCGCCCGGATGACGAAATCCAGTCGTCGCGTTCCCACAGACGGCGCCAATTGACGAGGCGGTTCCTCGGCAATGCCCACCATAAGGGGCTTGGGTTTTAGAGAAAGGCGACGACGGAAGTTCCGGGAGCGAGGCGGTACACGACGTACCCAAATTCACGTCCCCGCGGTGGAGGATCGCTACGTCCTGCTAGCAATCCAGTATATGAATATATGGGTACAGGGGGCCGCCATAGGCGGAGTTGTTGAATCTAGTCTAGTTCTAATCCACGGGTTGCGGTGTCTAGGCGTGTCGCCTCTATGATTATGTTTCTGGTTGTGTGTCCCTAAGGGGTGCCCCTGCCTGGCTTTATATATCAGCCAAGCTAGGGTTTACAAGAGTCCTAGTAGGATTCATATTGGAGCCTTCTTTCCTTGTAGTCCAAGTTGTTAATGCTTGCGGGTCCAGCTTGTCGAGTGCTTGTGCTGGTCCATCTTGATAATCTGCACCGGGTATGGCAATGTCGAGTACCCGAAGGGTTATGCCCACGTCACCGGTTTCTCGTCCGGATGGACCGGACCATACGCCAGATGCCCATTATTTTGCACAACTTCTTCACAACACTTGAATATATACTATGGTTTCGGTCTCCCTATTTTCTGATGACATGTACACTTACCCCATTGCTATCCTCGATCTATTTGCTGATTCACAGGTGGTTCGAGTAGTGATGATTGTGGTTCTCTTGCCAAAAGAGGAAGGCTTGCGAGGCCTCCGGGATGCCGCACTAGCACTCGCGTTCCCCCTCAGACAGCTCAGGGCAGTGTTCCAGGCAGCTCCACTGGGGGAAGATGCAAGTTCATGACCAACAGGAAGAAGGATAAACAAACAGCCCAAGATGATGATCTGATTGAGAGACTGCCAACATTTAATGTTGGCTCCATACATATTGGTGCTTGGAGAAGACTCAGAGAGGATAACCCATATCGTTTTGAGGAACCCACTTACACTGAAGGGGATAAGTTTTTCTGGACCAAGACACAACAGATGTTATGGGATGATTACTACAACACTGCAGAGTGCATGAAGAATGGTACTATTGTGATGCCCAAGGCCATCAACAGGGAAACTCTTACAATGCACCAAGCCACCAAGTATCGCTTTGTGGTTGGTACCTTGCAGAAAATGGGGTTGTTTGATCTCATGTGCCTCACGCCTGATGATGATTGCTATTGTCCAATCCTTGTGAGGCAATTTCACTACTCTGCATTCTTCCATGATGATCCCGCTCGCACCATGACATGGATGACAAGACAGAGGAAGTATACTTGCAATTATCTTGACTTTTGTGATGCCATGGGGTTTGGTGGTGGCCGTGCTCATGGGTTCAAGCTATACTCTCAGAACAAGTTCACCAAAGAGGTCCTTTCATTCTGCTATCCTTCGGAACCCACAGCTGGACCTCCCACTATCTCCGGCATGTACTACTCCTACCTTGTACTTGACAAGATTTTCCGTGAGAATCTCATCAGCAAGTCCGGAGATTCAAGTGAAGTCCGTGCATATCATCTGAACTTGATGTACTACTGTCGTCCTGAAAACCAGAGGCTAATTGATGGCTGTGATCTTTTGTATTGTGAACTGAGGCGCTCTATGCGCGAAAGGATGACACCTAACGATGCTCAGTACATACAGTTACTCATCAATAAGGTTGTGCCATCTCCTCACAATAGGCAAGATCAGCGGGTCAAGATGGAAGCCTTCAAGATGCCTTCCGAAGGAGATAAACCGGAAATCCCTGCTATGATGCCTTCTGAGCGCCGGTCCAAGGAAAAGCATGACCCTGCTAGCTCCGACTACTCTAGAAGCCCCAAGCGTGGTGCCTCACGGTTCTTCACCAGCTTATGTCAGATGTGCAAAAATACCAATGATGTTGCACATCAAAGCCTTGCCTTGAACCAGGAAACCAGAAGGCGTCAAAATGACTTCATGGCTGCCAGAAATGCTCCTGTTCCTCCTCCTGGCCCCGAGATGGACCCTGTGCATGCACCTAATTGGGAGATGCCTCCCATTACTGATGAGATGCTCCAGAACTTTGATCCCTCCATGTACTCTCTTGGTGGTCTTCCTCCTTGGTTTGCTCAGGATCCTGACACTAGAGATGATGATGATGATGATGATGATGGCAACGATGATGATGCTGAGGACGATGAGGATGATGATGGTGATGCTAGTGATGATGGTTCTCCACCCGCCGGGCACGAGTTCTATTGACGGGAGCGCTAGCATTCCTAATTTTTTCTTTGCCTTTTCGGTGTTCCGATGCCAAAGGGGGAGAAGAGAGTAGAGTCTAGGATCACAGGGTCCCTTGGTTGCACAAGCCATGCTTGACATTTCATTTGCTTCTTATTTGGCTTGTGCTCATTTATTTGCTATTTGCCTTTCATTCCAAGAACCATTTGCTACTTTAAGTAATTCATGTGTGGTCATGTACTCTTATGCTTAATCTCGATATTTATGTGTTATGCTTATATATCTTGATATGCACATGTCCATACCATGCTTGTTTCCTAAAGATATTGGGGGAGCTTCTCATATTTCACAAATGGTGCACTTTGCATTCAAACGCAAATTCTTCAAGTGCACACATTATGGGGGAGCCGTCTCAATATCTTATATGGAATCAAGGTTTTAGGCTTATCATAATATCTATATGTGACTCTAGCTCGATTTGTGATCGTATACCAAAAAGGGGAGATTGTAAGGGTATTTTACCCTTATCCATTATTTTGGTAACTATGACACCGTGCTAGAGTATTTGGTCTAATACATGTCTACAAGATAATCTCCAGGTATTAGCCAAAGAGGTATAATGGTGTATCAATGGAACAAGAAGGCAATGGGATACCCCCCACTTCGACGAAAAATCAACAAGGGTGCTTTCAGCCCTGGCCGGTTTGTGGCCCGGACAGACCGGCTCTGGCACCGGTCTGCCCGGTTCCGACCGACCCCTGGACCGGTGCTAGTCGGATGATGTCCAGGGGGCTCCAGAAGATGGCCGGTTGGCTGCCCGGTTTCGAACCGGCCGAGCCGGTCTATGGCCCGGTCGACCGGGTGGTAGACCGGGCGCCCCGGTTTCCAACCGGACCCCAGGCCGGTGCCAGCTGGGCAGATGTCCAGTAAGCCTCGAGAGCCAGTCCGGTATATGGCCCGGTTTGGACCGACCGGTCCGGTCTGTGGCCCGGTCAGATCGGGCTGTGCGCCGGCCGGTCCGGTCCCTCACCCGGTTGACCGGGTTTCTCGAGCAAATGCTGATGTGGCAAGTGAGCAACAGCCAGAATTCAAGTGACACTATAAATACCCCTTCTTCTACCTCTGAAGGGGTAGACACTACACTACAAGCTGTTCTTGAGCTCTATCTCTTATACTCCATTGTAAGAAACACCAAAAGCCTCAGATCTCCCTCCTCCTCCACCCAAACTCAAATCCCTTCGGGGAAACATTTGAGGAGGACCCGATCTACTGTTCTACCAAGCCAAATCTCATTCCCCCTCGTATCCATCAAGAAGCTTGCTCTCTAGGGTTCCTTGGTAACCCTAGGTGGGCAAGAGTGGTCCGAAAGCATCCGGGCTGTGGATTTGCTCCTGACAAGATTGTGAAGGTTTGGAGGCTACCTCAAAGTCTATCACAAGTGAGTGAGTTATTCCTTCGTGGGATAGGCTCCGGAGAATAGGGTGAGCCTTCGTGGCGTGGGGAATCCTTCGTGGGACCTCCACCCCTCCAAACGTGATGTACCTTCTTGCAAAGGAAGGGAACACGGGAATAAACCCTCGTCTCCGCGTGCTATCGGTTAGCTCTAACCGAACTCCTTACTTGTGTTATAACTGCCTGTGAGAGCCTTCGTGCTCGAGTTACTTGTATCCTCATATAGGTTGTCTCACCTAGTTTGCATTAGGCTCACCTTTATATTCCGCAAAGCCTAACATTGCAAAGAAAGAATTAAAATCTGTAGAAACCTATTCACCCACCCTCTAGGTTTACCATCTCTGAACTTTCACAACTTGCCACCTCAGCAATTTCTTCGAGGAGCTCGGTCAACCGGGCCTGGGGCCGGGCCGCTCGGTGTAGGGACCGGTTGAACCAGGCCACAAACCGGAACATCCGGTCCAGACCGTGTGAGGCGCCGGACCGTGACCGGGCGATGAAATGTCACGCAATACTCGTCCTCCGGTTGCCACCAGAGCAGGAGCCGGTTGGTGCCGGGCCGTCCGGTCCACAACCCGATCTGACCGGGAGAGTGACCGGACGCCAGGACGGGCCACCGCCGGGCGAAGGGGAAAAGTCTCCTGGATCGTGCCCAGTGTGCACCGGTCCAGGGGACGGTCGGCACCGGGCCACCCGGTGATGTGGCCGATCTGACCGGGCAATTGACCGGCCAGTTGCTGAGAAGCCCTTTTTCATTTGTGTCGAAGTGGGGGGTCTCCCTTTACCTTCTTGTTCCATTGATACACCATTATGCATTTTTGGCTAATACCTGGGAATAATCTCATAGACATGTATTAGACCAAATACTCTAGCAACGGTGTCATTGTTACCAAAATAATGGATAAGGGTAAAATACCCTTACAACATCCCGAATTGGATGCGGAAGCGAGCCCTAGAGGAGAGATCCATGGCTAGGTAGAGGGGGCGACGAGGCTAGTTGGCATGACATCGATGCTTGGACGAGCTAGGCGTTGAAGCGGTGGCGCGGCACATGAGCCCGGACCAGACGTGGAAGTAAGCTTGAGAGGAGAAATCCAAGGTGTAGGAGAGGAAGTGGCAAGGATGTATGCGGTGCTAGCATGAGCCGGGTGGCAGTGCGGCACTGGCGAGCGGTGACGAGGGCTCAATGATGCAGGCTGCGAAAGGCGGTGCATGCGAGCGAGGGAGCGAGTGAGACAAGGGAAGAAAGTGGAACAGATGGAATGAGGGCAACAACCTAGTGTTGGGGTCGGATGGGCCTTAGGGCATATACAATGGTTATAGAAGGCACCTTTTCTCTTAGAAATCCACGTCATCTAGAGAAGAAAAAATAAAAACAAGTGGTAAAATGCATTATCTCTTACGGTTCATATCTACCAGTTAATGAAAGTTAATTAATTTTAGTAGAAATAGATAAGGGAAGACACATGGTACAATGGAGAAAATAATCTTATGTTATTTTCTAAGGGATCATATCTTAGCTAAGGGAACGCAATCTTCTCTTTCTTTATTCTTTCTTCTTCGACTAAGAAAAATCTGACGCGTCGATTACAAGAAAAGACTGACATGACCCCATGTCCGACGGGTGGAGGAGAGTCAAAATTATACTCAACTCTAGCTCGGTTGAGTAAATATGAGATAGCCCGATGTGGTCAAGTAGAATGTTTGGATCATTTAGGTGTCGGTTAGAGGGGTAAAACCTCATGCAATCGATTATAATTAATCGGCTAGAGATGCTCTAATAATGCTATTAGGGGTATGATTATCTGCCAGGGCACACCAAAACATGTGCTTCACTTCATCGATGTTCCTTTCCTTGCCCAGTCCATCAAAGATTCAAAGTTGTACACATGATCAAAGTCCATGACAAGTCAATAGACCACGGGAGAAAGACGAGGCTGAATGGAGGTTTGTCTGTCTAGCCCATGGGCGGATGCCAAAATGGGCTCTTGTTGTACTTTTAAGCTCAATCTTATTGGCCCATAGAGTATTCTCTGCACCAACTATCAAATGGGCCGGAAAGAAACTAT
Source organism: Lolium rigidum (assembly GCF_022539505.1). Lineage (NCBI taxonomy): Eukaryota > Viridiplantae > Streptophyta > Magnoliopsida > Poales > Poaceae > Lolium > Lolium rigidum. The sequence goes on from NC_061509.1 coordinate 268,277,563, forward strand.
AACAAGTCTTTATTAAGATTTGTACTAATAAGTTCTATTTTGTAGGAAACACTAAGTTCAGTGTAAACCTAGAAACAAACCATCTAAAAAGAACTAGAAACATACATTCCTCATGGTTCTAGATTGATGAAGCCGTTCTGTAAAAAAATGATTGACCTGTTTAGCAATAGACCGCAAGTGTATATATACGGTCGCTCTAGAAATATTAGTTCACTCACTAAGACACACATAGCGTTAAATCTAGGGTTTGATCTTTAACGTGCTTGGGATACAGTCATCCACTCAGCCAATCAGGGACATAGACAAGGGGGACGAGCAGGGGCTACGCCCCCCCCCACCCACCCCACCCCACCCCATGCTCATAATTTTCCTTTGAACATTGGCTATAAGAGCTTCTTATTTGAATGATTTCAACAAGTTCTGCTTCCCTCATACTAAGATTGTCCCCTTATGCTTCATTCCTGGTTCCGTCCCTGCAGCCAATGAACTTCGGTTTTACTCTTCAATCGCAAATGTGGAAGGGTGTGCGCTCACACATCCTAGTACGTGCACACTAAAATTACGTGAGCTCGTCAGGACCATTGAAGGCTAGAGTTATCATCGAAGTTTGCTTAATTTATACCGCATTTCAACGTTTTAGAAAATCTGAAAATAAATCTAGATGTTAACCGTATTCTGTTCTACCAGCGTGTAAAGTTTGAGATCTAACGACTTTATATTTGGAGCTACAAAAAAATTAGAAAATCTGTTTTTTTTTTAGATTTTAACATTTTAGCCTGTTCACTACAGTAGATGCCAGATTTTGTTATCTTTGCACAGCCAAAAATATAAGAACTTGGACTTAAAATTTTACAAGTTTGTAAAACACAATATTGGCTGCATCTTGAATTACTTTCAGATTTTCCGAAACTTTAAAGTGCCGTTTGATTAAGAAAAAAAAGGAGCAAGATTTGTGTTTCCCACTAGTGTACCGATCATAGGTGCATGTGCGTCCAAGCTACAGGCTTGTGTTCTAGAAGATGACACCATCGATCGACCTTAGGTGTGCAACTCGTGTGACGGTGAATTGGCCGGATTCCATGCACTTCCCCTCACTTGCGTACTGCGAGTCACAGCACGCGCGTGTCTACCAGCTGCACGTGCCTATATGTACATGCATGCATTGCTGCCGAGTGCTGTGCCTAGGATCGATTTTTTTCTCTCCTTCTCCAAAACATGTCTGTGGGCAGCGGTATTACCGGTTACTTGTAAAATTTAAATTACCATGTGAGAATTTAAATTACCATGTGAGAATTTTCTTAACAAAATTTAAAATCCATATTGTTCCTTGTTATTTCTACTACCTCTGTTTCAATAAATAATACGCGTGCGTAACGAGAGATGAACTTTGACCGAAAAAACTAAGTAACAAAATTTTGATTACATTGTACATAATATCGTTGGATTCATACTGAAAAGCACTTTCTAATGGTGCTGCCAACAATCTTTACATACTTGGATTAATTCTTGATCAAAGAAAAAAAAACATGGAAAACAAGGGTGCCTTATATGAATGGAGTAAGTAACAGTAGAATGTCCAATTTTCATATCTAGTTGTTGAGAAAGTTTATTTTGCATCCATAATTTTCGATTGGTCTGAAACCATAAATTCTTGAAAAGTGCACTTAAGAATATAAGGATGAAAGTGGACTTTCTTCGAAATAACAGTGTCGGGTACGTAGGTATATATGTATATCTTAGTACAATTAGTGGTGGCCTATAAACTTACAAAAGCCTGGGAAAACAAGTTTAAGACGTCAAACTTTCGAACAAAATTGCTATAGAAAATGATAAAATACTCCCCCCATCTCATAAAATATGTCTTAAATTTGTGTAAATTTTAATGTATACCTAAATCAAAATTTAGAAAAGTTAAGACATGTTTCATCTGATGGAGAAAGTATACGAGTTCCACCGTCGACAAGTCTGGACGAGCACACGGGATGGAGGGGCCTAGGTCCGCTCATGACTACAATAGTACTACCTTGATTCTATAAAACAAGACATATATTTTTAGTAAGAAGTCAACTACTTGTATGTTTGACCAATCTTGTAAAGGAAAATATGAATACCTGGACTATCAAATCCAAATTAATAGATCCATTGAGAGTATATTTTCATAGAGTATGTGTTTTATATTATATATCTTTATATTTTTCTATGTACGATTGGTCAAGCCTATAAGATATTAACTTTTGGCTAAATATATAGGCCTTTTTATAGTAGAACGAAGATAGTAACAAGCGGTTAGGCTAACAATTTAACCTAAGAAGCTGGTTAATTTACTGGAGTAACATGAATTTTTGACTGGCTACAAAGTCAAACTCATGCATGCATGGGTTACCTCCAGGCTCACTCTCACTCATCACATCAGTTCCCATCACTGATTTATTGCTTCGTCTTATCCAACTAGCAGCTGGCTAGCTAGCTAAGCTGGGGATCAATCAATCCGCAAAGAGGGACGAAAAAGGGTTCCCGCGCCTATCTCTATCATTCTCTGTTGGCCGTTTTCCTCCTAGCCGTGTTTTCCTCCCAAATTTAAAGGTAGTGGGATTAATTGACATATTAAGAAACGTTGTTGACTATGGCGTGTTGCTATATACGTCCAGTGTTGTAGACACGTTTAATTGTCGTGTGGAGGGCGCCGAGTCGTTTCAGGTGTCCATCACACAAATGCACAGTGTAGCGGTATTTTGCACTGTTCATTTTGCAACTCTGCATGCAGAACGAGGACCGCCGTCTAAATGGTAAGATAAGAATAGTTCATACGAACAGGGGTTGGTCGCTCGCGGCGCTAGCTACGTTGCTTATTATTAGGGTGATCGATGTACCAATAATGCATGCATTATTGTAAATACGGGGAAACTTTGTAGAATGACAATTCTTAGAATTATTATTTATATATGGGTTGTTTGATTAATTTGTAGTAGGATTGAATCCTACAGAATTGTTCATAAAGATTGTTCCACACTTTTTTTTTGTACTTCCTCCGTCTAAAATTAAGTGGCGCAAATTTATCTAAGTTCTCCGTCAGTCCCAAATTAAGTAAACCACAAATCTACGTCACTTGATTTGAGAGGATTACTCCTTTTGTTTAGTAATGTAAGACCTTCCAGCTTTAGTATGGGTTGATTCCGTGGCAAATGACATAAAGAATCTACCGTAGGACGAACTCTAAAATGATGCAAAGGCCACAATAGTCTCGAGAAATTTAATGCTACATATGATTCTAACACAATCATTTAATTCAATAGAAATAGAAACATATTTGAACATTAGTATAACCTACAAACATACCAATAATAAACATTTAATGACTTGTAGAAGTCTTAAATAAATGGCAAAGCTCTACCATTTTGTTACCACTTCAATTATTACACTTAGAATTGAGAAGTCATTTTCTTTTCTACGCAAACACACTTCTTCAATTGAGCAAGCATGTCCTCACATCTTTAAATAGATACATTCACTCTAATACAATTATAATTTTAGGTCAGTAAAATATATGCATAGCTAAAGTAAAAACATAAAACATAATCTATCGCTTACCTAGACTAGGTTTTGGCCACATCCCATAAGTTCTCAAAAATATCCATCAGTCCTATGTAAATACCCCACCAAAGATATTGTGTAGAGCAGGGATTTGTTTGATTGAGAATTAGATATTGCAAAGATAAATAGTTGGTTTCTGACTAATTAAACATGACCTAGTTCAGTTCGAAATTGATTTTAGAGAGTGTTCAAAAAAATAAGTATAATTTTTTTATACAGAGTCCATTTTTGACCTATGGCCATTCAAATTGTTCAGAAAAATATTTGGATTTAAATTGTTTTTGCCAAAAAAACCTACCTTGCCCTATTAGGAGCTTCGCCCTTGGATTTATTTATTTTTGTGTGTATCTAGACACATTTTAGTGTGTAGATTCATTTAGTTTGGTTCGGTTCGTATCTTTTTTTTGCAAAACATACTACATACGCTCACACAAACGTACATACACTCATCCCTATAAACGCATGCACACCCTACCCCTATCAGTATCTCTGAGATATTGAGTTCGAATATCGCCTCACACTGAAGGATATTTCACTTTTTGATGAGACACCAAAGTGTCAAATCCCAGGTAAGCTGGAGGTGACATTGTCATTCTAACCATCCAACCACATGTTGGTTCTCGGTTCGGTTTGTTTCTGGTCCATCTTATAATACACCTCAAAGAATTCTACATTAGTGAATGGAGGGAGGACTCTTGTTTGCTCGTAGTATATATAACATACTCCGTTGGACGGGAGTGGCAGCACGCTGAAATCACATATAGTCTCGTAGTCAATACACAGTGTGGATACACAGGTAGCTGAGGTTTATTTATCAAATTAAAGCCTTGCACACGAGTCTCTATCATGCGTATATATAGAGGAGTACTAGTTCGCAAAGTGATGATGTGGTGTTTGACACTCGAAAGCTACTACTCAATCCCACTCGAGTGCTTTCCTGACCATGGTACGTGGTATGCGAGTGTGTGTGCATGTGAACTCGAGATGGATTGCAGGGCGGGCTACTTCTAGTGCACACATTGCATACTCAGCTGGTCGTGGCAAAATGCATGGGCGGCGCGCGCGCTATATATGCATGCAAATTACATGCGCTCGGTCGTATCTCAAACGGTGGTCAAAAGTAATGGCTCAAATATATACTCAGTCCGTCCAAAATAGTTGCCGCACATTTAGTACAATTTTAAATCAGCATCAAGTAATATAAAACGGAGAAAGTATGCTGTAATAAAGTATGTTCTAGAATAGAATCGCATACATGAAAAGTTGTTCCAACATTATACAAAATCTTGGTATATTTAGTGGACTCGCGGGACACCGCTCGGGGAATTTCTTGCAGAAAATGTGTCTCGGGTACTGTAAAATAAACTCTTCACGTAGTTGGTACTGACATTTTCAAAGGTATGGCGGTCGTTGGCCGTCAAAGTTCACTCCCACAAATAAAATCTTTGTTATGCGGTGTACTGCAAAAAAATGCACCCCATTAATGGAAGTATATGCGGTTTGGGATTAATTTTTAAGGTTAGTAGGTCTGGTTGATATGTCGTATCTTCTCATGTCCTTTTCTAGGCCGAAAACTGCAAACTGCAGGTATTTTCACGAGTCGCACCTGTTGCGATATATGTTAGGAATGTTAGAGATGCTCTACTAAGACCCGTCAAGCTCAATGGCATTGCTAGCCCAAAAGTCAATGAGGTTAGATAATCTTGATAGTAGGGATTAATATATAAATATGTATCAACTAAAGTGGTTTTCTAAAGCCATTGGGTCAGCTGACCCCACAATTAACACATAGCTTCGCCACTGGTCGATCTTAAATGGATATATAAACCTGGTCGTACTTACGGGACGGTAATTCACGGTCATCTGCTAGGGAAGAACGTGGCGATGTGTTTTCATTTTTTGAAAGTCCAAACTCGATAAACTTTTCTTTCTGATAATTTTTTTATCATAATAAATATTTGCACATTGGAGAATTGTCTCATATTTAGACAAACAAATGAGCCACACTATGAGTTTTGCGAGATCTTTCGTGTGATTGGAAAGATAAGTTTCAATTAGTGGGACAAAAATGATGTCACCATATATAAATGTAGCGTGAATTCCAGTTTCCATCACTTAGTTGTGATAAAATGGCACCAATTATTTCATTTTGAGTAGCTCCACATGTTAAGAGGACATTTCAAGTGTTGGGCAATTAACTCAGACGCTAGTAGAGCTAGTATCAAATTGTGTTAATTTTTATCCAGTTCAATAAAATTTATACGATTTTTTGTTAGCTTTTTTTTTGCACAAATAGAATAGGGAAGGTCCCTACTGTGCCATTTTCATTCATAAAAGATAACATATCTACAAATGGAAAGAAAAAAGAGTGAGTTCAAACAAATAAATCGGCTAACCACACCACAATGGCAAGTACTCCCTCCATCCCACTAGAAGTGTCTCAACTTTATCAAAATTTGGATCTATCTACCTATAGTAGGTAGATAGATCCAAATTTTAATAAAGTTGAGTCACTTTTGGTGGAACGGAGGGAGTAATTAAAAGAAGGCAAAAGAAAAGCTCAAAGTTAAAATGCACACCCTCTGTTTCATATTATTTTTCATGTTTGTAGTTTAAATTTAAAATAAAATCACGACAACAATATTAAATAGAAACATAAGTAGAGTGTCCACCTAGTCAAATGCCACGTCACCATGACACATGTGCCACCTTGCCGGTGTGGGTAAATAATAAAACAGGATGAAAAAATGTACATGCATACTCGAGGAAATCTACTCGAGAACTAGCTAAAACGGGTTAATTGACTTCATTTTAGAATACCAAAGTTTCGTTTTTGCGTCTTCATATTTTTTGCATTGACTACGACAGAGCTTCGCCCTGGAGCTATCCACGCTCTCGGCATGCATGGACGGCGCTGGTGTAGCTAGGAGGTAGAGCCGGCCCGCAGGCCGCCGTCGAGGTGCGGCGCCGGCCGCCGCTAATTAACCGAGTGGCGACGACCATCGATGCGACCCGAAAAACGGCCCGGTCAAGGTCGCGGTGGCAGTGGCACGCACGTACAGGAGTCCGCATCGTGCGCCGCGATTTTGTCATACCATTCGGATTCTGTTTCCTTTGTCCGAAAGCTGACCACACGCAACGCAAGTACGGCCCGGCCAGTCCTGGTCGGTTTCCGCGACCAGCTACCACGCGCGCCGTTGAGATCGTCTCCATCTTCTGCTTCTGCCTTGCCCATCGGCTGTCTCTTCTAGTCCCTCCGTTCATATTAAATCGACGCGATCTATGTAGAGAAAGCAGCTTATACATGTACGTAGCTCGCGCCACAACAGAGGTAGTAGCTTGCAAGCCATAGTCCATACGAGGACTAGCTCATCACAAGACGAAAATGTATATATGCATGTTGTCTACGCTTAGGTCCTGGTAGCGTATCTTATTCCTTTTATAAGGTTATAAACTGCCTATATTGTTGTGAAATGGCCAAATTAAGTAGACCATTGCTGGGCAAAAACCGAAGATTACATAGGCTTATAGATGGTTTCTTCCTCCTGCATCCATCGATAGCGCGCCATGAGCTGAGATCGGTACCACATCTGGAAATCCGAGTCACCGCCGAAGCCATGATAGCATAACTGTAGAAGTCACCGGTGAAATCGCCGACCAGAATCTGATGTAAGGGTTTTGTGGAGAAGGAAAATGTCGGAAATGGAAATGCTTTAATTGGAGAGATGCGGGGAGAGGGCAGGAAGAGGTCGACTTGGAGTCGGTGAGGGAGAGGCCACCGCCTGCCACCATTCCCCTACCGCTGTCGTTCTAAGGTTAGGTGAGCCGGTGAGGACGATGCTAGGGAGAGGCTTGTAGGAGGGGCGGGATGGGGAGAGAAGGGTGCAGATTGAGAGAGGTTAGGGTGGCTTACCGGAGCCGGAGACGTCGGCGGGAACGTCCATGTCGCCGTTCCCATACCTGTCGTTCCCTACCGCTGCTGTACTAGAGTCATAGTGAGAGGCTTGGAGGAGTTCGAGATGGGGAGAGGATCGATAGCTCCCCAATTGCAATACGTCGTTATCTTTTTTGTGTCACTTTGACTCTAATTTTCAATTGTAATATTCTTTAACAAATAGTATAAGTACATACTGTAAAATAAAAATATATTGGTGACAAATACAACAAATAACCATTAAAAAACTCAAATCATATAGTTTGATATGTATTCATATGGAAGCGCTATTTGACCCCCATTGTGGTGAATAGTTATTTTACCCCCATCCCGCATCTTAGCAATTGTACATGATTTTTACATTACGTAAATTTTATTTTACTTCGATAGTCGAGTAAAACATAGAAAATTAGTTTTATGTACTCCCTCCGATTCATATTAATTGAATCTAATATGAATGGATCTAGACACATTTTAGTTCTAGATACATCCATACTAGAGTCAAGTAATATGAATCGAAGGGAGTACTAATATTGGTTAAAGTGATGCTTGAAAGACCATGCAATTTTTTGTGCACTTTATATTTTAAAATGAAGGGAGCAATATATGTTTTGACAGACCACAGGTCAAACAACTCATGCAAGGTTTTCCTTACTCGTCGCATCAGTTGCCATCACTGATTTATTACTTCAGTCTTATCCAAGGGATCGATCAATCATGGAGTATATATTGGCCACAAATCATTTATATCGCCGCAAAGATAAAGAAAAGGGTCCATGCACATACATGGCGCCTATCGCTATCCCCACCTTATCTCCGCTCTCTGCAAAGAAGATTGAAATAAGCTAGTGCAACTGACAAATTCAGAAACTTTGTTGACGGTGCAGTGTTGCTATATATATGACAAGCAAGCACAAATTCAAAAATTAATGGTCAGTCGTTTGATCGTTTCACGTATCCATCGCACGAGGTACGTGCGTACCTTAGCTTCACTGTTCATTTTGCGACTCTCTGCGTGCGGAATGGGGGTCGGGGAAGACTCGCGCTAGCCACGGGGTTAATCAGGGATCGACGTGCGTGCATACTGCATGTCACTCCCTCAATTCTAACGTTTTGGGAGCTGCTAAAATATTTTATATTTAAGAAATGATGTAGTAGTAGATCACTGATGGTATGTTGTATCATTATTTTTAGCGCGAAAGATCAGAATCTATTTTATGAGTTGACAAGAAGTACAAAACACTTCAAACATAATAAAAATTATATCGGGATCTTTTGACCACCTAACAAGCACTAGCTACATGCTGCTAGGGTTTCCACCCTAAACACCGCTTCTCTTTCTTTCGTTGGAGGATTCTGTTTCGTAACCTTCCTGGTACTATGTTGTGTCATTAATGGTGGCATGTTCTATATATGCATCATTTCAGCTCTCCCTCCCTTTCATTGAAACGGAGGACATATTAATCTAAGGTTTGGCATAGGAAATATGCTAATAGCCTATTGCAGCCTTTCACTTAGAACAGCATGCACTCTCCGTTGTCTTGAAATATAAGATGTTTTAGGAGTTTAATTTAAACTTTTCAAGACATCCTATATTTAGAAACAGATTGATAATACTTTTTCCCTTCTAAAATAAGTGGTATAGGTTTGTTTAGATTTATATGTATCTAGACGCATTTTGGTGCATAAAGATGTGTAAATCTAGACAAATCTGGAAGTCTGAGACGCTTATTTTGGAACGAAGAATGTAGCCAGTATCTTGGTACTCTAGTGGAGTAATAAGCCACAAGCGGTGGCCATGTTGGCAGTTCTAAGAAATTGTCATGAATTTTAACATATTTTGTTTCTCAAGTGATGGAGAAATAACAACTATTTTTAGTTGTCGTTACTCGTTACGAACCATCTGATCACGACATTGAGATTCGTGTAAATACAAAGAGGCGAGTGGATTGTGATTTGGTGGTCAGGAATGGCTACTATACTTAAGTCATTTTTACTTAAGTGTATTCATATCTAATTAGTTTTAAGTACATATTTTTGTTGTAGAAAATGTTGTTTTGTCTATTTCCACTCTTATTTTCTCCTACCAGTTTAGTACTCCCTCCGTCCCATAAATTTGTTTTTAATTTTGTTTGGAAATGGATGATTCTAGAAGAGAAGTTTCATAGGGCGGATGGAGGATGGAGTAATATAAAACAATTGTGTACATGTTAGCAGTGTAACATCAAATAATTCAGCAAATCTTGGATTGAGCAGTCGTAGAGTCAATTTAGGGTGTGTATACACAGGTAGCTACTTACATTGCGGCTTTTTGTTAAATAAAAACAGACTTGAACTCCGCGCGGCCGTACGTATCGATCGGTGTTTTCGTTCACATGAGTACCTGTCATGCATAGTCGTTGTCTGGAATGATGGTGATGTGGCCATCCACACTTCCGAAAGGTACTCAACCCCACTCGATCGAGTGCTTCTTTGATGTCGTATCCGTAGGCTGCTGTGACAATTGTCCATGTGAACTAACTGAAGATATATAAATTGATTGGTAGGCAGCTACCGATCTTTTCATTGGCGGGCTACCTCTAGTGCACACATGCATATATACTCGATCAGCTGGTTTTGCACAAATGGACGGTGCATATATACGCGCACTACATGGATGCGGTCAAAAGTTATAGCCCAAAATATAAGTTGCATTTCATACATGCTAGATTCTGACGCAGTGAAAAGTTAGTCTCAAAATTAAACAAAAAAGAACTAGGTGTAGATGGTGGATCGTGGAGTATATACGAACCTTGTCATATTTTTGGGGCGACTAATTCACCGCCACCCATCTAGGAAAGAAACCGATGGTCACCTTTTGGTGTACTTTCCACTTTTCGAAAGTTCGCATCTGTTCAACTTTCTTTTTTCAACAATCTTCCTTTTTTGGCATCTTTCGAAAAAATGCATCCTACCTTAATTTCTGCGTATATCGAGAGATTAGGAAACAATACAACCCACAATTCTATATATTGTAATTTTTGGGTATTTATTTATCATACAGTACATGTTATTTTCCTTTTGAAAACAAGGCTTGCTCTAGTGTCCAAGAATCTATTTATAATTTCTCTTACTTCTAGGGCTTTTATTTGTTGATGATTATTAAAAAAATGGTTTAGTTTTTTTTAAAAAAATATTGAATTAGAACTTTTGGATGTTCAAACAAGCCTACTCCCTCCGTCCAGAAATAAGTGTGCATGCGGGTTTTCCAACATAAATTACGAATTGGAGTAAAAAATGCATTAGAAGGACGCAAATCAACATCTCACTCCTCCTTAATTCTTTCACCTTCAATGAGTAGAGTGCGTGTAGTAGACAACTAGGAGAACATGTGTTGAATATTATTGGGTTTGATTTCCGTACGATGAGAGAGAAGTATTTTTTTTCTATTTTAAAGTGCATTGGAAAGATAGATGTACACTCTTTTGTGGAGAAAGTTTGGAGCTAAACGTCCACGTATTTTAGGACAGGTGGAGTACTTTTAAAAAATATGAATTTTAATTTAAGAATTTTTAAGCGTAAATCGAGAATGCTACAATAGAATATATGTCGGCTCTACCAAGAGAGAAGGATGGGTGATGGTGAGTCAAATGGGTTGGCCCACCATATTGTATTATGTGCATTCACTAGTTGAAAAAGGATCTTTAGTCCCGGTTGATAAGGGTCTTTAGTCCCGGTTGATAAAGGTCCCGCCATGTGGGTGGCTGGCACGCGCCGGGGCGAAGGACACAAACCGGGACTAAAGGCTATTTCGTTAAAAAAATTATCCATTTGGTTTCTAATTATTTTTCACTCCTTCTTTTTTCAATTTTTTCAGAATTTCTAGTATTTCAGTTATTTGACAAGTTTAGTCTCTAACTACACTTTAATCTCTAGTCAAATTAATTACTCGTGGTCAAACTTCCCGCACGTTCACCCATTCCTCACTACTCCAGCACTAGCACGCTTAATTTCCAAGTTCCTTCCCGTCCCGCTTCCAAGTTCTTCGCGCGCATGTTATTGATACATGTATCATATCAATCATATTAACATGTTGGCCGGTGTCACACTTTTTTATTTTTGAATTCCAAATAATTATTTTAATAAACAAAAGCAATGATGTAATAATAATCTTGAATAAGTAAATAAACATTAACTTTTTTTAAATTTGTATTTGTGTATTTTTTACTTTTTAATAATTTTTTTTGCCAAACTTAAAACCTAAAAATTTGAAAATCTAAAAATTAGCTAACTTTATGGTTAAGTAATTGTAATCTTTATGCATGATGCAATTATTAATTTAAAATTTAAAAAAATATAAAATCCTAAATTTCTGGCAAAAACTAAAATATTCCTGCTTTCATATTTTCATTAGGATTTTTCATATTTTCATATTTTTCCACGATTATTTTGATATATTATACATTTTTTTCGATGTCTATGCAAAAGTTAATATCGTTTTACCTTTTTCTAAACTTTTTTTGCAAAAAAAGTTGAAATTCAAATTTATTAATTTTCCCTAATAGTAGGTTGCGTAACATACATAAATCTCAAAAGATTTTATTTTTAAAATTTTCTATCATTTTCTTTTATATTTTAGAAAGCTAAAAGAAGTCGATCCACAAGAAGGGGGGATGGAGATGCGTGGGGAGCAAAAAAAAAACCTAAAAATCCGTTAGTCCCTGTTGGCAAAGTGAACCGGGACTAAAGGGTAGACCTTTAATCCTGGTTGGTATTTTACCCCGGAGGCAGTCTGGTTTGTAATACTAGGTTACAAACGAATCGGGACTAAAGGCTTTCTAGGTTGAACTAGGACCAATGCCCCCTATTAGTCCCGGTTCGTTTTTATACCGGGACTAAAACTCCCATACGTGCTGGACGAAAGCCATGTTTTCTACTAGTGATTGCAAAGGGGTCACCAGCATAGGAGCATTGTCATAAGTTTTATACACAGTTGAGATATGCTATTGGGCAAGAGATTCCATAGAAACATTGGATGATCTCCATATACATAAACTTCTCTTATGAATCCCTTTGGACCATTGGACGGTCTCCACACACACTCTGTTTCCCTCCTCAACCGTATGCAATTTTGGAGATTGTTTCTTGCGCTTCATTGAAAGACACGTCTCACAATTCTAAGTTTTGCGGTCGAAAGAGGCTCTGATTTTGGCGAGATCTTCCTTGTAATCGAAAACAACAAAAAATTACCACGTAGTTGGACCAAATTGGTGTCAACTCCCTCCGATTCATTTTACTTGTCGACAATATGAATGTATCTAGAATGTTAAGATACATCTATATATTAGCGACAATTAATATAAATCGAAAGGAGTATTGTATTTTTGACTGAAAAAGGTAGATCCACAAGTTAAAACGACATACCAACTAATTATTAACTGGAGCGTGCTATCAGAGGACCGCAGTCGCTGAATAAAAGAGGGAATTTACTCGAGAACGAATTAGCTAAAACGGGCTACACGTGAGTTTGTTCTCGACACAGCTCAAAGTTCATTTTGCATCCTCACAACATTTCCCCACTGACTGTACGGTCGACAGGCGTTGCCCTGCAGCTATCCACTCTCGGCGTGCATGGACGGCGTTGGCCGCCGTCGAGGTGCGGCGCCGTCGAGGCCGGCCGCTAATTAGCCGGCCGGACGATGCGACCAGGAAAAAATCGGCCCGGTCAAGGTCGCGGTGGCACGTACGAACAGGGAGCCCGCCACGTGCTTACTACCGTTAGGATTCTGTTCCCTTGTCCGAAATCGGACCAGACGCAACACTAGTACGATCCTGGGTCGGTTTCGGCGACCAGGCACGGAGGCACGCACGACGTAGGTACGTACGTGGCGCAGTTGACCGTCTACCTCTTCTACTGGAGTACATCTAGTAGATGTTGCTGTCCAGCAGAGCTACCTGACTGGCCCATCCACTGGCTGTCTAGCTTGCTTCCATTTCCTCTTCTTTCACATAAGCGGAGCTACTAGCTGGAAGCAACTCCTACGTGATCTCCATATCATCCCAAGACGAACACACACGTATATACGCACCGCCAGATTGTAGAATTGTATCCAGTTCAACCAAAACACGATGTCACAGATCCAATGAAAGAGACTAATCAATTTTATTCAACACCCCTAATGCTTAGGCTGGTGGGCCTTTTTTCTCTAGCGAACCGACCATCCAATACTTTTAGGGGATCACTAATCTTCTGGATTAGCAGGACTGGAGAAGCGGTTTTGTTTCTACATTGCATTCTCGAGACTTTATGGCTCTGATACCATCTGAAATTGTATTGTATGTTTTAGTCTCTTTAACCAAAAGACTCATGAGACTAAGCAATTATATTTAACATGGGTCCTAGTAATATGTCTAGCTTACTTATATATTTTGAGGATCAAACTTGCTTTCATAAGCAAGCTTCTGCACTAACACAGATTTTTGGCTCTCGGGTGCTACCCCCCACCCCCATACACCCCAAATATTGTAGTAATCGAATGCACTGGTTTGGTTTTTTGTGTCTGGGTTGGCACTGGTCTCGTTTTTTCCCTTTGTGTTCTGGCATGGATTAAAATCTGCAAAACCGTCTGTTTGGATGATAAGCAAAGTTGAGGGTTTCTTTTGCACCTAAAAAACTTTACGACGAAAAATGAACTTTTGAGAAAGTTCAAGAACCAAAAATGTACTTTCTTCATTTAAAAAAGCAAAAAAAAAAATTTGTACCTTCCTGACATCTAGGGATGATGAAGTTAAGAAAAGAAATGATTCCCTTAGTTTTCAGGGCAAAAAACAAAATTATGATGAATATAAAGTGAATAGTACCTGGTCATGGCGCGTTTCGAGTTTTTCTTTACCTAGGATACAATGAATCTAATTCCGTAGAAAAATGTATACAAGTACAATACCTGATCATCTTTGATTTTTAAAAATGATTTTTTAAACCTTTTCTTAATTTATTTTTATTTGTCCAAGTATGGGGGTGTGTAGCACCCGAGTACTCCTGCATTTCTCGCTTGTGCACACACTATATGTAAGTCTGGTGCATAGGGGAATCCATGTCCCTTTTTTTATTTCTCTTTTGGTCGCACTAAAAGTTCCTCCTATTTCAAACAAACGCATACCCATTATCTGCGAGCATTCATTTTTATGTGCTTCATTGTATTAACTTTTTTTTTTGCGAATGCCTTTAGAGCCGATCCATTAATACTGAAATATTTTAAGTTTTATCAATCGAAGATTTTGGCATTTGTGGGCACTATGGAAATCATTTCCACGAGTTCAATTGTAACAAAAGATAGAATAGAATTAACAAAGATTAAAAATAAAAATAGAAACATCATACTCCACCCTGAAAAAAATGTTACATATTTTTCTAAAATTTGGGTGTATCTAGACACGGTTTAGTGAATAGATCAAGATTTTTTCTAGTTCTAGAAAAAATATTGGTGGACACCGGTATTACCTGTTACTAGAAATACCGCCTGAGATTTTTCAAACAAATTTAAAATTTAGCGATAATTTATCAAATAAATTCACTATTTCCTTATAGTGGTGGGTACCGAGAAAACCTCTTATTGGTGAGATTTTGGAAATATGGGCCGAGGAAAAAAACCCTGGTATAGATATCCAAATCTAGATAAATGTGCGACACCCTTTAATGGAGGGAGTAATAATAATCTGAAAATTTTGAGAAAAACATTTAGGAAGAAAATTCAAAATATTTGACAAAAAAACATGATGTGGCTAATTTTATTAACAAATGAAACCATCAATCAGACTCTCCACATGTATACTAGATCTATGGATATAGATTCACATATCATTTTTTATGAGAAGAGAATGGTCTTCTTTCACAGGTTCTCCTGTATTATCTGGTTTTTCTACTTGATCTTGAGAATGCATAATATATTTGCATTTCATCATTTTTATGTGATTATTTGTCAACTTTTTAATGATAGATATATGTGATTGGCCAACAATAATTTTGACAATACATTTTGAAACAATAGAAGTGAATTTTTGTGAAAGGAATGAGGTTGAGGAGGCCCCAGCAATAATATGATTTATTCTTGAAAGAATAACAACTAAAAGTGAACTGAGAGCGCTTCGAACTAAAATATAAAAAAGCAAGAGAGCACTATGGTATGGTATATATCATATGGTTCTTTTAGCGTGCCCAATTAATAATTATCCATATTGTACTTGTACACACATGAGTTACAATCCCTGCACGCATAATGCATCGATGTGACGCGTTGGCCGCTTTTGGCGTAAACGTGAGCAAATCTAAGATCACCCAAGACCGAACAGCCCCAAAATAGCAACTCGTAACGGTGGCAGCACTAGCGTTCTTAACCTGATTTGTGGCCAGCCGCACGTCGACGACGATGCGTACATATGTACACACGCGCTGGCCAGCTCGACGTTCCTCGATTAATATGGCGGACTCCATATTAGGCATATTTGGTTCGAAGAAGGTGTGTACAGTTTCGATTCTTGCTACCAGTTTATTATACTGACACATAGTTTTTAAAAAATGATTTTGAAGTATCTTTTGTAGTGCAGGTGTTATCTTCGGTGGTGTTATAGTGTTGTTGTTGCTGGTGTTTTATCACCATGACGGGTCCTTTTTTTGTTTCTCTTCTTATTTTATTTTTTCTAGGTTGTGTGTATCTTTGATGTCTTTAAACATCTTATTGGCGCACATGTTGGGTGTAATTGATTTTTTATAATATAAATATATTTTCTTACCAAATAATATTTTTATTAAAAAAAATCATAAATTTGCTTAACAAAATACACCGACGCTACTAGAGTAATTTTTCCAATAGGCGTCCCCCGGGGGAGCTAGGTATCATTACCGAATGATAAGAAAACATGTCTAGACACAGATCATGTGAGAAAAATACAGATAGGTGCAAGACGATTTAGGCGCGCCGAAATAGGAAGTTGCCACATGTGTGCATGATGTCATAGTAGTTACCATCCGGCCCTCCGTTGCAAGATCCAAGGGCTGACAGTTTGTCGCGTCGGGGCACTAGAATTCTCACTTGCCGGCGCGTCATAAATCTCGAGCGGATTCATCATAGCGAACATAACAAAACGAACCCAGAACAAACTAGATGGTTTCACACCAACAACTTTCGCGCAACACCTCAACCGCCTAGACAGCGCATCGTCGTCTTCATCTCCACCCGCGCCATCCATTGTCCCAAGTGAAGATGATATGGCCATCTCATGCATCTGAAGCGTCGTGCTCTGTAGTCGTTCCGTTTCTTCCATCAGGTTCCACTTAGCCTTCTTAAATGAGATATTTTCCCAATATCACAAAAAGCACACATGTGACAGATCAGCTCGATAGGAGATGATATGAGTTTTCCTTCAAAACAAGTACGGTTACGAGTTTCCCCGATGATGCAACATAAAGTAGCAATCCTGACTATATGCATATTGTTAGGGTTGCAAGCGGCATCCCGCATTAGCCCTGGAAAGCATTATTTAGTTTAAAGTAGACAAATATTCTAAAAAAAGTTACAATTAACTTGACCAGTTTTGACTATGAAGATGGGCGGATCGGTTGGCGCTTTGCAACCTTAATATTTGTCCCTAAGAGAACAATTTTGGACGAGAAATATTTTATGAAGCATGTTTGTCTAGTATTAAAAGTTCCAAGCATATAGCTAATGATACTCCACATGTAAATGGGACATTCAAATAAAGAGATGAGTGGTAGTTTCATCGGCATGACAAAACCGGCAAGTGTAATTCCCCACCCATGCATATTCTTTTTTATTTTGGTCTAAGAGAATCTAAAGCTAAAGAGAATAAAATTTAATCAAGGACGATGGTGAAGTGCGGCAAAGAATCTGGAAATAACGTTGACACGGCCAGAATCTTGGAAGTCGTTGCACAAACGTATTACTATATTATTCTAATTAAGGCAGCAGAAAAACTTCGCCATCGGACATATTCTCCGGTCTGAAAATACGTTCGCCGCTAACACCGCACGCAGCTCCATTGGTAGCCTCGACGATCATTTCGGCGTCCGTGAGTTTGACCGTGGGGAAAAAAAGCATGCAAGCGAAAGGAAGACGAGGACGAGCTAGCTAGAAGAAAGCTAGCACCTGATGCTTCCACTCGGGGAACGATCAATCGAGCCGCGTATGTACGTGCTAGCCTCCGACCATGGCGACCCGGTCAAACATCACACCAACTCCCATGGCTCTCCTCCGGCCTCTATAAAAACGCGAGCTCATCGAGCTCATCACCGAACAACATTTTTTGCTTCAATAAGTTCAATTGATACAAATCAAGCTAGCCTTTTGTTTTCTCGAGCGATCGAGCACTAGCTAAGCTAGCACTAGCAGCAATGGAGCTCGCGGCAGCAGCTCTGGGGACGCTGGTTGCGCTCGCCCTCGCCACCTTTTACTTCCTCTACGCTGCCTGGCTATCGCCGGCGGCGACGCGGAGGCGCCTCGAAAAGGCCGGCTTCGACGGCCCAGCCCCGTCCTTCCCGCTCGGCAACCTCCGCGAGATCGCGTCCACGCTCGCCGCGAACAGCAGCAGCACAACGTCATCGGCGCCGGCGGTGTCGGGAGTGGTAAGCAGCGACATCCACAGCGCCGTGTTCCCGTACTTCTCGCGGTGGCGGGCCGCCTTCGGCAAGGTGTTCGTGTACTGGCTGGGCACGGAGCCGTTCGTGTACGTGGCGGACCCGGAGTTCCTCAAGCGCGCCACGGGGGGCGCCATGGGCAGGCTGTGGGGCAAGCCCGACGTGTTCCGCCGCGACCGGATGCCCATGTTCGGCCGCGGCCTCGTCATGGCCGAGGGCGACGAGTGGGCCCGCCACCGCCACATCATCGCGCCAGCCTTCTCTGCCACCAACCTCAACGTACGTCGTATACTACAGTACACACTCCACTCCTAATAATGCTTTAAAATACGTGCACGTCCATCGATCAATGGCATGCGCTGACACATAAACGTGTATGTATATATTGCAGGACATGATAAGCCTCATGGAGGAGACGACGGCGAAGATGCTGCGGGATTGGGATCACGCGGTGGCGGCGGCGGGGCGGAGCGCGGCGGTGGCGGTGGACGTGGAGAGGGGCGTGGTGAGGAACGCGGCGGAGATCATCGCCAGGGCCAGCTTCGGCATCGAGGAGGGAGGTGCGCGGGTATTCGAGAAGCTGCAGGCAATGCAATCCATGCTGTTCCGCTCCAACCGCCTCGTCGGCGTGCCGCTAGCGAAGCTCCTCCAGGTCCGCAAGACCTACGAGGCGTGGAAGCTCGGCCGGGAGATCGACGCGCTGCTGCTCGACATCATCGACGCGCGCCGTCACGCCGGCCACGGGGCGGAGAAGAGGAAGGACCTGCTGTCGCTGCTGCTGGCCGCCGGGAAGAAGGATGGAGGGAAGAGGGTGATGACGTCGAGGGAGCTGGTTGACGAGTGCAAGACCTTCTTCTTCGGCGGGCACGAGACCACGGCGCTCGCCGTGTCGTGGACGCTGCTCATGCTCGCGGCGCACCCGGAGTGGCAGCAAGCGCTCCGTGACGAGCTCCGTGAGGTCACCGGCGACGGTCCCCTCGACGCCGCCGCGCTCTCGAAGCTAACCAAGATGGGGTGGGTCCTCAACGAGGTGCTCCGCCTCTACCCGCCGTCCCCCAACGTGCAGCGGCAGGCCCTGCACGACGTCACCCTGACCGACGCCTCCTCCTCCGACGAGGGCGCTCCCACGACGGTGATCCCGAAGGGAACCAACATGTGGATCGACGTGGTGGCGATGCACCACGACGAGGAGCTGTGGGGCTCCGACGCGAACGAGTTCCGGCCGGAGCGCTTCGCGGCGGGGGCGCAGGGCGGGTGCGGGCACCGGCTGGGGTACCTGCCGTTCGGGTTCGGGGGCCGGATCTGCGTGGGCAGGAACCTGACGGGGATGGAGTACCGGGTGGTGCTGGCCATGGTGCTGCGGCGGTTCGAGCTGGCAGTGGCGCCGGAGTACCGGCACGCTCCCAGGATCATGCTCTCGCTCCGGCCCTCCGACGGCATCCAGCTCCTCCTCACGCCGCTGGCTGCGTCCACCAACGCATCGATCAAACACTAGTAGGTGTAAGTCGATCGCAGGCTGGCTAGCACACACAGTCACACGTATTAGTCACTGATTATAAGCCTTATTAATTAATTAATTGATTATTAGTAATTTCAAATGAAATACTCCTACATGCTGAAATAATATGTACTCTCTCAGCTCGAAAGTACGTGATTCACCTTTACTTAGACACGATTATATATGGATGCATTTCAGAGTGTAGATCCCTTCATATCTAAATAAAATTGAGTCACTTATTTCTAAAGTGAGATTGTAGTACCTAAATCATTACATCGAGTAGAACGTATGTGTCATTTCGCATGGAAGTAAAAAATTGCATTGTACTCCATACTACTTTCTTTGAGAGCAACCATGTATAATGTATTCCATCATGGGGACAAAGCAAATATCCCACAAAATTTGCATATGAATCCTATAGTAAAATACAAAATAAACTTTTGGATTTTTCTCCACCTCTATCGAAACATTCTCGTCACGTCTCCTTGAGAGTCGACCAAGGACCTCTGGATCCGATCCCTCTTCCCGGATGCGTCCCCGCTGGTTGATGTAGAGCTCGATCTACAAGCTGACATCCTCTGTAGAATTGTAGTGCTAGGATTAGGTTTAGGATTGGCCCTTGTGACAGTTAGAGTGATGCCGCCGGGGAGTTCAGCACCACAATTTTCTGGCGACTTCTAGTGGTGGGCGACGGTGTGGTTGTTGGTTGCGGTGTTCTAGTGGACAGCCAAAGGCGGATGGCGGTGGTACCTCTGCTTCTCCTTAGTAAAGCTTAGGTGCAGCTTAGATCTATTGGATTTCGTTAACCTGCCTTATATGCATGACCACTCATGGAGAGATGGTGGCCTGGAGGTGATGGGACCAGGCCCAAACTTCGATCTGAGTTGCATGACTTCCTAGGTGATCTTCGGTAGGGGTCTTCCGGCATGCCCATTGCAAGGCAGCGATAAACATGTCGATGTGGCACATAGACCAACGGACGTCCACATGCTACCCCATACCTAGCTCCGCCTTATCCCATTGATGAATTTGCGAAAAATTGAGAAATCCACCACCTTCGGATCAACATCCTTACTCTAGAGCGTCCATCTCCCATTGGCTGGCAGCGCCGTCTTGGGTAATGACAAACGCCAGCAACACACCGAGAAATTAATCTTGCAAGATCTGAAGAACAGCGAGAGACCAGGCCACCTGCTCCATGATGTCGTCGATTAGAGCACTGCCGAGATGGGGGAGAAGTAGGGGCACCTTATTCCGCCATGGCGCCTTCCGCGACACCGATGCGATAGCCTAGAAAAATGTACTCGCCAAGGTCGATGCGCCGAGGTCCCCACCCACCCTGCCGGTGCTAGCAGGGACATGTGGCCTCACCTACGAACGGAGGGGGCAAAGTTGCCCTAGTGGGTTATGTGCGGAAAAGAGACGGGAAAAAACGTCGCTGCATTGTACTATTGGATTGGATTGGATTAGGAATGCAAGGGATCGATCCACACCATGATTACACTTGAGTGGCAGTACGGCGCAGTGCGTGTGTGGTGTTTGCATTGCATGCATGGTGATTAAGCGGTCGTTGACCGAATTGACTGCGGTTCCACCGACCGACCGGGCAACGTGGCAAGGATGAACGGACAACTACGCGGCACGGTCGTCGTCGTCGATCGTATGCGCGCATGTAAGCTTGGAGATAAATTCTTCAGTCATCGTCTCAAATTTCTTCAAGTCATCACAAACTTCGATCGCCAGGTCAAGATAAAATTTGAGTGCAACGCAGAGAAAAAGAAGCAGTAAAACATGACAAGTTCAAAAAGAAAAGCTAATTCAATGTAGGGCCCAACCGGGTTCGAACCGGTGACCTCTTGATCTGCAGTCAAATGCTCTACCACTGAGCTATGGACCCCACGACGACAAGTAAAAAAATTCGCCCTGAATTATCCACAATGTTATACAAAACGAAAACGAAACTGAATGACTACGTAGGAGTCGTGTATTTGACAGGAACAAGCTGGCAGTCCTGCACGACACGTCTGGACGAACACCTTTCGAGCACCTGCGCAGTTGGTTCCTCTGCCCTGCATTCTCTCCCATTCTCTTCTTCTTCTTCTTCCTCGATTGTCAGTCTTATCTAACTAATCGGGGCGGTGGCGATACTTAGTCATGTCAGGTTCGAGTTTGACGACGCAAGCCGCTATGTCGGCTGGGTTGTCGGGTGATTAGTGGACCAGCTGAGCCTGACCTGAGCGACGTCTTCGATCCGTTCCAGGTAAACGAACTGAAAAGCAATGAACGGAATAGAATTTAGACTCTGCCTTGGTACCGGTACCAGCAGTAGTTTTCTCCAAGACGTGTTGGCTTTTCACCTTTACCCAAACAAAAGAGGTTTCCCGTTCTTTCTAACTCGCGCTCCAAGGAGTTCTTGGTCTACCATTGATCTCCTAGCTGGAGCTTGGCGAGGAGTCTTTGTAGCTAGTTTCTTTCTCTCTCTCTCTCCTTTCTGGTTGAAGAGAATGCTGATAAAGAAGTGCAACTTTCTTGATGAGGCTGGAGGACAGGACCCAAGCTCGCCTTTCTCTGCAGCGCCGGGCGGAACCAGCAAAATTTATCATCCAGTTACAACTATCTCCAGCAGCAGCTGTGACCTAAACGGATTAAAACTGTTTATTTCGGTCCTGACGGACATGGAATACTGTGAACTTGTCCACGAGTCCTCATCTGCAAACCAAATCTGAGCTGGAATTGCGGCAATTCAGGCACATCCACGCTTGTCCTCCACTTTTCCTCCTAGAGTGAGATTAAGGCTCGCTTCTATATTTGGATAGGGCTACAAGGCTTGACATAATAATATTATTTTTCTTGTGAGCAAATTTAACAGACTTGTTTTAAATCCAGATAATAATCATTGGCACGCTCTTGAAATTGTTATGCGCAATTTTTTTGTTGAGAGTACGTCAAAGACGTACCATATTTAGTAGCAGGTAGAGTTTTGAGTACAAAAAAAACTACCACTCGACCCACGTTGGACGCCTCCGAAGAACAAACCCTCCAAAAATAACTCTCATAGTCGGCGCACCATCTAAAGAAGATAGATGGTGGAACTTGGGTAGTCCCTGGTCTTGGACTCGTCGGTTGATAGCGCCCCCTTGAAGCATAACCCTAGGCAGCGGCGAGCACCGGAGGAGCGCAACGTAGGACCTCTAAGCCATGTCTCCAAACACAATACTCCCAACAAAGGAACGATGTTGAGGATGCCTCCATCCCACTGATCCGACTCTGAATCTAGGCTTTCACCGTGAGAAAACACCAATACCAAGAGAGAGCGAGGAAGATGCCGATGCCCCTCGGCGACGCCTCAAACGAGGAAAAACGATACCCACGGGTGTCGTCGCCGCTGACCCGACCAAAGCTGAGCGAGATTTTCATCCGTGTCATCGCACATCCCGCACCTCCGAGGTCTGGACAACAATATCCAAGAAATCACACACCATCGTTACCGTAGCTCCTTCCCGTCGCAGTCGCATAACTATGGCATGTAGCACCCCACAAGGCCGAGAGCCTGGTCTATCTTCCACCTCGCACACCTAGCAAGAACTGGCGCCTCCCCTCCTTCGGCACAAGGAAGAACCTCCCGCCAAGGCCAAGGTCGTCGCCAACTCCAGGGAGACATCTAATAGCATCAGCAGCCCCAACCTCTGACCAAATCGGGCACGCTAGGCCCAGATTGGACCCACAAAACCCTAGATCGGGTCTGTACCATCTCCTCCATCCCCACGCCGGTCACCGCTGGGGGTAGACCATCGCGCACTGCAACACCAGGCGACCGGCCGCTGCTCACCAGGAATGGAAGAAGATTTCGCAGCATTAGATACTGCCAATTTTTAATAAGATTGGCTTCGTGAACATTTGATGCACTTACCTGTGGTTTAAAAATCAATATCCGCTATCCCGATGAATTGTGTTAATCAAACTATATTCATCACGGTAATCTACAGATAATATGAAGTCATCAATACATGTGAAGAGAAGATTAAAGTTTGCTAAAAAAAAGAGAAACTCCGAAGTTATTGCTTTGAATTATATCCAAACTTCTAGAAACTTGGCACATCCCTTCGCATCGCCTCCATGTCAGGTTCCAGGATTGAGCCGCCCGAGGGAGCATCTATGCATAGTGCACGAGTTATCTTTCTTTTTTACATGCATGAACTGAAATATCAACGGTTGCACATAAGCTAAAATGTTTTGCAGTAGTGGAGAATGAATACGAACATTTGATTATTCGACTTTGGTTGCTACCTGTTAGGTTTGTCTCCTGGCTCTTCGTTACATCTCCCAAACGTTCAATTTTCGCCTCCTTCTCCCGTGTCTATGAAAGGGAGGTTGTACCTCTCCAGAGAGACATATTAAAAACACCATAGCCTACTACCTCCTGCTTCCAGATATTTGCGTTGTTGATTAGGTCTTCTCCAATATGAATTGCAGCCTGCACCTTAGGTCGGGACAGTAGGTCTCCACAACCCGCCTCTTGCGATCATGTACGGGAGATGGGCGATAAGGGAGCGCGACTACGCGACTAAAGGCTTCCCTCTTCATCACGGACACCGACAAATTCTTTTCCACTGATGATTTCTTTGATGACATGAGAGACAACACTGCATGTGCGAACGGTTCATCCTCTACACCGTACGTGTTTGTGTTTCTTCTTTTTCAAGTCATGATGTCGTTTCTTTTTCTAGGGACGTGCTTAGAATTGTTATTTGCGTACTAGTTGTTAGATCGCATGACTAGTTCATTCCATATGTTTTTAGTTATAAGTCATATTCATCAATTGATGCAGAGGCAGGAACTATCTCCATTTAAAAAAAACATATAGTTATATCTAATATTTTTTATTGATTAAATTATGCAGAAAATTGATCATATATCCAACAACCTTGTCATGCTTAAATTTCTCCTCCTCCTCCTCCACGCATCGCCTTCATGTCAGGTTCCAGGATTGAGCCGCCCGAGGGAGCATCTATGCATAGTGCACGAATTATCTTTCTTTTTTACATGCATGAACTGAAATATCAACGGTTGCACATAAGCTAAAATGTTTTGCAGTAGTGGAGAATGAATACGAACATTTGATTATTCGACTTTGGTTGCTACCTGTTAGGTTTGTCTCCTGGCTCTTCGTTACATCTCCCAAACGTTCAATTTTCGCCTCCTTCTCCCGTGTCCATGAAAGGGAGGTTGTACCTCTCCAGAGAGACATATTAAAAACACCATAGCCTACTACTTCCTGCTTCCAGATATTTGCGTTGTTGATTAGGTCTTCCCCAATATGAATTGCAGCCTGCACCTTAGGTCGGGATAGTAGGTCTCCACAACCCGCCTCTTGCGATCATGTACGGGAGATGGGCGATAAGGGAGCGCGACTACGCGACTAAAGGCTTCCTCTTCATCACGGACACCGACAAATTCTTTTCCACCGATGATTTCTTTGATGACATGAGAGACAACACTGCATGTGCGAACGGTTCATCCTCTACACCGTACGTGTTTGTGTTTCTTCTTTTTCAAGTCATGATGTCGTTTCTTTTTCTAGGGACGTGCTTAGAATTGTTATTTGCGTACTAGTTGTTAGATCGCATGACTAGTTCATTCCATATGTTGTTAGTTATAAGTCATATTCATCAATTGATGCAGCAGGAACTATCTCCATTTCAAAAAAAACATATAGTTATATCTAATATTTTTTATTGATTAAATTATGCAGAAAATTTATCATATATCCAACAACCTTGTCATGCTTAAATTTCTCCATCCTAAAGATTAAAATTAACTTTTATATCCAACGTCAAAATGTTTCACTACGATCAGGTCAACGATCAACGATGTAAATTAAGATAATATTGAGATCCTTGCATAGCCTTGCAGCTCGTATGATGGGTCATGTCGTTTCACACACACACACGCACGCTCACACAGGGAGAGAGAGTAGAGGGTACGTTTTGAGAGTAGGAGGCCGGGTGCCTTTGATTTCGAGAAACATGTAGAGAATGTAGGGGTACGCTTTAAAAGTTATTTTACAAAAAAGGACTATCAGTTTCAAAGACCTTATCAGGCTTAAATTTCTTGATCCTAAAATTTTACATTATCCCCGATGACCAAGATCAAATTGGTTCATTTGCAAGTCTATAAATACTTAACTTGGTCAGGAGAGGCCAAGTGTACTTTTGAATTACTATTTGGTCAACTTATAAAGCTCAATGTTAAAATAATAATTAGGGTTTTGCTAGTTGGGAACTAAAGTTGTGGGCAGTCAAGTCCTACACTGTTCGATTGCATCATGGTTCTGTTATCACCAGAATTTGACCGGATCAGAGGTGGGCCGTGATTAAGATGGGCTTGAAGAATATACATTAAGGAATACATGAATCGGCCTTGTATACAAAGTTTGGGCTAGTTGGCCCGTGTATCTGTAAATATAGTAGGATACGTGTCGGTTAGATAGAGTTTGGCTCGTGCACGGTTGGGATTATTCCCACGTTAGAAAGTCTACGGACTATAAATATGTATCTAGGGTTTCTGAAATAAACAACAATCACGTTCACCACAAACCAATCTAGGCGCATCGCCAACTCCCTTGTCTCGAGGGTTTTCTTCCGGGTAAGCATCATGCTGCCTAGATCGCATCTTGCGATCTAGGCGATACAAGTTTATTCGTTGTTCATGCGTTGCTCGTGCTGAAGCCTTGTTGATGGCGAGCAACGTAGTTATCATAGATGTGTTAGGGTTAGCATTGTTTCATCGTATCATATGCTTTCGTCCGTGCAACCCCTAGACGTCTAGCCGCCCTTACACCTATCTTAGGTGTAAGGGCGGCACCTCGCTTGATCATTATTTAGTAGATCCGATCCGTTATGATTGCTCCTTGTTCTTCAAGGATTAGTTTAATATCTCGCATAGTTAGGCCTTACAAACGGGTTGAAGGATCCAGTGGCACGTAGGGTGTAGTTTGCTAGCCCTAGACAAGATGTTCCGGGGATCAACTTCATGTTGGTTTTTAGTCCTTGTCTAGGGTCGGTTTATGATCACCGTGCGTCGCCGTCAGGCTCAAGCACGCGTAGGATGTTCCGATTATGTGGTGAAAAACCTAAATCGTAGTAGGTCGTTTTAGCTTTGTATTGATCAAGCAGGACCACCATGTGATCGTACACCTCGTACGAATCATGGGTGGATCGGCTCCTTGAGCCGATTCACAGGACAATCTGAGAGCCGATCGTGGCTCGTATTTAATGTTTACGTGTATGCCATGCAGGAAACTAAGCGAGGCAAATCCATCACCTTCCTGACCAGGTATAGGTCAAGTGGCACGCCCTTGCATCAGCATCGGACGTGCGTGCCGAGTCTTTGCGGGCCGTCGCTCGAGGGACCAGGGCCAGCCGCAGTCCTAGGAGCCTCCTGGCTCTACTGTGTTGCCCGTCGCTGCTCGCCGGTGGGTTTCTGACCGCAACACATTCTGGCACGCCCGGTGGGACCTTCTTCGACATCAACTGCATCGCCATCTACATCTGAGATGGCGGGAGGTACTCCGGTCACGTACGAGGATCTGACCGAGGAGCTCAAGAAGAAGTATGACGAGGTCAAAGCGATCCTCGAGGCCGACCTCATCGGCTCTTTCCGAGAGAACCCGCTCACACGGCATCGAGGTGGAAAGGGTTCTCACCGAAGGCGCGCTCGATGGAGTGGACCTGTCCGCCCCGTCGGAAGAACGCACCAGGTCTCTGCGTCGGGAGATTAACTTCATGGTAGCTCATTCGCTGCACCGCCATTCTGAGAGCCCGGTGAACACTTTGGAGCGTGTCGCTCTTCGGGTGATCCAGGAAATCATGAGGCATCAGTACTCTCCGTCAGGACCAGCTCTAGGGACTCACCAAGGAGAGATGCCACTCCAGTCCCGGCCACTGCTGCCATTTGCGTTGGCAGCACCAGAAGTGCCGAGTTCACCGGCATACGTCGTCTACAAGATCGGTGGTGACCCTAGTGATTACCAGTTCTTGCATGAGGCGCCTAAGGAGATCCCTCACGGATACACGTGCACATACGTGCCAGACTGCAGTAACTGGGCACTCACGAACCAGACTGCAACAGCAGGGACTTCTGGAACAGCAAGAGGAACTTCGGGAACAGATCTTGAGAAGCAGACGTGGCTAGCTAAGTATGCCACTCCGACGAACCTCCAGAGCTCAACTCCTGCAGTTGGCTCAGAGCTTGAGAAACAAGCGTGGCTGGCTAAGTATGCCACTCCGGCGAATCTTCGGAGTTCGACTCCTGCAGCCAGCACCGCGGATCAGATCAGTACAATCTTGAGAGACCAGTTCGGCATGGTGCCGAAAAGGAGGGCAATCGGCTATTCCAAGCCGTACCCCAACGAGTACGATTTGATCCCACTACCACCCAAATATCGGCTCCCCGAATTCTCCAAGTTTAGTGGGTCGGATGGCTCCAGCTCAATCGAGCATGTGAGCCGATATTTGGCGCAGCTGGGCACGATCTCAGCATCAGATGAACTACGTGTGAGGTTCTTTGCACAGTCCCTCACAGGATCGGCTTTCGGGTGGTACACATCGCTGCCACCAGACTCAATCCGGACTTGGAAGCAGTTGGAAGAGCGAGTTCCACATGCGGTATCACTCGGAGGCTTCCGAGGCTGGCATTGCCGATCTAGCACAAGTACGACGAAGCACGGAGAAACAGTGTCAGAATACATCCAACGCTTCAGGACCGTTAGGAACCGATGCTATTCGGCTCGTGTGACTGAAAAAGAAGCAGTCGAGTTGGCGGTGGTGGGTCTCGCATCACCGATCAAGGATGTGACCTCCCAAGCAGACTACTCTTCACTGGCGCACATGGTACAGAAGCTGTCATTATATGAACAGCGCCGCCCAGAGGTATACCAGGATAAATTCAAGCGTGCGGTGGTCCTGGCTGAGGCAGATGAAGATGAAGGCTCTGCGGGAGATCAAGAGGTAGCAGTGGCTGAATGGACTCGGGGGGCAAGCCCCGTGTCCTGCAAGTGGGTTAAGCCACAAGGTCCTCCAAGAGGGTTTGACTTCGACGTGACCAAGGCTGAGCAAATTTTCGACCTCCTACTTAAGGAGAAGCAGCTGAAGGTACCCGAAGGCCACAAGATCCCCACGGCTCCGGAGCTGAACGGAAAGCCATACTGCAAGTGGCATAACACGTTCACCCATGCCACCAACAACCGCGAGTGTGGCGTCGGCAGATCCAAATGGCGATAGAACAAGGGCGTCTAATTTTTAGCCGGTACGCCATGAAAGTTGACACACACCCCTTCCCCGCCGTTAACATGGTGGAGTGCACTTACCCCGGGAGGTGCCAGCCCAGGCTTCTCGTTCAACATCAACATGGTAGGACCTCGGGCACCACTCGGTAAGGACAGAGACGAGGGCAGCTGCTCTCATGACAACGACAAAGAGGAAGCCGTTCCACGCGACCGGCTCCGGCACGATGGCAAGCGCTACATCACGGAGGGAGAAGTGAAGAATGTGAGATATCGCCGACCTCTCTCTCGATCACCTCCTCGAACAAATACGTGAGTCAATACGACCAACGCCGACGATACGACAACGATGATGAAAGAGATCGTCTGGCTAGCAGGGACGACAGGAGACATCGTCGGCATGATCGCGACGAGGAGAGATATGAGCGCCACGCCAAGGAGAAGTCAAGAGAGAAAGACGACGTGGATAGGCACTGGGACTGTCCCTTCTTCAGACACTGCTGGGATTCAGGAATGAGCCGATTGCCTACAATCGGCAACTGCCCAGAATGTAGACAAAAGAAGAAGGATGCAGCTAACGTGTCCGTGTTCAAACGTCTAGGGCCTCTCCCGCCTCGGAACAAGCACGCCGAGTCCTCTCGGGTGGAAGATCTCGAGGAATTAGAAGACGATGATGAAGAAGAAGAAGATAAGTACCACCGGCCAAGGTGGTGCCCTGATGGACTCAGCCGTTCCCAAAAGCGTAGGGTTCAGCGACTACGTGGTTTGGAGGAAGCCGAAAGGTTATACCTGCACACGTTAAGGAAGGCGCGGCCGGATCTGGCCGCGAAAATTCAGCGAACTCTGGACGAAGAAGGACGGCCACAAAAGAAAGAGTGGCGCCCCAGACAAAGAAAGCCGATGATGAGTCATCGGCTGGCACAAACATGGTGTTCATCCTTCCGACGGAGTTTAGTGCTCCGAGATTAGACGAAGCACTCGTGGCACAACTTGACTGCGGCCCACGGCCGGTTATCTTTGAGAAGCCACGAGAAAGAAGCTACGTACACCGAAGGCCCCGTACTTGCGAGGTTATATCAATGGGCAGCCTCGTCAACAAGATGCTGGTGGACACCGGAGCGGCAGTCAACATTATGCCATACTCCATGCTACGTCGGTTGGGACGCTCTAGCTCGAACCTGATCAAGACCAACGTTACACTGAGCGATTTCAACGGCCAAGCATCTGACGCACAAGGTGTTCTGAATGTGGATCTGACCGTAGGAAGGAAAACCATCCCTACGACGTTCTTTATTGTCGATAGCAAGAGCACCTATGCTGTCCTGCTAGGGAGAGATTGGATCCACGCCAACTGTTGCATTCCATCCACGATGCACCAATGCTTAATACAGTGGGATGGAGATGAAGTAGAGGTCGTCCATGCGGATGACTCAGCCGAGATTTCAACGGCTGGCATGAACGTTTGGGAGACGACAGGCCAGGAGCCACTCTCAGGCATCAATTTGGACGACTGCGAGCGCATCGACGTGACGAAGGACGGGGTTAGGCTGGTCTTATCCACCGGCCTGACCGTATAGCAAGAGCAAAATCTATGGACAAACGTGGCGAGGCCAATCCTTGTGATCGGCCCCAAAGATCTATGGACGAACATTGCAAAACCTTCATTGAGCGATTCAATCAACATGGAGGCCGATTCCAGCAATCGGCCAAAATTATCCTCACCATACGTTCTGCCTGTGTTCAACGTCGATTTAACGGGCAACGGGTTTACGTCGGCTGATGAGCTGGAAGAAGTTGACATTGGTCCTAACGGAGCCGACGTTCATATACAGTGCCTTGGCTAACTATAGAGCCGATATCCGCAGTTACCTGACAGATTCGGCTCGGGGGGCACCTAATCAGATGAACATGTGCGATACATGTGCAGTAAAATATTGGGGGCCGATAGAAAAATCGGCCAGTAAAAAAAATTCTCATGATGTACAGCCGATGCACAGACATCGACTTTAGAACTAAGAAACAAAGCCGATGCACAGACATCGACTCTAGTACAAATTACACAGGATCTACCAGCTGCGTGTTCAAGACGCGGTTTTTGACCAAGTCGGTCTTCAGTTCAGCTTCGAGGCCTTCTGCTTCCTCGAGGGAGTGAACAATGAGAGCTTCCTCAGCTTCAATGAGCTGATTTTGTTGCCCGAACCTTCTCTTCGAGGACCTCCAACCCCTTGCGCAAGGTCGCCAGTTCAGCAGTGCTGTCAGAGGTGTCAGTTTTGGCGTACAAGGAAGCCTTTTGCTCATTAAGCCGTTGGTGTTTCGTCTGCAATATCGGCTTTCAACGGAAGAAAAGGTAATTGGCTCTGGTGTATCTACTGTCGGCTTGGCCAAGTTGGCCACCTTCTCAGCTACACTCGTAGGAATTGCTAGGACCGGAGTGGCTAACCTTTTCTTGGAGGCCGATGGTGGCAAGTCTGGCTGGCTTTGCGTGGTGGTTTTCTCGGATTTGCTCGAGTTCGGGTCCATTTGTCTGAACTGTGTGTCCTCACCGCTGTTCTCGCCTTGACTGAGGCTCGGGGGGCAGCTGACCTGGTAGATACTCTATTTTTAGAAGCCGATTGGGGTGTCATCGGCTGACCTCGCAATCATAACCTTCTTCAAAGGTGGTGAGTTCTTGCGTAAGAGGATCACCTGGAGCTGGTGGGAGGAATTTAAAGGGGGATCCATCATCATTGACAGTGCTCTGGGCCATCCGGTTGCCGCAAAGAAACGAGAGCAGGGTTATAAAGCATCACTGGAGACTATCGCGAGGAGATTTGCGAGCAAGTGGCACCTGTTCTGCAGAAGTAACAGCTTCAGCGTCAAGTCGTTTCAGCAACGGTCCTAGGGCTCTCTTGAAGGCATGGGTTTTTCACAATATCCACCAGATCTCAAAGTCATCGGTCGAAGAGATGAAGGATAGATTGTGAGGGACCGATGCGTTGCCATCGGCTCATTGAGCATTGACCAAGTTGACAATCGCTCCTTAGTCGAAGAGATGAAGGATATATTGTGAGGGACCAATGCGTTGCCATCGGCTCATTGAGCATTGGCTAAGTTGACAATCGGCAAAGTCAGTATGAGGGGAAATCGGCTAAATTAGCATAAAGGAAATCGGCAAAATCAAATTGAAGGAAATTCTTCATTGATAATGGGATTCCTTACATAAAGAGTTGATTGCTCTCAAAAGGAAGTACCAGGGGATACATTGCCCCATCTACTACTACTGATCCTATGCTAAGGGTCCTATCTATGGGCCGTCGCTGCCCTCGTCGTCGCCGTCGTCGCCGCCGTGTCGGCGCTACTCCCGGCGGACTCGTCGTCGCTGCTGCCGCGGCCGCCGGCAGGGCCCTCGTTGTCCTCGTCTTCCTCGTCGGCGTCGTCGTCGCCGTCGAAGTCGCCGAGGTTCCCCGGCCGAGGGCGAAGCGCTTGGCCGGCGGTTCATCAGAGGAGGTGTCGTCCTCCTCCTCCTCCTCCTCCTCCTCCTCCTCCTCGAAGGAGGTGAAGTCGTCCCAGGAGAAGCGATCGTCATCGCTCTCCTCCTCCGTTTTCCCGTCGGCGAGGAAGCGGAGGTCGCTTTCCCCGTCGGTCGAGGACTTGTCGTCCTCAGACCAGACGGAGAAGTCGTGACTGGACTCGTCCCCGTCTTCTATGGCGCGGTGAATGTGGGCCTCGTGGGTCTCCTCCGGGTCCCACTCCGGCGTCGGCTCGCGGGAGGGGGAGGACTGGGTGGAAAGACCCGACGAGGTAGAGGAGGAAGAAGACATGGTGGCAGAGGAGGGTTTTTGGAGTGCTAATGCGAAGGGGATGAAGAAGTGGACTGCAGGATGCGGTTAAAATAAAGGGATATAGTGGAGATTCAATGCCACAACAGTTTCCGAGGAGGTGGTGCCCAAAGAAAAAAAAAATTTGCCAGGTCACGCAGAGAAGTTGAGGAGGCAAGGCATCATGATGATGGATACTGCGACGGTTCTGCTCTGCCACGACATGACCCGACGAAGAAAAAACAGAGTGATTTTGGAATTGTCATTTCCAAAACCAGGGGGGCATGTGTTATCACCAGAATTTGACCGGATCAGAGGTGGGCCGCGATTAAGATGGGCTTGAAGAATATACATTAAGGAATACATGAATCGGCCTTGTATACAAAGTTTGGGCTAGTTGGCCCGTGTATCTGTAAATATAGTAGGATACGTGTCGGTTAGATAGAGTTTGGCTCGTGCACGGTTGGGATTATTCCCACGTTAGAAACTCTACGGACTATAAATATGTATCTAGGGTTTCTGAAATAAGCAACAATCACGTTCACCACAAACCAATCTAGGCGCATCACCAACTCCCTTGTCTCGAGGGTTTCTTCCGGGTAAGCATCATGCTGCCTAGATCGCATCTTGCGATCTAGGCAGTAAAAGTTTATTCGCTGTTCATGCGTTGCTCGTGCTGAAGCCTTGTTGATGGCGAGCAACGTAGTTATCATAGATGTGTTAGGGTTAGCATTGTTTCATCGTATCATATGCTTTCGTCCGTGCAACCCCTAGACGTCTAGCCGCCCTTACACCTATCTTAGGTGTAAGGGCGGCACCTCGCTTGATCATTATTTAGTAGATCCGATCTGTTATGATTGCTCCTTGTTCTTCAAGGATTAGTTTAATATCTCGCATAGTTAGGCCTTACAAACGGGTTGAAGGATCCAGTGGCACGTAGGGTGTAGTTTGCTAGCCCTAGACAAGATGTTCCGGGATCAACTTCATGTTGGTTTTTAGGCCTTGTCTAGGGTCGGTTTATGATCACCGTGCGTGGCCGCCAGGCTCAATCACGCGTAGGATGTTCCGATTATGTGGTGAAAACCCTAAATCGTAGTAGGTCGTTTTACCTTTGTATTGATCAAGCAGGACCACCATGTGATCGTACACCTCGTACGAATCATGGGTGGATCGGCTCCTTGAGCCGATTCATAGGACAACCTGAGAGCCGATCGAGGCTCGTATTTAATGTTTACGTGTATGCCATGCAGGAAACTAAGCGAGGCAAATCCATCACCTTCCTGACCAGGTATAGGTCAGGTGGCACGCCCTTGCATCAGCATCGGACGTGCGTGCTGAGTCTTTGCGGGCCGTCGCTCGAGGGACCAGGGCCAGCCGCAGTCCTGGGAGCCTCCCGGCTCTACTGTGTTGCCCATCGCTGCTCGCCGGTGGGTTTCTGACCGCAACAGGTTCATGCATATATGTGTTGCAAGTTGGATCGTAACTGAGCCTTTTCAGTTACAAGTGAGGTTGTAACTGGGATTTATTCAGTTGCATGTGAGATGGAACTAAAAAATGCTTCAAACAGCTAGATTCGTTTCATGATTCAGGCAAGTCATGAGTTGCAACATGGATTGCAATTGAGATTTGAAGTTAGTTATGTGTTGACTAAGAACTAGTCACACCCTAATAATTATCCTTGCACTTCATATGATGCAATAATAGGCATGATGACGGCGATCGCGCAGAGTGCATGAACCACACTAGATTATATTAATTTGCATTTTTATGCTTTAATTCACCGCCCGCAAACTTTTGTATAAATTTCAATGAACTTTGGTGTCTTCGTTAAATATATGAAATTTTCAAAAATTTCAAGTTTTGGGGGCGGATGTTTGGGACGCATCGATGTGGAACGGGCTTCTCCATTCCTAAGGAATTGCTGTCGGCGCTAATTTGGGGTCGCCGGTGATGCTCTTATCCCCGTCTCAAGAGGAAAGACCCGGATAGAGAGGGAGAGAGAGGATAGAGAAATAGAGAAAAGAGGGTGCTCTTTAAAAAATATTTTACGAAAAGAAAAGAACATTTATTTATAGTTTCGAAGACCTTGTGATGCTTAAATTTATGGATCCTAAATATAATCAAATTAGCTTTTGTTGTCCATGATCAAAATGCGTCGTTTGCGAGCCTAAAAGTACTTGGTCACCGGAGGAAAATTCTGCTTCTTAATCACTACCGGGTCAACACCCAACGATCTAAATTAAGATGGTATATTGAGATATGTGCCTAGCCATCCAGCTCGCGTGATGGTCATGCCTTTAAACTACTCATAGTGGGAGTAACTAATCTTAGAGCTTCATGCATTGCCAACTAGGCAAATTAATAACATGACATGATATTAATGAAGAAAAGAGATGGTTGAAATAAGTCTACAAGCTAATTAATACACTCATGCATGATACTACATGTAAGTTACTACTACCTCCATCCCAAGGCTTAAGGCCTGTATTTTTTCCAGAAAGTCAAACTATGTTAAGTTTGACTAAGTTTTTATAAACAATCATTAACATGTTAAATACAAAATTAATATTATTAGATATATAATGAAATACATTTTCATGTGCTATCTACAAAATATCATATTTATTGAAAGTTTATTTTAAAAGTTTGGTCAAACTTTACTTGCTTTGACTTTTCCAAAAAATATAAGCCTTAAGCATTGGGATGGAGGTAGTGCATTATGAAGGTAGTAATATAGAGTAGTGTCATAGACACTACTATATGTTACTCCCCATTAGTACAACATTTTAGCTAAAATATTGTCCACGGAGAGAGAGAGAACGAGGGTACGCTTTGAAAGTTATTTGACAAAAAGGAAAGGAGTATGGCAGTTTCTACCTTGTCAGAGCATGTATAATAAGTTCTAGTCAGCTGGCTATAAGGGTTAAAATAATATATTCATGCTTAGTTGGAGGAGAGAGAGGAGGAGAGAGAAGAGAGTGGGCTCGTCACGAAGAGCCAATGCTCAAGACGCGTCTCCTGAAGCACTTTGTGAGAGTGAAATGTGGACCATTCATTGATAAAGTAGTATATGATTATAACTCACTATTATACATGTTGGCTCTATGTTAGCTACAAATGACATGGCACATGGCTTATAGCCAGCAGCTGGCTATACTAAACTTGCTCTCATGCTTAAATTTCTTGATCCTGAAGAATTAAATAAGCTTTGATATCCAAGGTCAAATTGCTTAATTTGCGAGCCTGAAAATACTTAACTTTATCACGAGAGGCCAATTCTACTTCTTAGTTTCTACTAGGTCAACTCCCAACAATATAAATTAAGATAATTAATATTGAGATTTGGGCATAATCTTCCAGCTCAAATGATGCACCGACAAGCAGACTCAATCCTTTGCTGTTCCTGTAATGATTGTCCACCCCTAGAGAGAAAGAGCGCGCGCTGGGAACCAGCGGCAGGAGCAAGCCGAGAGGAAGAGCCCGGCCGCAAGTACGGCCTGCCTGGCCTAGCTGCGAGCCTGCGACGACATGGAGAAATCTCCCGTGACCGCAGCCACGGGGGCCTTGGGGCCCGTCATAGCTAAGCTGGCTGCTCTTCTGGGCAGGGAATACAAGCTTCGATGGCGGACTCGGAGGGACATCAAGTTCATCAAATCCAAGCTCAAGTCCGTGCACTCTCTCCTTTGGACGATATGTGAGAGGGAGCTTCTTGATGCGGCATCCAAGGAGTTGAAGATGGAGGCTTTGGATCTTGCCGACGACATGGAGGACGCTATTGACGACTTCATCGTCAGTATGGAGCGCAGCCGCAGCAGCAAGCCCTTTGTACAGACGAAGGGCAAGGCAAGTCCTTTACAAGATTTCAAGAAAAGAGTGACTGCTGTGTCGGAGAGGTGCAGCGGCATGTGGAAGAAGATCTCCTCTAGCCCCAGCAGGCCGACACCTCGAGCTCGCCCCTTTGTCCGCAAGGAGGCATCAGAGCTTGTGCCCATGGACAGACAGATGGATGTGCTCATCCGAGTCCTGGTAGGAACAGAGGATAGCATATTGGTGGAGCCAAAGCTCAAAATGGCATCCATTCTTGGAACGGCTGGTATGGGCAAAACGACCCTAGCCGACTTAATATATCAGGCGATTGGAAATAGGTTCCAGGCCCGGGCTTTTGTGTCAGTCACACCAGGTGGTAACATCACGGAGGTTCTCGCAAGAATTCTCGAAGAAGTAGCAGATGAAAATACGGCGCCGTTTCCTGATACCGAAGCAGCTTTTTCGATAAAGGATGTTTTATTACTTTGGCAAGCAATTACATCCAGCCTCTGCATAACCAGGATGCACACAGCTGTTTCAAATGTCCAGAACGAGCAATAAAAGTAAAAAGGCGAAATACATATCGAGACGATAAACTATATAACGCCTAAGACGAGTGTGGAGCTTCAATCCTTAGACTATGCTGCCACCCATGTCGGGAAAAAGTATCCCTCGCCGTAGCCTCCAACCGTGTACAGATCTCCGTAAATAGGTCTCGGTTCTCCGCCCGCTGAAGAGGTAACCACGAACGGAGAATACCTGTACATCTGTAGATGACCTGCAACAAAGAACAGTTTTTATCGTTAAAAATCTTGTCATTTCTACATAGCCATAGCGCCCGGATAACCGCAAGCGCCCCACCCTAAGAAGCAACTTAAACCTTGAATCAACACCATGAAGCCAATTGCCAAAGACATTTGCCACACTAGTCGGGGGATACGAGGTAGACGCTACTTGGATGATTGACCATATAGATTTCGCAAACGCACCTGGAAGAATAGGTGTTTGATGGTTTCGTCATGATGACGAAAACACACCGTGAATTTCCATGCCAATTCCGCTTAACAAGATTATCTTTAGTAAGAATAACTCCTCGACGAAGGTACCATCCAAAAATCTTGATTTTTAATGGTATCTTCATCTTCCAAATTTTCTTATTATTATCAACTGGTAAATCAGAATGGAGGATTGCATTGTATAAAGATTTAACCGAGAAAGAGCCATCTACATGAAGATTCCATCTAAATTCATCCGGTTCGAGGGATAATTGAATATCACCCAACCGTTGAACTAGAGTATTCCATGCTGTTAGCCTTTGTCCAAGTAAAACCCGTCCGAACGTCACATTCGGAGGTGAGGTAG
Source organism: Lolium rigidum (assembly GCF_022539505.1). Lineage (NCBI taxonomy): Eukaryota > Viridiplantae > Streptophyta > Magnoliopsida > Poales > Poaceae > Lolium > Lolium rigidum. The sequence continues at coordinate 268,315,465 of NC_061509.1, forward strand.
CCATGATGGTAGCAATGGTATCACCTTTGCGACGAACAATACTATACAAAGCAGGATATTGTTCACTCGGGGAAGCATTGTCCAACCAAACATCTTCCCGGAAACGTATCGTGCTCCATTCTTAATAGAAAAAGTACCATGACGAAAGAAAATGTTTTTCGTTGCCATGAGACCAGCCCGAAGTGAGAGTCCCCGGGTTTCCAAACCACTTGGGAGAGCGTCTTCGAGCCAATATACTTTCTCCGGAGAATAGTTTGCCAAGTCCCATTCTCGGTAAGAAGCTTAAAAAGCCATTTACCTAGCAGAGCAGAATCTTAACCTCCAGGTCATGAATTCCAAGTCCGCCTTGATCTTTGGGACTACACACTATACTCCATTTAACCAATCGATATTTCTTTTCTCGCTGTCCCCTTGCCAAAAGAATGCTGGATCGATAATAATCGAGTTTATGCAGAATTCCTTTCGGCGAGAAGAAAGAATGATAACATATACGAGTACCATATTTGTTAGTACCGAGTTAATGAGTACCAGTCTTCCTCCTAGAGACAGCAATTTGCCTTTCCAACTACTAAGGCGTTTCGTAATCTTTCTTCCACAATCTTCCATTCAGCCGGGGTAAGTCTCCGATAGTGAATCGGGATACCCAAATACCGAATAGGGAAATGGCCTTGCCCACAACCAAACAACTCTGTATACTGAGTCATATCGTTTTGGGCATCGCCGAAACAGAACAATTCACTCTTATGGAAGTTAATTTTCAATCCCGACAATTGCTCGAAGGCTGCTAAAATTTACCGAACAAAATCGCCTTATCAACAAAATATCTTATTTCCTCAGAGACAGAAGGTACGCGATGCCATTGCTTCAGCTTGATTTTTTTTATCTGTGCATTATAAGGATCAGAGGCTTCAATATTAGGTTTGAGAAAAGATGCTTTCAAAAATAGGATTGGCGGTCAAACTGTTTGAAGTTTTGATAGGACTATCAAAATTTACTCCTCCGTCCATAAAAAGATGTCTTAGTTTTCTTTTCCTTTTTTTGGCTGTGTGCATCCGTAGTGCCATTAGGGTGGTGCGTTGTTGCAGAGGCTGGGTGTAATTGGTATCTTTTTGATATTAATATATTCCCTTTATCGAAAAATCTACACATTAAAACATGTTCAGATACATGCATATTTTGACAAAGATAAGACATCCTTTTGTGGACGGAGAGATTACATATTTTGACAGCAAATTAGATAAACAGTAGGCACACCCTATTTTCAGTTTTGAATTGAGAAAGTGAGAAGAAGCGAGTTAGAATGGAACTATCCAAATGAGAAAAAATAACTCTTATTCAAGCTATTCGGCAATCCCTGCCCCTCTATGTTCTATCATTATAAGCTCTCCCCCCCCCCCCCAGCCATCGATGCTGAAAAAATGAACTAACAAAACATACTTAAGGCCAACAAAAACGGATCATTTGCGGCAGTATCTCAAGTAATATGCCACAAAGGCCTTGACAAGTGGCGAAACAACAAAAGGGTTCGCTAATCCTAGAGAAAACCTTAAAAAATATCCATTGCATGTGTGCTAATGTAAGACCGGCGGGGTCACCCTTTTCAATGTAATCATTTGATTCAAAACACTATGGTGTAAAATGTGAATTTTAAAGAATTTACATCCTCATACTAGTGTGACAAACTTGGATACTTGTCTGTATCCAATTAATGAAACTATTAACAATCTTATGTTTTCAACTTGGTAGGTACCTAGTCATAATTGACGATATATGGGATTGGGGAGAATGGGAAATCATCAACAAATCTCTTCCAGAGAACAATCTAGGCAGTAGAATTATCACAACAACTCGTGTTAATTCTATTTCCGAGAAATGGCGGTGTTATTCTAAAACCCGTCTCCACAAAATGGATCTTCAATATCAAGGACAAATATGGGAGTATGATACTGATGTTGATGTTGGCTCTCGGATGATTGCTATGAAGGCTGAAATGGATGGCGAAGGTTTTGACTATGAGCATGCTGCAGTGTGCATGTGTGGTGGTGTGCCATTACCACTAGTTTGCATGTTTTCAGTGGTGGCAATGGAGGTAGAGCAACAACAACAAAAAGGGAACTGTGTAGATCTATCTGATGTGCTCGATACCATAGCAGAGCAAGTTGCGCACCGTGGAATTCAGAATATTCCAGGGTTCGCACCATTGGTAGAGAGTTTACAGCTTGGCTATGATAATCTTCCTAATCAAATGTTGAAAACTTGCTTGTTGTACTGCAGCATATACCCCGAGGGTTACGGTTTTAAAAGAGATGATTGTGTCAGGGAATGGATGGCCCAAGGATTTGTATCTAGAGAGGAGGCAGCCAGAGGTTACTTTGAAGAGCTTGCTGATAGGGGACTGATCATGGGGACAGATGACGAGGCTGTATACAGAATGCATCCCATGATGCGAAATTTCCTTGGACGGAAATCAAGTGAAGATAATTTCATCACATTTAGTTCCCACATTTTTCTATCCTCGTATGCCTGTCGAATCCGTCGACTATCTGTTGACTATTGGCCAAGCCTTGATGGAGATAATACCTTGCCAGGGATAGATTGGTCAAGCATTCGGTCACTGGTTGTTTTTGAAGATACCAATAACGTCCCGTGGGAGAAGTTGAAACTCCTACGAGTCTTAGACCTTCAATGCAAGCAAACTCTAGAAGAAGATCGTCTCATGGATGTTAGTGGACTGCTCCGTCTGAGGCATCTGTTAGGCCTCTGTGGGGTCCCACAAGAAATAGCGTGTCTGAAGCATCTGGAGACACTGGAATTCGGTACAGTAGAGGTGGAACAACTACCCGATGAGGTCTGGCACCTGCAAAATTTGAAGACTCTCGACGTAAGGTCAACAGGTATCACAGAGCTGCCTAGTGAGGTCGGGAAGCTGCAGAATTTGGAGACTCTGGACGTAAGCTCAACAAGTATCACAGAGCTGCCTAGTGAGGTCGGGAAGCTGCAGAATTTGAAGACTCTGGACTTAAGCTCAACGGGTATCACCGAGCTGCCTAGTGAGATCGGACAGCTGCAGCAACTGAAGAGCTTGTTCCTGGCTGGGATAGAGCTTACAAAGCTACCCAGTGAGATCAGGAAGCTCCAGCACTTGGAGACTCTGGATTTGTCTGGCACAGATATCCAGGAGCTGCCTGGTGGGATCGGGGAGCTGCGGAGTCTGGAGCGACTACTCATGAATCGTTCACTAGTGCGCAAGGTACCAAAAGAGATAAGAAGGCTTAAGAAACTCAAGATTTTACAACCAGGAGTTACCAAACTCACTCTACCATGGGAACTTGGGAAGCTTACAGAACTGGCAGGATTGCCCGAGTGCGCCCGCCAAGGTTGGAAGAGGAGTGATCTGATGTCTTTGCTAGACGGGCAGATCCTGACCTTCCCAATGGCTGCTTCGATCTGGGATAGAGCCTTTGAAGAGGGCCTAACTGTTGAGAGTATACATGTGCACGTCCCGCTGTGGATCAAGGATCACTTGAACTACCTCACCTACCTGGATATCAGGATCTGCAAGCTACAAGAGGAGGGTCTCAAGATTCTTCAGGAGATGCCAAACCTGTCCATTCTCCATCTAAGGTTCGAGGTCGTCCCGAGAGAGACAGTAGCCATCAGCGGTGGAGGGTTCAGAAGCCTCAACGTTTTCTATGTTCACAGCCGCATGCCACGGGTTATCTTCCAGAAAGGAGCTATGCCGATGCTGCATGGCCTTTCGTTCATCTTCGGGTTCTACGCTGGCCAAACGAATAAAGACCCTGTCGGTATCAAGCACCTCGCGAGCATCGAGTCGGTCAGCTTCGACTGCAACGATTGGTACCGAGAAGACAGCCCCTGCATTATCGCGATGATAGAGGCAGTAGCAAAAGAAGCCCGGGAGCATCCCAATTTTATCATGTTTTTCCCCGAATCATTTTCTTGACTGATCGTGTTTCCGATCAACGAAATACAGGGTAAATATTCTGTCTCGGAGTTTCATCGTAGCAGCTTATCTGTCAGTCGTGCTTCCTGTTACCACTAACAAACCACAGTTCTTCTTCCTCCTTTCTTGTGCGACAGACAACTATTGTCAACAACGGAGAACCTCTTCAGACTTCCGCGTTTTCTTCACATCTTCCGTCAAAAGGCTTTGACATCATAACTACACAAAAAAGGGATGGATGCTTTCATCTACTGTACCATTACAAGCACTTTGTTGATTGCCATGTTAATTTGCATTTTCCCCTACCGTGCAACTCTTTGGCCGGCATTATGGCGGTGCTCAATTCAACAGTAAGTGTAACTGCTCACTGGAACATCCTAGTGTTTTACCTTTTTCGACTTTGAACTTTTTTGTTTGATCCTTTTGATACTTTGAGCGGCTGTGTGCATTTTAGTTATGCAGAAGCTGGGTGTACTACTTAAACTTCTTGAGTAATGAAGCACCCTTTATCAAAAAAAAAAAACTGCTCACTGGAACATCCTATATTATTCCGTGGTCACCAGACCTTGGTTGTGTAATAATAATATATTTGATGATTCGAACTACTCTGAATTCCATATTTGACTTGCGTCTTTGGTGTCTTTTCATCCAAGATTATGACTAATTTGTGTTTCCTTAGTCATTGAGATCTAGCGTGGTTAAGAAGAACAATGCCACAATCTAGGGTTGCATCCTAGACGGCGTTGCCATCTTCCATGTCATTGTCGTCATATCCATCAGGTAATCGATAAGTCTCCGCCTCCCCAGTCTAATGCTCCGGCAGCAGGAGGGGTGGAGACTTCGGTCTCACCATAAGGTAATACCAACATCCTCATTCACCTCGTCGGCAGCGATCTAACCAGTGGCGTTGAAGAGGGTAGGGTCGCTGCTCCCACCGAATGGTGTGGATCTCGTTTAGCCTGTGTGTGTTGCATGTTTGTAGTGATGTAAATGATAGGGATAATTTCCGATCCATATCCATATCCGCATCCGTTTTCGAAGATATGATATGTATTTTTAGCAATTCACCGGATATGGATGCGGATGCAGATATTGGTCAAGCGAATATCTAATGGATACGGTAGAGGATATGGTATTTATAATATCCAGTAGATACGGATTATCCGATACTTTTTGGATAATTCGATAAAATTTGTCCAACCCCAAATACCTAGATAACAGAGTTAGTCTATGGGTTCAACTATGCATATTGTGTCCGCAGGAAAGTTGATTTGTTGTACAAACAAGTGTGCAACTTTGGATATAGTCTGATGTTACACGTATTTTACTTAATTTTTAAATAAAAGAATCATATTTCTTTATTTTATGTATGTATTTTATCAAATATCCTCTTCCAATCCGAGTTCGATCCGAATCTGCTCCATATCTTCAATCCGATATAATCGAGCATTATCAGCTCCAATCCAAATCCGTTAAAAATAATATGGAAACGACAATATCCAATTCGATCCGTTACACCCTTTACATGTTTCCTGTCAATGACTCAATTGAAGGGCTCAATGCCCTAATCTTAGGGGCATGTGCACGATGCTTCCCAGTTGTCATCAACAACGCCAGGCTGGCTTACTCTAGTTACGGTAGTGGTCGTTACGTGGTTTAAGAACTTTGATGTAATTTGTATTATGCTTGGTGTGCTTTGTAATTCTGCTGAACTATAATAGATTCTTCCAGAAAAAGAGAGAACTTCTATAATAGATTGGGATCCTCTTCCAGAAAAAGAGATCGGATAACGTTATTAGCAAGTTCTTCTTATTTGTTTTCTCACCAAGTGAAGCCACTACGCCAACATGGGATTGGTGGAGAAAATGGAGACATGATGGTTTAATACTAAGCATCTCTAGAGAATTAAGCCATCATGTTCAAAGCTTACAATCTTTGGCAGGGAGCTAGCATACATGGGTAGAGAAGGTAGGTGGATGAGGTGGCATTACAGCAGAGTACAAGGAGTACATTGGTATTTTTCCAGCATTATTCCATCAAAACAAATAGGATTGGGAGATCAGTTAACCCAGAGACAAACAACAGCAGCTGCAAGTACCAACTCAATACCCAGGTCTCTTCTCTTTCTTCTTCTATATAATACGCAGGATCCATCATTCTAATACAACATCTCGCAGTACAATCGATACGCAGGGTTTCTATCACGACTGCCGCATCAGGAATCCGCAGCAACTCCTCTAACAAGACTAGTTTCTCGGGCAACAACCTACTCGCGGATGGAGTTGATGTCGATGTTGGAAGATCTCGAATCCATCTGCCTCATCAGGCCTGCTGGTGCCCATCCGCCCATCGGGTGGGGCGGCATGTTCATGTTGTGCTCGGGAGGTGCCATTGCGAGGGGCTCTTCACTGCCACCCCCATCATGCTCCTCATTCTCCATGTCTTGCTCAGATTTGGCTTGGTTTTTCTGTGGCCCCCCATACATAGGAGACCCCGAGTCCATCTGGTTCATCAGGCCAGGTGGCCATCCGCTCATCGGGTTAGGCGGCATGTTGTGATCTGACAGCGCCATCGTGGGGGCATCTTCCTCGCCACCATTCTGCTCTTGATTCTGCTCCATGTGTTGCTCTGCTTTGGCTTTGCTTTTCTTTGATCCACCACCATATATGAAACTTCCCACTATCACCTGGGGCAATGCACGAGCGATCGGTTAGAACCAACAGATTAACTTAACCACAATAAATCAGAATATACAATACTCATAACAGGCTCCTAGTTTGGGAAAAGTAACTACGTACAGGAGACAAGACACATAAAATAACCAAAATTCTGAGATTGATTGGATGAGATGTCATGCATAGACTGCAATACCTGAACAGTTCCAGCTGCTGTCAGGACTCCGCCAACACTCCCACCAATAACCCTATGGTCAGGACCGCACAAAGCTATGCAAAGGCCTCCACTTCGAGTGCGGGTACCGCCTTCCTCTAGCACCAAATATGATCCAGAAAGACACAGGATTTCAAATCGACCCTGCCAAAGCAACGGCAACACATAAAAATGCGGACAAATAGTTCTTCTAAGGCTCAAGTGTAAAACTGTACAAGTCAGCTGTCCAATGAAAAAAAATGAAAAGTAAATCTGGAGCGACTAGTTAGCACATTTGCGATTTAGACATTAAATGATGTAATTTATATAAAAAACAATGTGTAGTCAAAATCTTTGTACCCCCAAACATGTTATTGAAACAACCATCAGTAAATCATTTTAACAAGTTGAGAGAGCTCAGCCCTCTTGACCTGGGCCAAAGTACAGGACAGAGGTATATTTAACCCTGAACGGAAAAGTACAGGATAGTTGGTACTCCCTCGGTTTCAATTAATTGAAACAGCTTTGTCTATATGCATGTATCGTCAATTAATTTGGAAAGGAGGGAGTACATCTTTTGCTGTAAATAAGTGCGCGTGAGAATAACAAAAGCATGCATGCCATAGTAGGATACTATAACAACACTAAGTATCAAGACACCTAGAGCACGATACCTCGTATGTCACTGAACCAGAATCTGAATCCTGCAGAAGGGTAGCAGTGGAGACAGCTCCTGTTGCTGAAATGATGCAAATAGCTCTTGGGCCTTGTTGAGAGAAAGACATTATTCTGGCATGAACGTCCTGCACATATACGAAACTTAAAATCGAAAAACAGCCAGGCATATACAACAATTCGAGGAACTATGAAGTATTTTGTAGAACAAACATAAGAGCCAGATACACTGCAGTTTCTCAACAACAAAAAAAGCTATCTACTTGTCCAGATAATTTAGCTTGCACGTCACCACATGGATGCTACTATAGCTGGTGTAATCCAATTACTTGCATTTTAAGTTTGAACATGATTTGACCACAGCATCTAATTATCTGTGCAGAAGGCTGGAATTACTGTATACAGACACTAAATGCGACCTGTGAAACTAATTACATGACACGTGATATAAAAGAAGTTCCTTTACGAACAACAAATAAAAGCTTGCACTAGTCAATTGGTTAATTAAGCATTTGCCTTTTCTGCTAGTCATCTGTCACATTCATCTTACTTCCACAGGAAACTGAACCGATATAAAACACATGGCAAATCAACAAACTATTTGAAGGCAATTTAGTGCATTATTAGATAGAATCTTGCATCGCTCGTGGCAACCAACAGTCCAGCAGTTTAATGGTTTAATAACACCAAAATAAATAAAAATGTATGTCAGGCCATCAGCACACCACTACTAGAAAACAGTAGAACTGATAAAAATTTATTGATCACTCTGAACCTACCTCTCCGGCTGAAATAATAATCACATGAGGAGTAAAGCCTGTTCCAACAGAGCCAAGAAACCACTTTCCTGAAAAAGATAAAATAAAAGCAAACATGAGAAAGAGAAGAAAATGTCTGTACTGTACTGCAAATGTGTACCTCTTTCTCGTTTTTAAAGGAAAAGGCAGATGCAAACAGCTTTCTTAACAGAATGGAGTCAACATACACCTTGAGTAATTCATCGATACAAGAGATACGGAACATGATCTCAGGGAGTAAAGTTATTTCTTTCAGTTTGAACATCTTAAACAGTTAAAAATCGCATTTATTAGAAAAAAGCATAACATTTCGAGAAAGGTCAAGACATGTAGTGTGTAGCAGACCACATAAAAAGAATGTGGATAATTGTATTTGGCATTAACAGCATGTCTTGCAACTGACAATAGAAAAAGGTGAGTAACAACCAACTAATCATGGGCAGGTACTTGGGAGCAATATAGGAAAAGCATAAAGTAGAGAAACAATACAAACATGGTTTCCGGATTTTATCAACATATTAGATAGTATAAGCCAGATTATTTCCATATCTACGATGAAAAGCTATCATGGAAAATGATATAGCGTTATTGGCATCATATAATTGCGAAGTTTACACAGATGGCTACCAGATACATGCCGAAAACATCTAGGAAATGCATTATCCACAATGCCATAAAACGATCGCCCACATAGCATTAACGGAAATACTCTGACACCCGACATACTAATCAGCATAAAGCGCGCAACACGATCATCATCATGAAACACACAAGGATGGGTGCAGGCGCTCACCAAGTGAAGCCAGCTGCTGCATCTTCCCGGACCCAGGCGGGCGCCCTCTGGGCCGCTTCTCTGTCAGCGCGCCCGAACCAGACCCTACCCCTGAAGCTGGTGTGGTAACAATCGCGCCCGGCCCAAACCCAGAGCCCGGCGTGGCTACCATGGTCCCCATTCCGGAGCCGGACGAGTGGGGCGTGGATGGCGACGGCGAGGAGAGCCCCAGCGCCGTGGCCGACCCGTCGGGCTTGTACTTCCTGGGCCGCCCGCGCTTCTTCTTCACCTGCTCGTCCTGGCCGCCCTCGCTCCCCTGCTGGTCCCCTTTGCCGTCGGCGGCCGCACCACCACCCATGGCGCCGCCATCGGCGCCCTGGTGCTGCTGCTCCTGCTGCTGCTGCGGCGGCGGCAGCATGTGGGGCGAGGAGGCGTTCTGGTGGTGGAACCCTCCCTGCCCAATGTGGGCGGGGGCCCCGAAGGGCTGCTGCTGGAAGGCGTACCCGGCCGAGACGGCGTCAAGCTGCTGCCGGTAGCCGCCGGGCGGCGCACCGTGGAAGGCGCCGCCGGCGGCCGGTCCCGGCGCCGGGGGCGAGCCCATCCCGCGGTGCTGCACGTAGAAGGGCGAGTAGTTGGGCCCCGACGTCGCGGTGGACTCCCGCCCATCCATTCATGGAATGGGCACGGCGGCTACCTCCCTCCGCTACCGGAGCACGCGAATGGACGCGGGACTGGCAGCCTCGGAGATCTCGCCCACCAACTCCCGCACGCAGAGAGCAGCCGTTCTTGCCGCGGACCGAGGCGAGATCAGATCGAGAGTAGGGTGAGATCTTCGGGAAACAAGAGGTGGAACCGCCGGAGGAGAGAGGGACGGGTGAGGCGGAAGAGAGGGAGAGAGGGACGGAAAAACCCGATCTTTCCGGGAGGAATGGGCCGGGATTAGTGGAGCGGGGAGGGGAGGTGGCGGCGGAGGCGGAGGCGGCGGGATCTGTGCGGCGGCGGGAGGGGAGGGGAGAGGAGGGAGGCGATCCCGATCGAATGGCGGGCGGAATGGGGGCGCTAAAACCCTAGGGATGGGGGAGAGTGGGGGAGATCGCAGCCAGAGGAGGAAGGAGTGGGGAAGAACCGAGAGAGAGAGGAGGGCGAAGCATGTGTTGTGTGGTGTACTCTGTGGTTTGAGGAGAGAGAAGCATGGCAGGAGACACCAGGATTGTTTGTGAAGTGTAGGCACAGCTGAAAATACAACTCATACCTTGTGTGGCCTGTGGGTGAGTGTGTTTATGATAGGAATTCATCTTCCAAAAGTTTTCTATGTATGGTTTTTTCTGAAACTTTGAAATTCTTGCGTGCATTCTTTAGAGGTTTGAGATTTGTTGAAGATACACTTCGAGTAGAGGTAACACCATTTCTTAACATTTTGTTTACATTACACATCTACAACAATGGCGTATATCATTGATGCTGATGTTGTCGGCAACATTGGACGGAACTTCATAATGAGGGTTCATATTCAACACATTCGGACTGCATGGCCTAGTTTGCGGGAACCGGTGGCAATGCCAATAATGATGAAACTGGTGATTTCGAGCAACTAGGCGTCAACAAGGTGTAAATCCTTTATGTGCATGTAACGACTGAGTGTGGACGGCCAATCGACTCATCACATACGGTGTGAAAATGTCGGTTTTGGCAAGTTCGCAAGAGCACGCATATGCATCGTGTGTCCTTTGCAAGTGTCGATTCTTGTTGCTTATTTGGAATATGATCAAAGATAGATGCTCTATTCATCTCCTTAATCTGAAAAAAAAAAGGTGTTTGCTTCATGGAAAATTTTGATTTGAGTGGAACGTGCACGTTTCCCCAAGTATTCTACTATGCACTCTATCTGTGAAGAAATAATGAGGTTGTTTCCAAAGTGTCACACGATTGCTAAATATCCGCATACCGTAAATTAGCTTTTCTTTGAGGAGTGGTGTGAACGTTTTACATTACTTTCGTTTCTTGCTAGAAAAATGGTTCCGGGGATGAAATTCTCTAGAAAAACACACGCACAAGTACGTCCACAGGTACTTGTTCATCTCACTGAAGTGGCATGGGTGTATCTTACAGTTCACATTGCCATGACACATTTGGATGACAGTTTTTGCCAAACAACCAGCGCAGAGGATCCTAACGTAGCCTTGACCAGGTACGGAGAAAGGGACTGTTTCGTTTTGCTGACGGGTAAGCCAAGATGGCAATTATTGGTTGGTTCCTGAGACCAAAATTATACGAGAAAAGATTAACTTTATCGCCACTAAAGATATTTTTTGTTATTTCGTGTTGAGCTACTTAGTCATCTCCAACGGCCCGACAGAAAATGAACACACAAAAAATCTTTTTTATTTGTTTGGGTTGGACCACGGAAATCAAAATCGGTTGAATGTGTTCGTGTGTTCGTTTGCATATAGAGCAGTCCCAGTGGCTTGACACAAACAAAAAAGAATCAAGTAGTGTTAATAGCAATTAGTGGCCCCTCGATTCCTGCCGGCGGGAAGTTGGCGTGCACCCAACATTTCCCGCCCTTTGGCAAGCTTATAAATGGGCGGCGACGCTCGGTAATGAGGGCCTCCAAAACCCTAGCTCCCCATTATCAAAAAACCTAGCAGCTATGGCTGAAAACAGCCGCGCCTGGAGCCGCCTGGCCGCTATGGCGCGCGCCCGTTTCCCGACGACCCCTACTCCGTCAACATTGCTGCGAGGGCGGCATACGAGGCCGAGGAGACCGCCGCCTATGCCCGGCATGACAAAATGTACGATCCCTACGTCGAGGGGATGGGGACGATGCGGAGGCCAGGACGCAGGCGGCCATCGCGAACGCCTTCGCGGAGTCGCTAGTCCACGATCCGGCAGGTTCTGTCCCAAACATGGCTGACATGATGGTTATCCGAGCAGAGGCTGAGGCGGGACTAGCGAAGGTGTAGGCTAGACTCGCCGACATGTGGCTTTAGCTACGGCAGTCGCACGAGGCACTGAAACGCCGCTCTGGAGTAAGGCCAGGCGCGGCGCACGGGCGGAGGAGGAGGCGCATCTCCGCGCCCGCTATATCCCCGTGACGGTCGTGGAGTGAACCATGCGCCGCCGGGAGGCCGTCTAGGCCAAGCGTCTTGCTCGGCAGGAGTGCGAGATTTACGCCTAGTGCCTAAGCAACGATGGCGCTGGCCGTCAGGGCACACCGACGGTGTAGGACTGTCAGGCGACATTGGCGGCATGTAGATACGATCGTCCTAATTTAGTTTATGTAAAGATGGTCATTTTGGCGAACAAATATTAATCAACAAGAGGCGTCACGAAAGGCTTAGAACGGGTAGAAAAACGGTATGTCGTGCGTCAGCACCGACGTATTCTCTCCCAAAATTTGGGAGACGAATGCGTCAGCGCAAACACAATGATCAGTTTGCGTCGGGTCTCTGGCCAAGGTTTTACCCTAATTCTGACCACTCAAACACAAACAGACACTTTCGTTTCGTTTGCATGGAACCGCTAGAGATGCCCTTAGAAATCATATTACCGATAATCAAGCATAACAGATGAGTTATTCAAGAATTTTTTAAGATGTTCATGACAATGACAAAGAAATCTGTAAAAAAACATGACAGCGAGAACACTTTTTTAACTTTTTTTTTTGAACTTTGGCTTCGAAAGGGTCCAAAAGTTCCATTCTCCCAAAGAGGCGATCACATCAACACGTACACGAATGTACTTGGAATCTGGGGGGGGGGGGGGCACCAATAGGATCCAACGCAGTGCAGCCTGAAGACGTACGTCATAGTACATGTGATGCGGCAGTACAGTTTGGACGTCCTGTCACAGGCTCACAGCGACCAAGGAAACAAATTAAATCATAATTGTAATGCAGGGACGAGACAGACCGTCTATTACACACTGTTCACATACTCTACAGCGTACAGAAACCGGCAGTGTAGTCAGAGAATGTGCTTGCCAAACTTTGTCCAATCTGAAAACATTCAGAAATAAGTTGAAAACTGGTGATCAGAGAATACCTGTTCAGATTGTCAACAAGAAGTTACTGGTCAGGCAACTAGGCAAAAAAACATATTCTTGCTGCAGATGCTGATGAAGTATCTGAATTCTGAAATAACAAGCCATGGCGAACAAGCATGTAGTGGATCGTACACGTGAGAAACTAAATAGTGAAAAAAGGAAATGGGAAAAAAGGAACAAATCTCCAAATAGTCAGATGTCAGCTGCTTAGGTCGCCAAAACAACCTTGAATATGAGCCATGTCAACTGATCAATCTGTTGAGGAGACCATTTTAGGGGTGTTAACTAGACCGAAAATTAAGTTGAGAACTGTTCCAAAGCCAATAGGGATTAAACAGGCTTCTCTCGAATATTGTTTAACAACATGGACTTTACAATTCATCAGTCTGTTGAGACAACAAGACCATACATGGAGTTAGGGCATCTCCAGCGGCGCGACGCATCTTAGCGTCCGCGCGCGTCCATTTGCGTCGGCCGAAATGGTCGAAATCGACCGCGCGTCCGTTTGCGTCGGGGTGGCTCCAGCGGCACGACGCATTTTTTTGGCCGTAAATTTTTTTAAGACACGAAACATAATTTACATAGTTAATACATAGAAAAAAAACCCGCCTACTGCTGCTCCTCGTCGCTGTCGAGCACGATGAGCTCCGGTATCACCCACGGCCAATAGCCATCCGGGGGAGCGTACGCCGGGCGCGCCGCCGGTCCTGGAGGTGGAGGAGGCTGCGGCTGTGGCGGCGGTGGTGGCGCCCAGGGCTGCGGCTGTGGTGGTGGTGGAGGCGCCCAGGGATATGGTTGTGACGGCGGTGGAGGAGGCGCCCAGGGCTGCGGCTGTGGCGGCGGTGGAGGAGCCGCCCAGGGCTGCGGCTGTGGCGGCTGTGGCGGCGGTGGAGGAGGCGCCAAGGGCTGCGGTTGTGGCGCCGCCGAGTCCTGTAGTGCCAGTCGAAGGGCTTCATCCTCCGACAGGCCCGGCGGCATGACGCCGGTGGCGTAACGGGGCATCGGCGGCTGCACAGGCGCGTCGTTCTCGGAGACGAGGACGCCGAGCTTCGCCATCTCGTCGTCCGTCATGTTCTCCGGGAACTCGAAAACGCGGCCCTCCGCCACGGCTTGCTGCCATTCGTGGAAGACGGTCGCGACGTAGTCGTCGCTGTCGTCCTTCACCTCCTCGTTCTGGTACGCGAGCGCCTCGATGTAGTCGTCGTCGTCGTAGGCGGCGTAGGCGGCGGCGTCGTCGTCGGCGGCGCCATTGTGCTGCGCGCGCGTCGCCGCCTGCTGACGACGCCTCGGCGCCTCCTGTCTTCGTGGACGAGTCGGCGGTGTATCCCCAAAGGGGAAATCCCTGCCGCCCATGAAGCTGGCCCTTCTTCTCTTATCCGTCTCGGTTGTCAGATACGTACGCCAGGTGTCGGAGTCGACGGCGTACGCCGGATCGGCGAGGAGGTCCGGCGGCAGGTACCGCCTCCTTCGCCGGATCTCCGCGGTCCGATCGAGCTCGCGCACGGGGACGGGAGGAATGGGCACCCGGCGGCGGCCGAGCCGCCGGCCGCCAGGCAGTTGCACGCCGGACCAGGCCTCGCACGGCAACCATTTGCCGTGCATGAGCCTCCCCAGCGTGACGGGGAGCGGCACCCTCTTGCTGCCGCTGCCGGAGGCCTCGAAGTCGTTCTTCTTCCCCATGGCGCTACGGTGATGGTGGTGCGAGTGGAGGTGTGGGGGAAGTAGGAACGCGGCCGGTGGTCTTTTAAGGGCGGCTGAGCACGGGATACGATGCCATTGAAGGCGGCGCAGAAGCCCAGCCGCCGCCCGCCAGTGCGCGTGCAGAACAGGCAGCCGCGCCATTGATGGCGAAGGCTGCGGCGCAGACGCGGAAGCGCTGACCGCCTAAAGCGATGCCCTCGATGCAGACTCGCTGCCAGGCGGGCCCGGTGGGGAAGCGAGCGGACAGTTTCCGCGTCCGCCGAACGTCCGCAGAGACACAAACCTGACGCATATTTGCGGCAGGTTTGCGCTTCCGTGGACGGCCCGGTCACTTTGCGTCGCGCCGCTGGAGAGGGTGCCAGACGGATTTCCGGTCCCCGCGGTCCGTTTGCGTCGCGACGCTGGAGATGCCCTTATGCCAATGAAAAGCATGCGCATTACGCCCCCAACCTTCACAAATAAGGTCTTCCCAGTTGACCATCTGTTCCTCCTCTTCCAGATCCACTCGATGGCAATTTGTGCTAAAGATATGAGAAGATGATTCGTTAGTTGTATTGCCCCATTGATTCTTAAGAGGTGCGTTGGGCTGAACTGTGGCCATCTTTACATCCTATTTCTCAGTAGACAGTTTTATATAGGTTTGCATTTTGACATGCTAATTTTTCAGTTATATGCTTCAGTAGGTTACTACCAGTTCTTATTATTTTCCTGTCATGAAGCAGGTTACTACCTGTTCTTATTATTTTCCTGTCATGAAGCTCCAGCTAATACCAAAAAGGAACTGAAATATAATGATTAGGCTCTCTCTCGTTACCTTGAGAATATGTTCATGGAAGCGCTTGCATTCTGGTAATCTATGTGATGGACTGCAATAGACTCATCTTTTGGTCAACTTCCCATCCTAGAAACAGCTACACGAGATCTTGTACAACAAACTATCTTTAAAGTTGTGCCCTCTTACTGTTGGATATAGATGGGCTGCAGACCAGTAAAGCAGCCTATGTAGCTTACAATTCCTGAAATCTCAAGGTCCATCACGTTGGCAGCTTGACAGCTTTAGAAGACAAAGTTTAGTCTGACATTGCTAGTTGGGAGGGAGTTGTAGTGGTATATAAGGGTTGCTCTTCTAGTCCTCCCAAGTGAGTGAGAAGAGAAGGAGCCCTTGCACACTCCTCCTCCTCCGCCGTCTGCCCTACGCATCGCACGTACGCACGTCGCGCTTAGTGACTCGAGTTCGAGTTCGAGACACCTTTCAGGAGGCCTAAATTTTTGCTTGGTGCACCAACTGAGTTGGGTACGTGTCGACCAAGCATGTGCATGCTCGCCGCGTGTCTCTGGCTTCCTTCCATGCTTACCAGGAGACAGAACAAATCTGGAGGTTGTTGTCTCTAGTCTGCCTCTCTCTCACGAAGAAGTTTCTTTTGATGTGCTATTCTCTAGTTTTCTCCATCCTGGCGACTGCGTGAACGTCCGTCCAGGAGAGCAGGCCCCCGAAACCCTGTCCGTTTAGATCCTGCACCGGGGGCGGGCGATAAGGTTTTTGAGGAGCGTCTCGGCGCGACTGCTCGCTGATGTTCGTGTTTTTCTTCGCCGGTTCGACTGCTTTCTCGACAAATCCGACTAGACCATGGGCGACATCAATGATGGACATGGTGGTGCTACTGCTGGTGTGACTTTCCCGGTCGCAATGTACGTGATTTTCCTCTCTTACCTTGCACTGCTACTTGTTCCATGTTCAGATCTGATGCATGTGCTTAGTCTGATGTGTGTGGTTAAGTATGATAGTGCATCTGTAATGTTGTTTTCGGTGATTGAACTCACTCGGAAATTGCGTAATAATCTAACAATCTAAAAACCTTATATGTTAGGCAATTTTCACTGTATGGTTTTGATGCGCTTAAACCGAAGCCGGTTACGTGTTCTCATTTCAACAGATGACAGACTAAGACCCTCTTGTGGCTCACTACTATGGGAGTGCATCGAGTTAAGGATGATACTCCCAAAGACCCGCTTACTCCTGATGAGGATAAAGAGTTCGGGGAGGCCACCGTAGTCTTTGTGGGTGCCATCCCGAGTGTGCTTGGAGACAAGTTTGTTGATGCTTTTCTGCACATCCGAAATGGGATAAAATTGTGGGATGCACTGGACGCTAAGTTCGGTGCTGCCGATGCCGGAGGTGAACTGTATGCTATGTAGCAGTTCAATGACTATATAATGGCTGAGAACTGATCTGTAGTGGAACAGACTCGCGAGATACAGATCATGAAAAAGGAACTCGAGCTCGTGAAGTGTGTGCAAGTTTGTCGCGTGATGCATTATCGCCAAGCTTCCCCTTCGTGGAGGAACTTTGTCACTTCTCTGAAACATCAGAGACATGAGTTCTCTGTTGAAAATATCATTGGATCTCTTGATGTCGAGAAGAAGGCGTGGGCAAAAGAAAAACACACTGGAGTACCAAGGGACGTTCTGCTGCTAATATGGTGCAGAAAAATGCCCACAAGTCCAAGGAAAAAAACAAGGGAGTCTTCTAGACTACCAACTTCAAGAAGAAGGGGAAAACGGAGAACAAAGATCATTGATAGGTGTATGGCGAGACGGTCCATTGGGCTCATCGCTGTCCACAACGCAAAGAAAAGAAAGGTCAGTCTGGACAAAACTCAAATTCTATCAACATGGTCATTGGCAACACAGAGGAAGAACTACAGGGTATGGTAATTTATTGAGTCTTTTTACAGTGCAATTTACTAACCCCATCCTATTTAGCACTGATTAGAAAGGAAGGTTCTGATTTCGTTGTCCACGATTAGAGGTACTAGTTGTGAAAGAACCGCTCTCTCAGCTGATCCGCAGAATGGAAACAGATCTTCTGATCTAGTAAACGACACTATATCTAGTTGAATTAGATTAAAAATACTACCAAGTTGGTTTCAAATTAGAGAGAAAAAGATTCGTCGAATTTTTTGATGAGTTTCTCAAAATTTACGGTTTTTGGTTTGGGCCAGAAAACATAATCTCGGTTGAAAATTTTGTTAAAATTTGAAAATTCAGGGATGAAAATTGACGTTTTTCCGTAGTAAGTCCTTTTTCATCTCAGGGATGAATGTAGTCATCCAGACCCGTTCGGCGACCTTCCATCCGCAACCAAAAATTTCAAGCCGTCTCCAGGAGGACCGGAAGCGGCGACGTGATGTCGACACGTCTGGAGGTTGAAGACGAGGTGCAAGGTTTTCACCGTAATTTTTGTTTTGTTGAGGTGTTTTGTAATGTTCGGTGCTTCTCTTAATACCAGGTTCTACTCTCAAAAAACAATGAAATGATGCACACATTTTTACATCCATTTTAAAAAAAATCGTTCACAACACACAGGTTGTGTTGTGCAGCCAACTTCGTTTGGCTAGAGGCAGCGCTGCTATGCACAATCGATTGAGATCTCATTAGATTTGACACTATCCGATTTAATCTTGGCACACATTTGTTTTTTCATCTACTAAATTTGTGCTTAGTCAGAAAAATACTACTCCTCTAATCGACAAGTATCAATCAATATAGACCACCCAATATTGCTAAGTGAACAGTTAATATTTGCTTATTCCTACCATTTTTTGACGTAAACAGGAGGAGCTCTCCTTTTTCATTAATAGAAGGGGAAAACTTTACAAAGGAAAAAGCCAGGACAAGGTAAAAGGATATAAAACTACAAAACTGTGACTACTCGCTGCGAGCGAATTTCAGATTCGCCAGCCCATCCCTAATCTGGAATATTAGGTCCTCAGGTCTTGATATGATATTCTCAAAAACTCTTCTGTTCCTCTCCTTCCAAATGTGCCAAACAGCATATACAACCACCGTAGTTTGGTCTTTGCACATCTTGCTCTTTCTAAATCTTGAGACTTTCTTCCACCAACCAAAAATGGAGGTAGATCTGCTACCAATATTTGCCACAGCAGTGTGAGAGGTCGATAAACCTTGCCAGAATTCCAAAGGCAACATTGATCTTGATGAGGCAGCCTCTTTTCTCCAACCTATCAGCAGTCCATAACCGATTCTGAAGCATCAGCCATAGGAAGAATTTAATTTTGCCTTCAATGTTAACATCCCAAGCAGCAGCAAGCAATGGTTGTGGGATTCTTCCGAAGAAACAAGCAGAGTAGGCAGAGGAAGCGGAGTAGGCACTATCTGCGTTTTGCGTCCAGCTTATTGAGTCCTCTTCGGAAGAGAGATTCACCGATTGCATGGAGTGCCACAGGGATACAAAGTTGTCGATAAGCTCAGGCGAATTTATTCGATGCAGACCTTTCATCCGCACACCATTGGCAAGACTATCTTTAACCGTTAAGTTTTTTCTCCAGGCAAACTTAAAGAGGGAGGGGAATTTGTATTGTAGTGTCACACCATCATGCCAAGGATCTTTCCAAAAGAGCGCCTTCGCTCCATTTCCCAGCTTTATAACAGTGCAAGTATTAAAGAGGAGCAGATCTTCAGTGCTTACAGGGAGCGGCAAGCCATGCCAAGGCCGTGTAGCATCGGTCCAGTCAAACCAAAGCCAGCGAAGTCTTAGTGCTTTGCTGACCAAATTTAGGTCCTTGATTTCCATCCCACCAAGGGATTTGGGAGCGCACACCTGCTTCCAATTCACCAAGCATTTGGCCCCAGAAGCGTTGTCTTCTCCACACCAGAGGAAGCTTCTTTGACTTTTATCAATCTTCTTGGTCATCCATTTTTGGGGATCGAAAACTGTGAGAAAATACGTCATGGAGGAGGTAAGAACATAGTTCACCAGCGAAAGCCTTCCTTTCCTAGACATAAGTTTCCCTTTCCAGGGCTTTAGCTTCTCGGCTTTCTACAACTAAGAGGCAGTCCTAGATAAGTGGATGGGAGGGCACCAATGTTGCAGCCAGAGCCAGCAACCAGCTCAGAATGATCCATCAGCTCACAACGAATGGGGAATTGGTACGTTTATTCAAATTGATCCGCAACCCTGAAGTTTGTCCAAAGAAAGATAGGATATTGAATACACTTGCCACCTCATCTTTAATAGGTTTTAGAAATAAAGTTGCGTCGTCTGCATAAAAGCTTGTGCGCATCCTATTGGCTCGTTAAGAAATGTTAGAGAGAACTCCAGAGTCAGCAACCTTGGCAAGGATTCTGTGCAACGGCTCCAAAGCGAATATGAACAACATGGGCACAAGGGGGTCGACCTGCCTCAATCCACGACGATGGACAAAAGGACGCATAGGGGTACCATTCAACATCACTCTAGGAAAGCAGCAGAAAAATGATTCTCCTCCATTGATCTCCAAGTCCAAAGGCCTGGAGGACCTCAAGCAAATAGTCCCAGTTGATTATCCCTACCGTAAAAAGCCCCAATTTGTTACCTACTATTATTTTGGTGCCGGCGGCGGTGGGCCTTCCCTTACCCAGCGCGTGGCGGGCCGTGCGGGGCGGCGCTGATCCATGGCGGCGGTGCATCTCGGCGGAGGTCGGCGGGGCCTGGCGCGGCGGCGGCCGGCGAGCCGCGTCAGGGGCGTCCTCTCGCACATGGAGGCGGCAGTGGTGGCCGCTGCAGCTGCGCGTGGTGGCTGTGGTGGTGCGTGGCGGCCGGGCTCGATCTGGGCCTGGGCGGGCCGGCGCGGGCCGCGGCTTCGGGGCTTGGTGGCGGCGTGAGGAGCTCTGTCTCCGGCGTGCTGCGTGGGCGCAGCTGCAGTGGTGGTTGGCCGGCAAGGGTGGCTTCCTACCTCGAGCTCTTGCTGGCCACCGGTGAGGTCGGTGGTGGCCGGTTGATAACCCACAAGTATAGGGGATCGCGTGTAGCCTTTTCGATAAGTAAGAGTGTCGAACCCAGCGAGGAGCTAAAGGTAGGATAAACATTCTCTCAAATTCTATCAACCATTGATACAACTCTACGCACACTAAGCGTTTGCAATATCTAGGAAATAAAACTAGAGCGATAACGGGTATGAGAGGTGACTTTGCAGAACAATAAAATACACGGAATAAATGTTAGTGCTGCAGCAATAAAACAAACTAAACTAACAGTACCATGAGTGTGGAAAGGCGGTGGTAATAGTGGTGGCTTTGTCCAAGATCAATTAGTGAAGATCTTGGGTTCAATGTCTTCGATGCAGCTTTCTATGTAGGAGAGGCTAAATATACATGCTCTCCCTCCGGGATTACAAGTACTATATGATTGGCTTGCTAGCAAACATCCATAAATACTAGCAAGCATTAAGGTTTCCCCAACCATAGCCTTAAGTAAATGGTCCTCTTACTCCCATACATGCAACTATCCGGTTCGCGTCCTTAGGTTTCGTCACTCCGGCAGAACTTCCCCCTTCTAGTATACAAGTACTACCAACCCTATGGTGCTTGATCCATGCGCGCACAAATATAATGGGCACCAAGGACGGTAACATATCAACATACAACTCTAATGAACCAAAGAGAAACAACCAATCAATCAAAGAACAAATAAACTATGGCAACATGACATAGATCATAGGATTATAACTTATAGCATCAAACACCATGTTTACATAGGGCGGTACAGAGGTTTGTGAGATGATGGACCACTGAATACAATGAGGAGTTGGTGATGGAGATGGCGGTGAAGACGTTGGAGGGCTCAGCGAGGAGCGCCGGGAGGCGGAGGCGTGGGCGGCGGCGCGGGGGACTCCTTCCCCGCCGCCGTCGTCATGGGGGAGCGCCGCCCCTTAGCCTTCTTCTTTCTTGAGTTGGTGCTGGTGTAGATGAGTGTTTCCCCCTCCTTGGCTGCTGCCAAGGAGGAGGATTTTCGTGACAATGCTTGGGGCCTCAAAAAATAGGGTTTCCCATCAATATATAGTGTTGGAGATGCAATCTAGGCCATGGGATGGATGCCCCTTTGATCCAAGGGCTCTTGGGCACCTCTAAAACCTTCCTAGGACTCCCCTCTGTCCTTCATGAGCCTCACAACTCGTGGCTGGGCCGAAATATCCAGGTATGAAAAGAGTTTGTGTCAAATACGTCACCAACTTTCGGAGTCCCGAGACTGCACGAACCTCCGCAGTAATTCTGCTTTCCCGGATGCATCCGTTGTCCGTTCTGGACGAATAAGATGTCCAAATTGTTCGGTTTGAAATTCTCTACAACTTTGTAGTTTACGACTTTTCCATTGGACGTCGTTTTGATGGAGTTTCAAATCGATCTTTGAAAAGTGTTCAGCAGGGACAGATTCCGGGAAATTCCAGATTTCACCATAATAAGCTATTTCCTTCCATATTTGCCTATTTCCTGCAACAAAGTTGAAACCAAAAACTTGTGCACTTTTGCAACTATTAATAGGTTAGTCTCTTAAAACATATAGTAATTGGTGTAAAACAAGCATGATTCAATCAATAATAATTTTGGGACCATGCACATAGAACTAAGAATGACAACTATGCTCTCATAAGACGGTGCATATAACTTAGAAGATGAAGACTCAACATAAAAGTAAAAGAATGGCCCTTCGCGGAGGGAAGCAGAGATTAAACATGTGCTAGAGCTTTTTATTTTGAAAACATAGAGATATAAAATTTTAAGAGAGGCAATTGTGTCAACGGTAGCAATAAGTAAAATAGGTTATGTATAAAACTTCCTATAAGTTGCAAGCCTCATGCATCGAATACTAATAGTGCCCGCACCTTGTCCTAATTAGCTCGGATTTCCATGGATTATCATCGCATTACATATGTTTCAACCAAGTTTCACAAAGGGGCACCTCCATGCCACCTGTACAAAGGTCTAAGGAGAAAGTTTGCATTGGATTTCTCGCTTTTGATTATTCTCAACTTAGACATCCATACCGGGACAACATGGACAACAGACAAATGGACTCCTCTTTAAGCTTAAAGCTTTTGGAAACATAAATTTCTCATAATAGATTTTTGAGGTTTTAATGTCCATGCTGAAACTTCCACCATGTAAACATGGCTTTGGTTAGCGGTCCAATGTTCTTCTCTAACAGTATGCATACTCTAACCTTTTATCATGGTTATCTCCTTTACTTCAGACAAGACGGACATGCATAGTAACTCACATGATATTTATCAAAAATATGATGATGGTGTCCCCATGTCAGCATGGTTGCCACACAACAAGCAGCTTATAAGAACTAAGATACATAAGTGACATATTCCTCACCACAATATTTTTTAGGCTACTTTCTCATGAGCTATGTATTGCAAAAACAAGGAATTATTTTGAAGGTTTTAAAGGTAGCACATGTAAATTTACTTGGAGTGGCGGTGAAATACCACATATAGGTAGGCATGGTGGACACTTTTGGCATATTTTGGTTTTTGGTGGTTGGATGCACGAGTAGAGATCATACTCAGTACAGAATGAAGGCTAGCAAAAAGAAAGATAGCGACCAACTAAGAGAGCAATAATGGTTATAATCATGATACGTCTCCAACGTATCTATAATTTCTTATGTTCCATGCTAGTTTTATGACAATACCTACATGTTTTATTCATACTTTATATCGTTTTGATGCATTTTCCGGAACTAACCTATTAACAAGATGCCGAAGTGCCATTTCCTGTTTTCTGCTGTTTTTGGTTTCAGAAATCTTACACAGGAAATATTCGCGGAATTGGACGAAATTAATGCCCACGATCTTATATTTCACGGAAGGTTCCAGAGCACCGAAGAGGGGCTAGAGGGGAGCCAAGGGGGCCCCACCCCACAAGACGGCGCGGCCAAGGGGGAGGCGCGCCCCCCTATGGTGTGGGACCCTCGGGACCCCTTCGAGGCTGCCCTTCCGCCTATATATTACCTCCGTTGCGAAAACCCTAAAAACATAAGCCACGGGATGAGAAAAGTTACGCAGCCGCCGCCATCGCGAAGTCAAGTTCGGGGGACAGAAGTCTCTATTCCGGCACGCCGCCGGGACGGGGAAGTGCCCCCGGAAGCCATCTCCATCGACACCACCGCCATCTTCATCGCCGTTGCTGTCTCCCATGATGAGGAGGGAGTAGTTCTCCCTCGAGGCTGAGGGCTCTACCGGTAGCTATGTGGTTAATCTCTCTCTCATGTACCTCAATACAATGATCTCATGAGCTGTCTTACATGATTGAGATCCATATGATGAGCTTTGTATCACTATTAATCTATGTGCTACTCTAGTGATGTTATTAAAGTAGTCTATTCCTCCTTCATGATGTAAAGGTGACGGTGTGTGCATCATGTAGTACTTGGCGTAGGTTATGATTGTAATCTCTTGTAGATTATGGAGTTAACTATTACTATGATAGTATTGATGTGATCTATTCCCCCTTTCATAGCTATTGGTGACGGTGTGTATGCTATGTTAGTACTCGGTCTAAATTGCAACGGTCTATTATGCTCTAGAGGTTACTTAAATATGAACTCCGAATGTTGTGGAGCTTGTTTACTCCGGCTTGAGGGAGTTCTTGTAGCCCTACACAATGAATGGTGTTTGTTATCAAACAAGAGAGTGTATGTAGCACAAGTGAGGAGAAGTTATTTATTTGTTATGTGATCAATGTTGAGAGTGTCCACTAGTGAAAGTATGATCCCTAGGCCTTGTTTCTAAATACTGCAAACATCGCTTCCACAGTTTGCTCATGTTTACTTCGACATCTTTACTTCAGACTGTCAATATTACCACCATCTATACCACTTGTGTTTTACTATCTCTTCGCCGAACTAGTGCACCTATACATCCGACAAGTGTATTAGGTGTGTTGGGGACACAAGAGACTTCTTGTATCTTAATTGCGGGGTTGCTTGAGAGGGATATCTCCGACCTCTACCTCCATGAGTTCGATAAACCTTGGGTGATTCACTTAAGGGAAACTTGCTCGCTGTTCTACAAACCTCTCGCTCTTGGAGGCCCAACACCGTCTACAGGAATAGAAGCGTGCGTAGACATCAAGCTATTTTACGGCGTTGTTGCCGGGGAGGTAAGGTAAAAGGTATTCACATCCTCCGACTACTAAGCTATTTCCTAGCACTCGTTGCCGGTGTGTGAGTGCTCGAAGCTATTTCCTTTAGATCCTGCAATTATATCTTTTTGTTTCTTGTTTTATTTTCACTAGTTAGGCTTAATGGAAAACAACAACAAAATGAGAGATCTTTATGAACTTTATCTTGAATTAGAATATGATGTGTTTGAAGAGAGAATTAAAAAACCCATGGAACTTTATATGCATGCTAATGGGAATGTTATTAGTATGAATGATTTGAACACCATTGTTGCTAATGCTATGGAAAATTCTAAGCTTGGGGAAGCTGGTTTTGATGAGCATGATATTTTTAGTCCCCCAAGTTTTGAGGAGAAAGTTTTCTTTGATGATACTTTACCTCCTATTTATGATGATTATAATGATAGTGGTATTTTGGTGCCACCTACTATGGAGGATAAAGGTTATTATGATTATACCATGCCTGCAATTTGTGATGATATTTTCAGTCCACCTACTATTGAGGAGAAAATTAATTATGATTACAATATGCCTCCTATATATGATAATTATGGTGATGAGAATAATAATGATGGCTATCTTATTGAATTTGCTCCCACTACAATTAATAGTGATGATTATGCTTATGTGGAGAGTTATAATTTTATGCATGTAGCTCATGATAAGAATGTTTTATGTGATAGTTATATTGTTGAGTTTGTTCATGATGCTACTGAAAGTTATTATGAGAGAGGGAAACATGGTTATATGCATCTTAATAATATTAAGTTTCCCCTCTTTATGTTGAGAATCTTGAAGTTACTCATGTTTTATCTTCCTATGCTTGTCACTTTGCTCCTCATGAATTTATTTGTGTACAAGATTCCTATGCATAGGAAGCGGGTTAGGCTTAAATTTGTTTCACACTTGATTTTTGATGCTCTCTTTTCTTCAACTCTCATCCTTATATGAGCATCATTAAAATTACTGAGCCCATCTTAATGGCTATAAAGAAAGCACTTCTTGGGAGATAACCCATGTTTTTATTTTGCTACTGTTTTGTTGTGTCTTGGAAGTTGTTACTACTGTAGCAACCTCTCCTATCTTTGTTTTATTGCATTGCTGTGCCAAGTAAAGTCTTTGATAGTAAGGTTGATACTAGATTTGGATTGCTGCGCAGAAACAGATTTCTACCTGTCACGAATTTGAGTAGATCTCTCTGTAGGAAACTCGTAAAATGCTGCAAATTTACATGCGTGATTGATACGTCTCTGACGTATCGATAATTTCTTATGTTCCATGCCATATTATTGATGATACCTACATGTTTTATGCACACTTTATGTCATTGATGGCGTGTATTTCACACGTTCGTTGGGCAACCCCAAGAGGAAGGTATGATGAGCACAGCAGCAAGTTTTCCCTCAGAAAGAAACCAAGGTTTATCGAACCAGGAGGAGCCAAGAAGCACGTTGAAGGTTGATGGCGGCGGGATGTAGTGCGGCGCAACACCAGAGATTCCGGCGCCAACGTGGAACCTGCACAACACAACCAAAGTACTTTGCCCCAACGAAGCAGTGAGGTTGTCAATCTCACCGGCTTGCTTGTAACAAAGGATTAACCGTATTGTGTGGAAGATGATTGTTTGCGAGAGAAAACAGTAGAAACAAGTATTGCGAGTAGATTGTATTTCGAGTAAAGAGAATTGGACCGGGGTCCACGGTTCACTAGAGGTGTCTCTCCCATAAGACGAACAGACATGTTGGGTGAACAAATTACGAGTTGGGCAATTGACAAATAAAGAGAGCATGACCATGCACATACATATCATGATGAGTATAGTGAGATTTAATTGGGCATTACGACAAAGTACATAGACCGCCATCCAAGCTGCATCTATGCCTAAAAAGTCCACCTTCGAGGTTATCATCCGAACCCCCTCCAGTATTAAGTTGCTAAACAACGAGACAATTGCATTAAGTATGGTGCGTAATGTAATCAACAACTACATCCTTAGACATAGCATCAATGTTTTATCCCTAGTGGCAACAGCACAACACAACCTTAGAACTTTTCATCCATCGTCCCAGGTGTCAATGCGAGGCATGAACCCACTATCGAGCATAAGTACTCCCTCTTGGAGTTAAAAGCATCTACTTGGCCAGAGCATCTACTAATAACGGAGAGCATGCAAGATCATAAACAACACATAAGCATAACTTTGATAATCAACATAACAAGTATTCTCTATTCATCGGATCCCAACAAACGCAACATATAGAATTACATATAGATGATCTTGATCATGATAGGCAGCTCACAAGATCCGACAATGATAGCACAATGGGGAGAAGACAACCATCTAGCTACTTGCTATGGACCCATAGTCCAGGGGTAGACTACTCACTCATCACTCCGGAGGCGACCATGGCGGTGTAGAGTCCTCCGGGAGATGATTCCCCTCTCCGGCGGGGTGCCGGAGGCGATCTCCGGGATCCCCCGAGATGGGATCGGCGGCGACGGCGTCTCAGTAATGTTTTCCGTATCGTGGCTCTCGGTACTGGGGGTTTCGTCACGGAGGCTATTTGTAGGCGGAAGGGCAAGTCAAGAGGCGGCACGGGGGGCCCACACCACGGGCCGCGCGGCCGAGGGGGCCGCGCCGCCCTAGGGTTTGGCTCCCCCGTGGCCCCTCTTCGTCTCGTCTTCGGTCTTCTGGAAGCTTCGTGAGAAAATAGGCCTCTGGGCTTTTATTTCGTCCAATTCCGAGAATATTTCTTTACTAGGATTTCTGAAACCAAAAACAGCAGAAAACAACAAGCGGCACTTCGGCATCTTGTTAATAGGTTAGTTCCGAGAAAATGCACGAATATGACATAAAGTGTGCATAAAACATGTAAATAACATCAATAATGTGGCATGGAACACAAGAAATTATCGATACGTTGGAGACGTATCAGCATCCCCAAGCTTAGTTACTGCTCGTCCCGAGCGAGGTAAAACGATAACAAAGATAATTTCGGAGTGACATGCCATCATAAACTTGATCATACTATTTGTAAAGCATATGTAGAGAATGCAGCGATCAAAACAATGTGTATGACATGAGTAAACAAGTGAATCATAAAGCAAAGACTTTTCATGAATAGCACTTCAAGACAAGCATCAATAAGTCTTGCATAAGAGTTAACTCATAAAGCAATAATTCAAAGTAAAGATATTGAAGCAACACAAAAGAAGATTAAGTTTCAGCGGTTGCTTTCAACTTATAACATGTATATCTCATGGATATTGTCAACATAAAGTAATATAATAAGTGCAATAAGCAAGTATGTAGGAATCAATGCATAGTTCACACAAGTGTTTGCTTCTTGAGGTGGATAGAAATAGGTGAACTGACTCAACATTGAAAGTAAAAGAATGGTCCTCATAGAGGAAAAGCATCGATTGCTATATTTGTGCTAGAGCTTTGATTTTGAAAACATGAAACAATTTTGTCAACGGTAGTAATAAAGCATATGCATCATGTAAATTATATCTTATAAGTTGCAAGCCTCATGCATAGTGTACTAATAGTGCTCGCACCTTGTCCTAATTAGCTTGGACTACCTGGATTATCACCGCAATACATATGCTTTAACCAAGTTTCACAAAGGGGTACCTCTATGCCGCTCTGTACAAAGGTCTAAGGAGAAAGCTCGCATTTGGATTTCTCGCTTTTGATTATTCTCAACTTAGACATCCATACCGGGACAACATAGACAACGAGATAATGGACTCCTCTTTTAATGCTTTAAGCATTTGACAACAATTAATTCTTTTCTCATTAGAGATTTGAGGATATTTGTCCAAAACTGAAACTTCCACCATGAATCATGGCTTTAGTTAGCGGCCCAATGTTCTTCTCTCACAATATGCATGCTCAAACCATTCAACTCGGTGTAGATCGCCCTTACTTCGGACAAGACGAACATGCATAGCAACTCACATGAAATTCAACAATGAGTTGATGGCGTTCCCCGATAAACATGGTTATCGCACAACAAGCAACTTAATAAGAGATAAAGTGCATAATTACATATTCAATACCACAATAGTTTTTAAGCTATTTGTCCCATGAGCTATATATTGCAAAGGTGAATGATGGAATTTTAAAGGTAGCACTCAAGCAATTTACTTTGGAATGGCGGGAAAATACCATGTAGTATAGGTAGGTATGGTGGACACAAATGGCATAGTGGTTGGCTCAAGTATTTTGGATGCATGAGAAGTATTCCCTCTCGATACAAGGTTTAGGCTAGCAAGGCTATTTGAAACAAACACAAGGATGAACGGTACAGCAAAACTCACATAAAAGACATATTGTAAACATTATAAGACTCTACACCGTCTTCCTTGTTGTTCAAACTCAATACTAGAAATTATCTAGACCTTAGAGAAACCAAATATGCAAACCAAATTTTAGCATGCTCTATGTATTTCTTCATTAATGGGTGCAAAGCATATGATGCAAGAGCTTAAACATGAGCACAACAATTGCCAAGTATCACATTACCCAAGACATTTATAGCAATTACTACATGTATCATTTTCCAATTCCAACCATATAACAATTTAACGAAGGAGAAACTTCGCCATGAATACTATGAGTAGAAACCAAGGACATATTTGTCCATATGCTACAGCGGAGTGTGTATCTCTCCCATAAAGTGAATGCTAGGATCCATTTTATTCAAACAAAACAAAAATAAAAACAAACCGACGCTCCAAGAAAAAGCACATAAGATGTGGCCGAATAAAAATATAGTTTCGGAGGAGGAACCCGATAATTTGTTGATGAAGAAGGGGATGCCTTGGGCATCCCCAAGCTTAGACGCTTGAGTCTTCTTGATATATGCAGGGGTGAACCACCGGGTGCATCCCCAAGCTTAGAGCTTTCACTCTCCTTGATCATGTTGCATCATACTCCTCTCTTGATCCTTGAAAACTTCCTCCACACCAAACTCGAAACAACTCATTAGAGGGTTAGTGCACAATATAAATTGACATATTCAGAGGTGACACAATCATTCTTAACACTTCTGGACATTGCATAATGCTACTGGACATTAGTGGATCAAAGAAATTCATCCAACATAGCGAAAGAGGCAATGCGAAATAAAAGGCAGAATCTGTCAAAAGCAGAACAGTTCGTATTGACGAATTTTAAAATGGCACCAGACTTGCTCAAATGAAAATGCTCAAATTGAATGAAAGTTGCGTACATATCTGAGGATCATGCACGTAAATTGGCATAATTTTCTGAGCTTCCTACAGGGCAGTGGTCTCAGATTCGTGACAGCAAAGAAATCCGGAACTGCGCAGTA
>NC_061509.1:268345696-268398729 GCF_022539505.1 Lolium rigidum
TTTGACACCATACAACTCTTACATGCACAAATTTTTGCCCTTCCACATGTTGGATACACCCACACTATTTTGGTTCCCATTTTTGCCAAATGCCTCTTGGAGCTTTCCCTTCGCAAGTGGTTTTTCTCCAAGTTCTTCTTTCGACCGCGACTACCCAACTCTACATGGGACAACCGTCATGGACTACCTCTTCATGTGAGGAACAAGAGTCGAGGACGACTCTTCCCCAAGGGGGATGAGGCGGGGTGGCCTTCGTTCACCTCCACCTCAAGACCGCCAAGTGCGGCCCGCCTATCGACCGGCGCTTCTACCATGGCCAAAGGAGTCCCACAAGTGGACCAACA
Source organism: Lolium rigidum (assembly GCF_022539505.1). Classification (NCBI taxonomy): domain Eukaryota; kingdom Viridiplantae; phylum Streptophyta; class Magnoliopsida; order Poales; family Poaceae; genus Lolium; species Lolium rigidum. Next base: position 268,346,041 of record NC_061509.1, read on the forward strand.
ACACAAACCCCGCTATATATGTCAAGGTGAACCTTCCTCCTCTGCACGGTGCAGGCCTCAACGCCAACGTGAATGGTATGCTCTTCTACCTCGTGCCTATCATCATTTGTGTCTGCAGGTGCCGGAAACATCGACAAGGACCAAGAGAGAAGGAACTCCCATGGTGCAAGGAAGAGGAGAAGAAGAAGGAAAGAAGAGAAGAAGGAAGAGGAAGAAGAGGTGGAGGAAGAGGCCCAAACCCGCCGGTCCAGAGATCAAACGTCGTACTCGGGACCCACAACCGGCCGTCCGTCCTGTGCCCGGGTCAACCGGGCGCCCAACCGGGCGTTGCCTCCTCGTACGGGGCGAAGACCGAAACCTCGCAAGCCTGCCGACCGGTCGACCGACTTCGACCGACAGCCTGTCATTAGCCCGGTCAGACCGACCCTGACCGACAGCCCGGTCACAAGCCCGGCCGACCGGACCTCAACCGGATCCGACGGAATGACCCACCAAACCGCCTAACTTATCCATTCGCGTACACTGTTTCGCTCTTGCCGGCCTTGTAGCCCATAGACTCCAAGGCACCCCTTACCTCTTTAGACAAGATTTAGGCTTAGACATGGATTTGAGCTTTGTCTCCCTAGGGAGCCATCCCCTTGTATCAAGGCTACCCTTGTTGGATGATTGGATTCCAGGAGTGTGAGATTCTAGTGCTACCCACTCTCTCTCCCACTCCTAGATTCATCTCCTCACCGATTGATCTTATGCTACGCTTATTTGGGTGTGTGTCCATTATATCATTCAACTAATGACATAACCTTGTTATTAATAACATCCAATGTTCATGAGCTCATGATAAGAATGTTTCATGTGATAGTTATATTGTTGAGTTTGTTCATGATGCTACTGAAAGTTATTATGAGAGAGGGAAACATGGTTATATGCATCTTAATAATATTAAGTTTCCCCTCTTTGTGTTGAGAATCTTGAAGTTGCGCTTGTGTTGCCTTCCTACGCTTGTTGCATTGTGCTTACATGACTTGTTTATTTACAAGATTCTTTTTCATAGGAAGTGGGTTAGACTTAAAAATGTTTCTTATTTGCTTTTTGATGCTCTCTTTGCTTCAAATTCTCATCCTTATGTGAGCATCATTAAAATTTCTGAGCCCGTCTTAATGGCTATAAAGAAAGCACTTCTTGGGAGATAACCCATGTTTTATTTTGCTACTGTTTTGTTGTGTCTTGGAAGTTGTTACTACTGTAGCAACCTCTCCTTATCTTTACTTTATTGCATTGTTGTGCCAAGTAAAGTCTTTGATAGTAAGGTTGATACTAGATTTGGATTACTGCGTAGAAACAGATTTCTTACTGTCACGAAATTGAGCAGCCCCGTCTGTAGGTAACTCAGAAAAATCTGCCAATTTACGTTCGTGATCCTCAGATATGTACGCAACTTTCATTCAATTTGAGCTTTTTCATCTGAGCAAGTTAAGTGCCCCTGAAAAATTCGTCTTTACGGACTGTTCTGTTTTGACAGATTCCGCCTTTTATTTCGCATTGCCTCTTTTGCTATGTTGAATGGATTTCTTTGTTCCATTAACTTTCAGTAGCTTTGGGTAATGTCCAGAAGTGTTAATAATGATTGTGTCCCCTCTGAACATGTGAATTTTTGATTATGCACTATCCCTCTAATGAGTTTGTTTTGAGTTTGGTGTGGAGGAAGTTTTCAAGGGTCAAGAGAGGAGGATGATATACTATGATCAAGAAGAGTGAAAAGTCTAAGCTTGGGGATGCCCCCGTGGTTCATCCCTGCATATTTCAAGAAGACTCAAGCATCTAAGCTTGGGGATGCCCAAGGCATCCCCTTCTTCATCAACAACTTATCAGGTCACCTCTAGTGAAACTATATTTTTATTCCGTCACATCTTATGCACTTTACTTGGAACGTATGTGTGCTTTTGTTTTTATTTTGTTATCTTAGTTCTCTGAATAAATTGGATCATACCTTGTTTGGGAGAGAGACACGCTCCGCTTTTTCATATGAACACTGGTGTTCTTAGTTCTACTTTTTAATGTTCATGGCGGAGTTGAAAACCACTTCGTTAATTGCTATTTGGTTGGAAACAGAAAATACTTCATGTGGTAATTGGTATATGGTCTTGAATAATTCGATACTTGGCAATTGTTTTGCTCAATAGATCATGTTTAAGCTCTTGCATCATGTACTTTGCACCTATTAATGAAGAACTACCATAGAGCTTGTTAAAATTTGGTTTGCATGATTGATCTCTCTAAAGTCTAGATATTTTCTCGTGAAGTGTTTGAACAACAAGGAAGACAGTGTAGAGTCTTATAATGCTTGCAATATGTTCTTATGTAAGTTTTGCTACACCGGTTCATACTTGTGTTTGCTTCAAACAACCTTGCTAGCCAAAGCCTTGTACTGAGAGGTAATTCTTCTCGTGCATCCAAATCCTTGAGCCAAAACCCATGCCATTTGTGTCCACCATACCTACCTACTATGTGGTATTTCTCTGCCATTCCAAAGTAAATTACTTGAGTGCTACCTTTAAAATTTCATTCTTTGTCTTTGCAATATATAGCTCATGGGAAAATAGCTTAAAAACTATTGTGGTATTGAATATGTTGCTATGTATCTTATTTCTTATAAGTTGCTTGTTGAGCGGTAACCATGTTTCTGGGGACGCCATCAACTATTACACTTTTGTTGAATATCATGTGAGTTGCTATGCATGTTCGTCTTGTCCGAAGTAAGGGCGATTTATCATGATCAAATGGTTTGAGTATGCATATTGTTAGAGAAGAACATTGGGCCGCTAACTAAAGCCATGAATCATGGTGGAAGTTTCAGTTTGGACACTAATCCTCAATCTCTTATGAGAATATTATCTCGTTGTTGAATGCTTATGCATTAAAGAGGAGTCCATTATCTGTTTTCTATGTTGTCCCGGTATGGATGTCCTTAGTTGAGATCTATCAAAAACGAGAAATCAAATGCGATTTATCTCCTTGGACCTTTGTACAGGCGGCATAGAGGTACCCCTTTGTGACACTTGGTTGAAACATATGTTATGCAATGATAATCCATGTAAATCCAAGCTAATTAGGATAAGGTGCGAGCACTATTGGTATTCTATGCATGAGGCTTGCAACTTATAGGATGTCTTATGCATAACACATATGAATTATTACTACCGTTGACAAAATTGTTTCTATGTTTTCAAAATAAAATCTCTAGCACAAAAATAGTAATCCATGCTTCCCTCTGCGAAGGGTCTTTCTTTTACTTTATGTTGAGTCAGTCTACCTACTTCTTTCTATCTTAGAAGCAAACACGTGTGTCAACTGTGTGCATTGATTCCTACATACTTGCTTATTTGCATTCATCATATTACTTTGTGTTGACAATTATCCATGAGATATACATGTTGAAGTTGAAATCAACTGCTGAAACTTATATCTTCCTTTGTGTTGCTTCAAAACTTTCTACTAAGAATTTATTGCTTTATGAGTTAACTCCTATGCAAGTCTTATTGATGCTTGTCTTGAAAGTACTATTCATGAAAAGTCTTTGCTATATGATTCAGTTGTTTAGTCATTGTCTTTACCATTGCTTCGAATCACTTCATTCATCTCATATGCTTTACAATAGTATTGATCAAGATTATGATAGTAGCATGTCACCTCAGAAATTATCCTTGTTATCGTTTACCTACTCGAGGGCGAGTAGGAACTAAGCATGGGGATGCTTGATACGTCTCCAACGTATCTATAATTTCTTATGTTCCATGCTAGTTTTATGACAATACCTACATGTTTTATTCATACTTTATATCGTTTTGATGCATTTTCCGGAACTAACCTATTAACAAGATGCCGAAGTGCCAGTTCCTTTTTTCTGCTGTTTTTGGTTTCAGAAATCTTACACAGGAAATATTCTCGGAATTGGACGAAATTAATGCCCACGATCTTATATTTCACGGAAGGTTCCAAAGCACCGAAGAGGGGCCAGAGGGGAGCCAAGGGGGCCCCACCCCACAAGGCGGCGCGGCCAAGGGGGGGGCGCCCTCCTATGGTGTGGGACCCTCGGGACCCCTCCGAGGCTGCCCTTCCGCCTATATATTACCTCCGTCGCGAAAACCCTAAAAACATAAGCCACGGGACAAGAAAAGTTACGCAGCCGCCGCCATCGCGAAGTCAAGTTCGGGGGACAGAAGTCTCTGTTCCGGCACGCCGCCGGAACGGGGAAGTGCCCCCGGAAGCCATCTCCATCGACACCACCGCCATCTTCATCGCCGTTGCTGTCTCCCATGATGAGGAGGGAGTAGTTCTCCCTCGAGGCTGAGGCCTCTACCGGTAGCTATGTGGTTAATCTCTCTCTCATGTACCTCAATACAATGATCTCATGAGCTGCCTTACGTGATTGAGATCCATATGATGAGCTTTGTATCACTATTAATCTATGTGCTACTCTAGTGATGTTATTAAAGTAGTCTATTCCTCCTTCATGATGTAAATGTGACGGTGTGTGCATCATGTAGTACTTGGCGTAGGTTATGATTGTAATCTCTTGTAGATTATGGAGTTAACTATTACTATGATAGTATTGATGTGATCTATTCCCCCTTTCATAGCTATTGGTGACGGTGTGTATGCTATGTTAGTACTCGATCTAAATTGCAACGGTCTATTATGCTCTAGAGGTTACTTAAATATGAACTCCGAATGTTGTGGAGCTTGTTTATTCCGGCTTGAGGGAGCTCTTGTAGCCCTACACAATGAATTGTGTTTGTTATCAAACAAGAGAGTGTATGTAGCACAAGTGAGGAGAAGTTATTTATTTGTTATGTGATCAATATTGAGAGTGTCCACTAGTGAAAGTATGATCCCTAGGCCTTGTTTCCAAATACTGCAAACATCGCTTGTTTACTGTTTTACTGCATCTTTGCTTCCTGCAATATTAGCACCATCTATACCACCTGTGTTTTACTATCTCTTCACCGAACTAGTGCACCTATACATCTGACAAGTGTATTAGGTGTGTTGGGGACACAAGAGACTTCTTGTATCTTAATTGCAGGGTTGCTTGAGATGGATATCTCTGACCTCTACCTCCCTGAGTTCGATAAACCTTGGGTGATTCACTTAAGGGAAACTTGCTGCTGTTCTACAAACCTCTGCTCTTGGAGGCCCAACACTGTCTACAGGAATAGAAGCGTGCGTAGACATCACACAGCGATAAAACTTATTAATTAAAGCATATGGTGATATTAAAAGTCTAAACTAAATGATCAATTCAACCCAATTGAAACATCAGAGGAGATCTTCCATTTGCATCAGTATTAATATGAAACCTTTTTACTCGTATCCAACACCAATCAACTTATTTGAAACAACTCTCATTTATAATATTCATTAAAGATCAAAGAGCTAATCATATATAACTGAAGCATACTAACAAGCTCTGAACAAAATAGGAGTGAAAAACCAGAGCTAAACGTAGTACTAGCAAAAATAAAACGCTCGTTGAACAATAAGAGTGAAAACTAGAGCGTTCATACAATTAAAACGGAGCGTGTCTCTCTCCCAAACAAACATGGTATGATGGTGCCCACTTTATTGAAAATAAAATACACAACAGAAAATAAAGACGCTCCAAGAATAACACATAGTATATGAAGCAATAAAAATATAGTTAACGTAAACAGGACTCGATATTTTTATTGATGAAGAAAGGGATGCCTTGGGCATCCCCAAGCTTTGACGCTTGTACTTCTTGAATATATCTTGGGGTGACATGGGCATCCCCAAGCTTGAGCTTTTGTCCATTCTTCATCTCATCTCATCATTCTTCTTTCCTACACTTGAAAACTTCCTTCATACAAAACTCATCACAAATCTCATTAGGTGCGTTAGTGCAATGATAATATTAATCAAATCTACAAAGTTTAGTATGACATATGAAAAGCATTTTAATAAGCATTAGCTACTGTAGCACAACTTCAATAAGGTTCTTTGATCAAGAGAACTCAAAAAGGTGAGCAAAAAGATGCAAATGCAAAACAATACAAGAATCTGTCAAAACAAAACAGTTCGTAAAAATTGATTTTTGAAAAATAGTTACACTGCGTAACTCGAAAAACTCTGAACTAATGAAAGTTAGATAAATACCTGGGGAAGATGCCCGTAAATTGGCAGCTCAAACTTAGTTCTAGTGATTTTTGGCAATTTTTCTCGTGACGAACCAGAAACAGTAAACAAGATTGCAAATCTCCCAAATACCACTTTCTTCCCATTAGAGGCAATTCTTGGCACAAAAACAAAACAAACATGATAAGGAGAGGTCATTACAGTAGTAATGACTTTCAAGACTCAACAAATCAGTAAATAACAGAAATATAAACATATTGGGTTGTCTCCCATAAAGCTCTTTCTTTATAGCCATTTAAGATGGGCATGATTATTTGATGGAGCTCTCAAACCCCCTTTTTTTTGTTGTTTTCCAATTATAAGTGAAACTGACAAAGAAACAAGAACCAAATAAAGAACCTAATAAAACTAAATAGGATAAAACCAAAGATAATAAAAGCAACTATATACAATGCTTACATGTGGATGGGTAATATTGAGTTTGAAGGAGACAACCTCATGTTGGTTGATGAATAGGGGGATGCCTTTGGCATCCCCAAGCTTAGATATTTGCATCTTCTTGAATATTCTCTTGGGATCCATCTACACATCCTCAAGCTTGAGCTCTTGCATCCCCTTGCTCATCTCATATCACCATATTGATTGGAACTTAAAAACTGCATCCACATAAAGCTTCACAAAACTAATTAGTAGGTTAGTACTCATTAAATAAAATCCACAAGTGTTCAAGTATCCCTAATTTCTATAAAATCTATCAAATATTTAGCCACTGTAATACTGAGGTTTCTTATTATTTCAATCGTACATCGAAAACGAAGGAAACTTTTGAATCCTAAGTACAATATTTAAACAAAAAGAATAGAAATCTGTCAAAACTGAACACTCTGTAAAGATGTCACTCAATGAGATAGTTACGTAGCTCAAATCGAAAAAATCATGATTAATGAAAGACAGATCATAACCTCAGGTCTATGCACACAAAATTTCAGATCAAAATGCCATACTGAGATTTTTCACGAATTTTTTCAGCACAGTACAGGAAATCTGTCTCAACAGAATCAGTCCGTAAAGATTGAATTATTAGATCTGTCTACGTACCTCAAATCAGAAAAGTCAGAACTAACGAAAGTTAGATATCAAGCACTACTATGCACTCAAGAAATTTCAGATCAAGATCACATTTTGGTGATTTTAAAAAATTTCTACAGTGGAGCACAGGAAATCTGTTTTCTAGGCAGCATAGTGACAAACTTGTATAACAAACTAGGGGTTATCTATACATTCTATTTACAGCGGGATATGTACACTATATACACTATTTACAATTTTTTAATGAAAAGCTTTCATGGAAAGAATTGTTTTGGTTTCGCAGGCATGAACACAAGTGTTCAAGGTCGACCCCCACTTCACCATTACTCATCTTTCCAATCACTTTTCTTTTCTGAAAACATTTTTTTTATTTTTTTATATAAGAAGTACAACTAATATTTTTTGTAATTCGCATTCCCTATCCATACAAGAGATAGAGAACAACTAGGTACAGGAAGTAAAACTACTTAGAGATAAAGCAAACAAGTGCACACGAAAATATTCACCTACGCTATGGCTCCCCGGCAACGGCGCCAGAAAGGGTCTTGATAACCCACAAGTATAGGGGATCGCGTGTAGCTTTTCGATAAGTAAGAGTGTCGAACCCAGCGAGGAGCTAAAGGTAGGATAAACATTCTCTCAAGTTCTATCAACCACTGATACAACTCTACGCACACTAAGCGTTTGCAATATCTAGGAAATAAAACTAGAGCGATAACGGGTATGAGAGGTGACTTTGCGGAACAATAAAATACACGGAATAAATGTTAGTGCTGCAGCAATAAAACAAACTAAACTAACAGTACCATGAGTGTGGAAAGGCGGTGGTAATAGTGGTGGCTTTGTCCAAGATCAATTAGTGAAGATCTTGGGTTCAATGTCTTCGATGCAGCTTTCTATGTAGGAGAGGCTAAATATACATGCTCTCCCTCCGTGATTACAAGTACTATATGATTGGCTTGCTAGCAAACATCCGTAAATACTAGCAAGCATTAAGGTTTCCCCAACCATAGCCTTAAGTAAATGGTCTTCTTACTCCCATACATGCACCGGCGGAGCGCCTTGGAGGCGAACCTGGGCTACGACCCCCCCTTCCAAATTTGCAAACATAGTCCTGGCCATACTTCACGTCAGTCATCGTTTGTTTCCTAGTGGCTAATCCTGTATTCCTGTGTAAAAGCGAGCAACGTGAAAAAGGCCTGGGCGTATTAGGTGGCTGGTGTGTAGTTCGTTGGCTGTGTGCCCAGATCGGCCTGCTGGGCAGGGTGGCAATAGGTTAATAGCTTGGGCCGGGCGATCAACTTATTCAGTTATTGTAGATGTTTTCTCCTTGATAGTGGTTAGCTTCCTCTTGTTTTTTTAAAGATCTGTTAGCTTCTCTTGTTGTTACAGATAAAAACAGAATCTGCGTACTATGTCAATTCCCATATAAAACAACTAATTGCCTAGGCTGCAACAATGTGTAAATGGAGTCTGACTTTACAAAAAAAAATTGAAACATGCTTTGGTGACGAAGCGTGGTAGGGTGAAGTCTCAGCTATTTCTGCAGATTGTGTTGATTTGGCATGACTTATTTCTGTAGATTCATTGCTCAAGCGAAGCCAACAAAGTTACTCATGATTTGGCTAGAAAGTGTTCTTCTAATAAAGATTCTTATAATTGGGTTAATGAATCCTCAAGCTTAATTTATATAACTATTGTTGACAATTAATAAAATTCCACATAGTCCTTATTTCTCAAAAAAAAAAAAAAATGCTGGCCATCGGTGTGTAAAAAGTCCTCTCTTAATTGCTATGCAACACCTATTTAAATCGAGAAATTAAGTGTAATTTCATTCTTGAACATCGTCAATAGAACAAGTTGAAATTACAACAATTTTAGGGGTGAAAATTTTGCCCCCGCTTTACTTCTGGTCACGCTCCGCCACTGCATACATGCAACTATCCGGTTCGCGTCCTTAGGTTTCTGTCACTCCGGCAGAACTTCCCCCTTCTAGTATACAAGTACTACCAACCCTATGGTGCTTGATCCATGCGCGCACAAATATAATGGGCACTAAGGACGGTAACATATCAACATACAACTCTAATGAACCAAAGAGAAACAACCAATCAATCAAAGAACAAATAAACTATGGCAACATGACATAGATCATAGGATTATAACTTATAGCATCAAACACCATGTTTACATAGGGCGGTACAGAGGTTTGTGAGATGATGGACCACTGAATACAATGAGGAGTTGGTGATGGAGATGGCGGTGAAGACGTTGGAGGGCTCAGCGAGGAGCGCCGGGAGGCGGAGGCGTGGGCGGCGCCGGCGGCGGCGCGGGGGACTCCTTCCCCGCCGCCGTCATCATGGGGGAGCGCCGCCCCTTAGCCTTCTTCTTCCTTGAGTTGGTGCTGGTGTAGATGAGTGTTTCCCCTCCTTGGCTAGGAGGAGGATTTTCGTGACAATGCTTGGGGCCTCAAAAAATAGGGTTTCCCATCAATATATAGTGTTGGAGATGCAATCTAGGCCATGGGATGGATGCCCCTTTGATCCAAGGGCTCTTGGGCACCTCTAGAAGCTTCTTAGGACTCCCCTCTGTCCTTCATGAGCCTCACAACTCGTGGCTGGGCCGAAATATCCAGGTATGAAAAGAGTTTGTGTCAAATATGTCACCAACTTTCGGAGTCCCGAGACTGCACGAACCTCCGCAGTAATTCTGCTTTCCCGGATGCATCCGTTGTCCGTTCTGGACGAATAAGATGTCCAAATTGTTCGGTTTGAAATTCTCTACAACTTTGTAGTTTACGACTTTTCCATTGGACGTCGTTTTGATGGGTTTCGAAGCGATCTTTGAAAAGTGTTCAGCAGGGATAGATTCCGGGAAATTCCAGATTTCACCATAATGAGCTATTTCCTTCCATATTTGCCTATTTCCTGCACAACAAAGTTGAAACCAAAAACTTGTGCACTTTTGCAACTATTAGTAGGTTAGTCCCTTAAAACATATAGTAATTGGTGTAAAACAAGCATGGAACATCAAAAATTATAGATACGTTTGCGACGTATCACCGGCACTCCTCTTCGGCGACGGTGAGGCCGGTGTGGCTTCTTGACTTTCTGGTGGTGGTCCAAGCCAGCATCTGCATCTACGTCCATCGTCTCCAGTTCGCCGCTGGCGGCATCGGGGGTACGGTGAAGGACCAGGGTGAAAGCCCTGCCCGGTGCTTCCGGTGCGGATCACGGCGACGCCCGAGGGCGCCGCTTCCTTCCTGAAGGCGTGATCTTTGGTCCCAACTGTGCCTTCCCTCTCCTCTGGTGCCAGGGGAAACCCTATGTCCAATCCATCGGGCAAGGCGGCGGCGGCGCCACGGCGTCGTTCTCTTCTTGAAGACGTTGTCGAGGCTACTTGGGGAGAGGCCGATGTGTTACTGGAGGCTGGACATTGCAATGCGCTGCCGGTGTTGGCTGCTGGCCAGGGCTTGGGGCTTCGAGGCGCTATGTACGACGTGGTGGATGCAACCTAGTCAGCTGCTTCTCCGAGTCCGAAGGATCCTGCCTTCTCCTCGCCGACTCTTCTAGGCTCATGAGGGGAGGTACGTTGGTCCGGGCTGCCTTGGAGTCGCGGTCGTGCTATGGTGGTATCTCGCTTGGTTCGTGACGCGGTTCGGTGGCTCCGTGCTCCATCTCCTCACCTCTTTTGGTAGGATGTTGGGGGCGGGTCGTTCTCATCGGGTCGTTTGTAGCGGGGTGTTGTAAGCCGCTTGGCTATGTATCGACTTGGGTGTGTGTGGAGTTGTATCGGCCGTCGGCCTCTTCTTCTATGTGATTGATACGTCTTCCAGGACGTATTCTCGAAAAAAAATACGGGTGATAATATTAATGTGTGTGTGCTGATATCTCCATGTTTACCCAAGCTCTCGCACCAGGAATCAACATTGTAAGAAAGGGGGAGATCAACATTGTTGAATATTTCACCCAAGCTCTCGCAACAGGGATAAGAAGGGTGAGGGAGTTGTTTGATGTTGATATCTCAAGCCAGAACAACATGAAGGTTCTTGAAGGAGTTGCAAAGCTAGCAAGAGAATGTTTAAGGATGGAAATGGATAGACGCCATAAATTGGGTTTGACAGTTTGACTCGCAGCTGCTCCAAGTAAAACAAGAAGGAAAAAAAAACAACTCAAACATTTTTTTTGGCAAATTAAGATTTTCAAATTACAAGTTGGCTTCGTGTTGTCCTTTGTCGTGCGCTCCTGAACTCTTCGCTCTCGTTGACGAGTTGCGTGCGTCGTGTAGCTCAAACCTCTACTCCTCCTCCAGATCATTTCGGTTCCCGTTGACTTGTTATTTCTCGTTTGCTTGTTTGTTGTTTCTTGCTGTTCCTCTGCTTGCGATTCTTGGACAGCTCCATCGGCCTGGTAGGCTCGCGGGTAGGCGGCGATCCGCGATCGGACCGATGACGGACGGTGGCGAGAACTGTCGGGGAGCGGCGCTGGAGGAGAGCCTTCTGCCCGAGGAAGCCGCGGCGAGGACGGGGAAGAAGTATGAAAAGACATACCTGGACGTGCTGGGCGTGTGCTGCTCGGCGGAGGTCGCGCTGGTGGAGAGGCTGCTGGCGCCGCTCGACGGCGTGAGGGCGGTGTCGGTCGTCGTCCCCTCCCGGACCGTCATCGTCGAGCATGACCCCGAAGCCACCTCGCAGTCCCGCATCGGTAACCGCTCCCACTCTTCCTCTGGCCCAAAATCTCCATGACGAGAAAGGCAGCTTACGATTGTCAGCGTGTTGTTTTGTCCGGTCCGGCATGGATTTTCAGTGAAGGTTCTGAACGGGGCAGGCCTGGAGGCGTCGGTGCGCGCCTACGGCAGCAGCGGGGTCATCAGCCGGTGGCCCAGCCCGTACATCGTCGCCTGCGGCGTCCTCCTCCTCGCGTCCTCCTTCAGCTGGCTCCTGCCTGCCCTGCGGTGGCTGGCCCTCGGGGCGGCCTGCGCCGGCGCTCCCCCGATGATCCTCCGGGGCTTCGCCGCCGCCAGCAGGCTCGCGCTGGACATCAACCTCCTCATGCTCATCGCCGTCGCCGGAGCCGTGGCGCTCAAGGACTACACGGAGGCAGGCGCAATCGTCTTCCTCTTCACAACCGCAGAATGGCTCGAGACCCTGGCTTGCACCAAGGTACCATACACATACAGTACATACAGAGAGGAGAATTCAGTTAGTTTCCTTAACACGCTGTCATGTGATGCCAGGCCAGCGCCGGGATGTCGTCGCTGATGAGCATGATCCCGCCCAAGGCGGTGCTCGCCGAGACGGGCGAGGTAGTCAACGTGCGCGACATCGGCGTAGGCGCTGTCATCGCGGTGAGGGCCGGGGAGGTGGTGCCGGTGGACGGCGTGGTGGTCGACGGGCAGAGCGAGGTCGACGAGAGGAGCCTCACCGGGGAGTCTTACCCGGTGCCCAAGCAACCGCAGTCGGAGGTCTGGGCAGGCACGCTCAACTTGGACGGTACAACAAAGAACTGCCTCCTCAGCTGCACTTTGCACACAAATGTCTGAAAGCAAATGTGTGTTTCTCTGCTTCCATTCCAGGTTACATTGCCGTGAGGACGACCGCTCTCGCCGAGAACTCCACGGTGGCTAAGATGGAGAAGCTGGTGGAAGAGGCCCAGAACAGCAGGTCCAAGACGCAGCGGCTCATCGACTCCTGCGCCAAGTACTACACGCCGGCGGTGGTTGTTGCCGGAGCAGGGGTGGCCCTGCTGCCGCCGCTGCTGGGAGCGGGTGATCCGGAGCGATGGTTCAGGCTGTCGCTGGTGCTGCTGGTGAGCGCGTGCCCGTGCGCGCTGGTGCTGTCGACGCCCGTGGCCACCTTCTGCGCTCTCCTGACGGCGGCGAGGATGGGGATCCTCGTCAAGGGAGGGGACATCCTTGAGTCGCTGGGCGAGATCACCGCCGTCGCCTTCGACAAGACCGGCACCATCACCAGAGGGGAGTTCACCATCGACGCCTTCCGTGTGGTTGGGGACAAGGTTCACATAACCCATCTTCTCTACTGGTACGTTACGCTTTTATTCACTCACATCGATCTGTCCAGCTTTTTTTTCTTTCAAATTGGGCTACTCCACTTTCCATTACTCAGCATAACGGAAATACATTGTTTGCTACTTCCTCCGTCTATAAAAAGATATCCCAACTTCTGATAAATTTGAATGTATTTAGATACCAAAATAGGCACGTAAAAAAAAGATACCAAAATAGGTCTAGATACATCTAAATTTTAACGAAGTTCAGATATTTTGTTATGAAAGGAGAGGGGAAAGAAGGGACACCCTCGCACAGGTCAGGAAATCTGATGTGAGCGTTTAGGCATTGAAACACCCGCTACGGGGCAAAAACGTGCCTGCACTACAGACTAAAAACCCCAAAACAGAGTATGCGAACAACATCCGAATTACATGAAAACACCACTCAACAGTTCCGAAACCTAGACAAAAGAACAGACCCACACAGGCGAGCACATTACAAATCCTTCAGCTTCCGTCAGCGTCAGATTTGCATGATCGCGGACCGGCGATCTGAAGCAAATTCTCCTGAGAAGAAGCCACGCCGTCATCATCATCGCCTGCCCCGCTCCGTTCTTGAGCTGCTCACCATCTGTTCCCTTGTGCAGACACACCCATTATACAATGAAGGAGCACATAGTAAACACTATCACTGAAGGGGATCTCATCATATACTAGTAACCATGAAAGGTGACTTTGTTCCTAATTGTCCAAGTAGACCAACAAACAACCCCAATGAAGAAAGTGTAAAACCTTTCACCATCAGGAAAAATAGAATAAAGCCATGCATAGCACGAACTAGAATCAAAAAATAACCCCAAAAGGCCCCAAACACATCTACCAAAACTGCAAGTAAAGAAAATGTGGTTGGCAGTTTCAACAGAAGGAGCATAGCAGGCATCCAGGCCAATTTCTTTTCTTTAGGTTTTCTCTAATCAAAACTGCATCCTGGAAAAGTTGCCAGAGGAAAACCTTTATTTTAAGAGAGAGTTTACCCTTCCAAATCCACTTATTATATGACTCAGCTAGATTTTTGTCCAACAACATTGAGCTGACAGAGAACATCTGATTAGACGTCAAAGACCAAAGCACTTTGTGTGGTTCCAAATTTCTTACAAAACACCCCCCCCCCCCAATTTTTTTAAAATTCCTCCCATGGAAATAGCAACAAGGGGAACAACCTCCGCCTAATAGGAATATTGCAATCCAACTCCAACACTTTATCAAAGGTAACCTCTTGAGAAATATCAAACAACAAAGGGCAAGTAATGCATAAAGGGTTCTCATCCAACCATGGATCTAACCAGAACCGAACCAGGTTACCACTTTTTAGAATAATTTGCCTCCCCTCAAAATATTTGTCTTCAAGGTGAATCGTTTGCCTTCATCTTTACCGAAGCCAGACTACTACTCCTCAGATGCTTAGGTCTCACAATACTGTGACAAAGGCCATTTTGAGTATCTAGCTTCCACCACCATTTGCAAAGGAGACTAACATTTTGTTTATGCAAATCCTTCACACCAAGACTACCTTTTTCCGTGGATCTACAGATCCTTTTCTATTTTACTAAATTACACTTCTTCTTTTCTTTATACCAGCCCAAAAGAACCTTCGTCTATGTTTATACAACTTTTCAATAAAGGTCAAATTTAAAAGAAACATAGACATATAATAGGACGGGATACAGGAGAGACACACATCTAATAAAGTTAGTCTAGCTTCCGAAGAAGCTCATTCATAAATCCAAGATTCGAGTTTTTTTAATGAATTTCGCATCAACAAAATCCCAATTAATATTCTTGAGATTCAAGAAGGTTACTGGTGATGCATCACTTCATGCAAAATCATGAAGCCATCCATTATACTACGTTTCTTAATAAACA
The DNA here is from genome assembly GCF_022539505.1 of Lolium rigidum. Taxonomy (NCBI): domain Eukaryota; kingdom Viridiplantae; phylum Streptophyta; class Magnoliopsida; order Poales; family Poaceae; genus Lolium; species Lolium rigidum. The sequence continues at coordinate 268,361,214 of NC_061509.1, forward strand.
CATTTTGTTGTATGCTGAAAAGTTTCTTCATCATATGGATCAAACCTATGAGCGAGGGTTTTAGTTATCAGCTATACAGACAAGCAACATACAAATGGGTCTAAATTGTTGGATCTTGTCAGCATTAGCCATTTTAAGCAAACGAGTTATCACTCCGTAATTCAGTCATTGAACATCTAAGAACCCAGCAAAGAAGCACTCAAATATATGCATAACATCCCCTTTAACCACTACCCAGAAATGTTGAAAAATTCAACCGGAATGTTGTCAGGTCTGGTGCCCTACTTTTTTTTCATGGCAAATAAAGCATTTTGGACCTCTCCCACCTCGAAAGGTTTAATATCAGGATTATCCATATCATTCATTTTGTCATTTTCGTTCCATAAAAAAAGGATATTTGAAACATATTACCAGGAGCAGGATAAAAAATATCCTTATAATAAGTTGTAGCATGTTCCAGAGGAGATTCTTGGTACCCTCAACAATATTTCCATTAGCTGTAAGGGTTTGCATGGTATTTTTTATTTTCCTACCATTATACCCTCAACAATCATCAGGGGACAAAGGCTCCGTTTCCTCCAACAGATCTAAAGTGTCCAACTCAGATTTTAACTCATTTTTCTCATCCTCTTATGTCCAAAAATATTAGAACCCCAACCTTTGAAATACTTTTTAATCCTTTTTATTTTGATGTTCAAAACATCAATAGGATCCCCACTACACCTCTTCCTGCCAAAATTTTCCCACATTAATAAGGAAATCAGGATTTTTTAGCCAAGACATATCAAATTTGAATTCCCTTGTTTTATTTTCAGCCATAATATCACCAGTATCAAGTATAAGGGGATTATGATCAGAAAGTTCTTGTACAATTTTCTTAACTTGCACAAGAGGAAATAAAATTTCCCAATCAGAAAACATAAGAACTCTATCTAACTTCTCAAGAGTTGGTTTTTTTTTCTTCTTTGGGAACCTCAAGAGTTGGGTTAATTTGTCTATTTGACCAAGTGTAAAAAAACACCCGACGTAAAAATGGATTTCTTCTGTCTGAGAAAACTTCCTTCACTGATCATGCAGGATTTCAAGCATTGAGAGCAAGTCGAGCCACCCAATGGCAGCTGCACTTGTGGAGTACGCCCAGTCCAAATCTATCCAGCCCAAGCCGGAAAACGTCGCCGAGTTTCGCATCCTTCCCGGGGAGGGAATCTACGGAGAGATGGACGGGAAACACATCTACATTGGGAACAACAGGGCATTGGCAAGGAGATCATGCCACACAGACACAGGTGAGTCTATAGCAAGCACTGAACAGCAAAAAATGAAACTTCACAACAAGTTCAACTCAATTTATTATGACGTTTAATTTCCGGTTCCAGAGAAAATTGACGATCTGAAAGGCGTGTCCATCGGCCACGTGATCTGCGACGGGGACCTCGTCGGGGTGTTCTCTCTTTCAGACGACTGCCGGACAGGCGCGTCCGAAGCTATCCAGGAGCTGAGATCCATGGGCATCACTTCGGTGATGCTCACGGGGGACAGTGCGGAGGCGGCCAGGCACGCGCAGCAGCAGCTCGGCGGCATCCTGGAGGAGCTCCACTCCGCGCTCTTCCCGGAGGACAAGGTCCGGCTCGTGGCCGCCCTGAAGGCTAGGGCCGGCCCGACGATGATGGTCGGCGACGGCATCAACGACGCGCCGGCGCTGGCGATGGCGGACGTGGGCGTGTCCATGGGCATCTCCGGCTCCGCGGCCGCGATGGAGACCAGCCACGCCACGCTCATGTCCAGCGACATCCTCAGGGTCCCCGAGGCCGTCAGGCTCGGCAGGCGCGCGCGCCGGACCATCCTCGTCAACGTGGTGGCGTCGGTGGCCGCCAAGGCCGCCGTCCTCGTGCTCGCCCTGGCCTGGCGCCCGCTGCTGTGGGCGGCGGTGCTCGCCGACGTCGGCACGTGCCTGCTCGTGGTGCTCAACAGCATGCTGCTGCTCGGAGAGGGGCGCACCACGGGCCGCGGGAAGGAGGAGGCGTGCCGCGCTACGGCGAGGTCGCTGGACATGAGAAGGTCTCAGCTCGCCGCCCTTGCATCATCCAACACTGCTGCCCCTGCCACCGCAAGCGGCGAGAAAGACTGCCACTGCTGTCAGAAGCAAAGCGAGTCTCATGAGGACTCGGTTGCCATCGACATACCAGCCGATGAGAACCGCCAAGAATAGCTGACATGTGCGCCGACGAATGGACAAGTCACCGGATCTAACCCTTCCGTGATGCCTACTTCTTCGAGCTGCGCGTCCCAAGGATGCTGCTCTGGTGAATGAATCAGGTAGCATGGGAAAAGTGCAAGAAAATGGCGATCGCTGATCAGATAGCATGAGTGTCGCAAAGAGCTCCGGAAATTCAACTGATGCATTGTGTAAAGTTCTAGGGTGGTGTTACAAGAACTCTCAAAATCCAACTGACGAATCGTGTATGCTTCCGTACGTGTGCTAAAATCAGTCTAAGTATGGCTCGAGTCGATTTTGATCGCCTTCACAATTCATATGTCACGGCTAGTTTCCTACTCCATGTACATGCTGCTCCGATGATTCCTTCCATTTACCATAGTATAATCTTTACCCTAATCTTTATGAACTCTCAATTCAGGCCAAAGGTGTTAAGAGTCCAGAATTTCCTCCAGGTGCTTCATGCATATGCAGGTAAGAGAAATTGATTCCATACCTTTAGATCTTAGTTCCATCCCAATACACTAACATGGTGAGGAGTTTTAATCATAGATAAAAATGAAAGGGCCTGTGGGGTTCGTGGGGATATTTCTACTGCTAATGCTCTTTCCACCAATGGACCATGCAAGATGATTTTTCAGTACATGCATATTGCATATTCTGTCCCTTCCTTTTCTGAAGAAAGTACTGTGTTTTCTATCTTTCGTTATGATTTACATTATCAAGGTGTTGTTATGGACTTTTCTCTTCTTCTCACTACCAGAAAACCTCGGGTCATTATCATGGTGCTTTGCATTATATGCGGTTATCAGTCTTGGGCTGGCTATACTGCTCCCTATCCTTTTGTTCAGTACACACTCTATGCCCCACTTTGATGCGATGCCAGTGGCAGTATAGCCTTTGGTTTGTCATTTGCTCTGCGCTGGCTGGTTCAAACTTATCTTGCGCAGTTAGGCTGAGTTGAACTTTTAGAAATTTTAATACACGCTTGAGCTGGGAAAATCCAGAATGTTAAATAACCTATACTACTATTCTAATACACACTTTCAACACATTCTGGAATTTGCCCAGCTCTTCAAACTGTTAGTCAGTGGTTGACGTCGAAATTGTTATACGTACCTGAATTCTCAAGAGGCCACCAATGAGCTCCAGTGGAGGAGCATACAGCCCAAAGATGTATACAGTTTGACGTCCTGTCACAGATACCAGGAAATAATTTTTTAATAAATGTAGCAGCAACAATGTGCTCATATAGAAGCATCATGGAAACTGGTGAAAAAAGAAGGCTTCTGCTCATTATCAGCACACATGGTGGTCAGGCAACTAGGTAAGAACGTATTCTTGCTGCTGATGCATCTCATACAGCATGATGCATCCGATACAGCATGCAGAGGCCAAAACATGTAATATATATCATACACATCAGGAGCTGCAAATTCCGGCTACAGAAAATATTATATTTCAAAGATGTCTTTGGAGAGGAGTACAAGCCATACATCAAAAAAGAAAGGGAGTTGTTTGGCTAAATGGGACTCGGCCAGATCAAATGACACTGATCTGAGCATGCAACTACTTCCTTTCTTCCATGATTGCATCAAAACAGCCAGCATCAGTCGAACAGTTTAAGACGATGGAATCACTTGTCAACCTCCATGGCTTGTGCAGCCTTGGCTTTTGTTAAGGCTGAAAGCTTTGTCTTGACCTTTTTCTTGCCGACCTTAAAACTACTGCCCTTCTTTTTCTTATCACTGCCATCAATCTGAACATACAGAGAAAACAAAATTAGCGTTAGCACAAAATATAGCAATCTTGGCTGTACAGATCAAAATTCATGCCACATTACAGCACCAAGCGACAGAAGGTGAAATTCGAAAAGCCGGCAGGGAAAACAAACTGCAGTGGCAGTAACATAGCCCAACATAACTTAAGAGATGACAACGGGGACTACTAGATCAGGTGCTTTATCCAGGAAGCCTATTCATTGGGAAAAAATGTAGGAACGAAAATATGTTTGCACAAGGGTGAGTTTGTGAATGAAAGGAAAAGTGAGGGCACTACAAACTGAAAATAATTCCAATAACCTCCAACAATTTCACGCGTCTCTTCCTGTGCTTTGAGTTGGAAAGGACAAGAGTTACACAGATATTGTCAGCTGGCTCGGCCTTGAGGCCCCAACCCATGGTCTAATAGACAACCTCAGGCTAGGAACAAAATACCCTGCCAAATTACCATGTTTCTTTTCTATCAACTCCAGGAAAATAGTATCTCGCGGCCGTTGCAGCATAAGACCTACCAGCTAGCTATGCTGTTCTTTTTTCCATTACAGCACAAAGCGATAGAGGATGAAATTCGAAAAGCCGGTGGAGAAAACAAACTGCACTAGCAGTATCATAGCCCAAAACAATTTAAGAGATGACAACGGGTACTACTAGGTCAGGTGCTTTACGAAATCCAGGAAGCCTATTCATTGGGGGGAAATCTAGGATCAAAAATATGTTTGCACAAGGGTGAGCTTGTTAAGGAAAAGGAAAAGTGAGGACACTACGAACTGAAATAATTCCAATAACCTCACAGTTTCACGCATCTCTTCTTGTGCTTTGAGTTGGATAGGACAAGAATTACACAGATATTGTCAGCTGGGTCTGCCCTAAGGCCCCAAACCATGCTCTAATAGATACACTCAGGCTTGGAACAAAATGACCTGCAAAATTACCATGTTTCTTTTCTATTAACTCCAGCAAAATAGTGTTCTCGGGTCGTTGCAGTACAAGACCTATCAGCTAGCTATATGCTATTCTTTTTCCAACACCCAAACAACTTGATGATATTCAGACGGCAGACTCCTAGAGCAAGCTAAACCATTACCAGTGAGAACTCAATGTACAAATACAACATTACACGATATGCAAATTTCACGGACAGAGGTATCCAGCCGCATCGCGGCACCGTTTGAGAAATCGAGATGACCAATAAGTGTAGAGCAGAGCATAATGAGGGGTGGATGGCGAATACCTTCATCTTGGATTTCTTGGCCTGCAGCTTCTTGGCCCGCTCCTCCTTGGCCGCCTTCTCCCCTGGTTATTCACATCACACGTGAACAAAAAAAAAGATAAAATCAGGCGCCCGTCTTAGTCCAGAGAGCTCGTCCCTCTTGTCAGGGCACAAATCCATGGAGAGACAGAGAGGTAGTGGCAGTAATCTTACTCTGGAGGTCAAACTCGTGCGCCCTCCTCCTCGTGGCGAGGTTGTTCTTCTTCGACATCGCCCTTCCTTCCTTCCTCGATCGAGCGAGTGCTTTCTCCCTAGCCGCCGGCAGCGCAGACAGACGAACCCTAGCCAAGATTTCTCTTCCTCTCTTCTCTCCTCCGCCTTCCCTCTCTCCGGGCCTAGCCGATGGACTTTTGACCGACGATCTAAGACGGGCTTAGCTCAGGGCCCATCTACTACTGAACAACGAGCCCAGCCCAAGTTCTAGCCCACATCTACGAACATGACACTGGGCCGCAATGTGTCGATAGAATGCGGCCCTCTCGTGTCACCGCCTAAGCTCTCTCGATCATTAGGCTTCTGAGAAACTCATGATTACCGTACCGATGATGTCCGCCACCGAGAGACTTGACGGCGACGTGGGACAAAAAAAAATGGCGGCCGACAGGGACACGCGGCCCGGGAGAGACACACCATCGAGCACGGCGGACACGTGCTGGCTGCCCGCACGCCGGCGTGTCACTCCTCGCCGCACCTCCCTACCACCGAGGATGCGAGGACTTAGCAAGTAAACTTCTGTGATTAGACGACGCGCGATTAGCAGCACAGCTCAGCTCATTAGCCGCTGCCCGTCGGCGCCAGCGAGGCAGGTCGCACAGGAGAAAGGCGCCTTGTTAGGGGGAAAGCGTACGCCGGCGGTGCTGCTACTAATACAGCTCAGGCTCGGCCAGCTTCGACAACCTTCCAAGCTCGAAGAGCCGCAGGAGAGTGTGGTACTACTCGCCAGGGAGAAGATGGAGATGCAGGAGCCGAAGGGAGCGCACGCGGTGGCGCCGCCGCCGACTGCCGTTGAGGCCGGCAAGCCTGCCGGCGTTGGTGGAGTTGTCCAGAGTGAGAAAGAATCCATCTCTCTTTTGCTTCGGTTTTACCTGCCCAGAGTGCTGGGATTTTGGTAGCTCACCATTCAGTTGCTAACTCGATCGATCTTTGCAGATGGGCCTCCGCCACCAGCACGGACAGCACAGGCGCCGGGTTCAGTGACTGACGGCGGTGCGTGTCTTCGATCTTTGCTTAAAATTTCAGTCGCTACGATGAATTCCGGTCTCACTTAGCTTAGTATCCTAGCATGGTGGTTAATTAGCGCAAGAGTTGGTCAAGCATTTCGAAACCCAGGGATCACCTTATTTCGGTTCTAATGAACCCGTTTTGCTGCAGGCGTGCCCCCAAAACCAGTACCAGCACCAGCAGACAAAGCGGCAGCACCAGCAGCAGCGAGTTCAGCAACTGACCGAGGTACAGTATCGTTAACTTTCAGTAATCTTCCCCTGCGATGCGATAAATCAATTTAGTCACATCCAAGAAATTGATCAACTCGCAGATGCCGTGCTCGCCAAGGTGGAGATGGAGAGGAAGCTGTCGATGGTCAAGGCGTGGGAGGAGCACGAGAGGAGCAAAGTCGACAACAGGTGACCCAACTCAAACTGAATTTTGCACAAGAATATCCTGTTTTCCCATGTATGTTTGGCCGCAATGTAATTAAGTGGAGATCGTTACGCTTCAGGGCTGAGCACAAGATGTCCTCCATCCTGTCGTGGGAGAACACCAAGAAGGCGTCGATCGAAGCCAAGCTGCGAACACGGGAGGTCTCGGCTCTGAACTCTGCCTTACTCCTAAGTCCTAACCCAGTGACCCTTTAGTTGTAAAATTCAGTCGGTGTTGTCGCACGTTCAGGGCCGGTTCATAGATTTCGGGGGTCCTAGGGCGAAACGACACCAAGGACCCCTTCTCATAGTGGCTAAGCTTTTCTAGGGCGGGGGCGATGGCCCCCCTACACTGAAAAATTCCTTAAAGATATTCATTTATGTTAAATTTATATATCTTACTTAATTTTTAAGCATGATTATGTTTCTAGACCCCTTAACAATCTCAGTCAAGCTTCACCGCTTGCTCACACACAAAAAAACTAAAAAATTATTATTCAGCACGATAAATATTAGGGTAATGCAATAACAAACAAAATAATATTTACGTTTGAATGGTCTTCAGAATATTGGTGAAGATGTTTGAAACAATTTATTTCTATTGATCGCACGAACTATATACCATGATTATTATTTCTACCAATGGCTACTTATGTACACGTGTATTGTTTGCGAGAAATAAAAATAATCAGAGAAAAATATATGAGGGTCGGTTTTATTCTGCATGTTTGAGAAGGAGTCAGAGTATAGGCACATTAAGTTACAACTTCAACCTTCTATATTTTCTAGAATTATTTCAAAATCTACACCTAAAGAGTATAAATATAAGTGTAGTAAGTATACAAATAAATCTTGGACTAGGGCCCTAACTGTTCCCCACCCTATGGGCTGGCCCTGCGCACGTTAGTTAGCAGTGGGACAAGGGTCATGTTAAGTCCTGTGTGCGGCTCATTTCATTCAAGCTGTCGCTTTGTAAAAGGATCATCATGGTCAAGTATGGCGCCTATGCTAACCGGGTCGATCGATCAATTTGCAGGAGAAGCTGGAGAAGAAGAAGGCCGAGTACGCGGAGAAGATGAGGAACCGGATGGCGACGATCCACAAGGAGGCGGAGGAGAAGAGGGCGTCCGTGGAGGCGAAGCGGCAGGAGGAGGTGCTCAAGTACCAGGAGACGGCGGCGAAGCACCGGTCAACAGGGACCACGCCCAAGAAGAAATTCCTCCAGTGTTTCGGCTAAGCGACACACACATATTAGATAAGTGAATGAATATATATACCACGGTGAAGTTGTCTGCTATATATAGCTAGCTAGAAGATGTGCTCTTGGCCTTGTTTTGTTCGTTTGGTTGGAACATGATAAGAGATCATGGTTGTATATTGTATACTAGTTGGGTGGGAATTGGGATCACTTGCGAGTTATGTATGCTGCTCCTGTGTAGTGTAATGCACGTATATAATGCCTGTCTCTCTCGGTGTGTGGGACATGTGACATATATGTGAATGTGTAGGTACTCGGATTGTACAAACACTACGAAATTTATCTCAGGGATTAGCCTGTCTCTTATGCAGAGAAGGTTCTCTTTCCGAAAAAAAGAGATGCAGAGAACTAAGCAGTCAAGTTCGGAGTTAACACATACACATCAGTTGTCGCACATGAACGACATGTTTGCGAGAGTTCACGCTTGCGAAAAAGTAACTGTTGAAATATTCGCCCACTTTTAGTGGTCCATACTAGATTTCAGATTTTCCTATAAATATCAAAGCCCATAGGGGCTTACCAGAAAGGTCATGGGGAAGGTAAAAGGCTGGAAGGGACGGGGGCTTTCGAAAGCCGGGAAGGAAACGTTGGTGAAATCTGTTCTGCAGGCTGTTCCCACATATACTATGGGTTGTTTCAAACCGATAAAGAGTATGTTCTCAAAGTTTACCTCTATCTCCTCTGGTTTTTGGTGGGGAGAAAAAGATGGAAAGAAGAAAGTTCACTGGGTTGGGTAGGATCGGATATGTAAACCGAAGAATGGTGGAGGAATGGGGTTTAGGGAGTTCTCGGGTTTTAACCAGGCAATGTTGGCAAAACAAGCATGGAGAGTTCTGTCAAATACGACATCCCTATGTGCTAGAGTGCTTCGGGCTAGATATTTTCAAGACGGAGACTTTCTAAAGGCTCCATGCCCGGCTAATGCGTCTTTCACTTGGAGGAGCATTTTACATGGTAGAGATCTCTTGAAAGAGGGATTGATTTGGCGAGTTGGAGATGGTGCTAAGATCTCTGTGTGGCAGGGTAATCGGATACCTCGGGCTAGTGTGATGAGACCGCTCGGTCACAAGCCTAATGCGAATATCCAGAAGGTATCTGACTTATTGCAGCCAGATGGTGCTGGGTGGAATGAGGAGAAGTTGAGGGAGTGCTTGTTTGATGTTGACACTGAGGATATTCTGAAATTACCCGTAGGCTGGAATAGAAGACTATCTTGCATGGAACTACACCAAGAACGGGATTTTCAGTGTTAAATCAGCTTACCATCTCCAAGCACAGCTAAAACTTCTCAGTTCGGTCCGTGCGAGTTCATCAAGGACGAGTGATAATCATAGGGGTTGGCTTGCTTTGTGGGCTGCGGATGTTCCTAATAAAGTCAAGATTCATATGTGGAGGCTAGCCAAGAATGGCCTGGCAGTTGGATATGAACTGAAGATGAGAAGGTTAAAGGAGGGTGTGCGGTGTGTTGTATGCGATAGAGAGGAGACTCTTATGCACCGGTTCTGGACATGCCCACATGCGGTCTCGACTTGGGACTCCCTACGGGATGCTACTAGGTTGGAACTATGCCACCCCCCTAAGACCATCCGTGACCATAGGGAGCTTTCGAATTGGTTGTTATTGTGGATGAGTAAGTTGAAGGATAAGGAGCTCGCTATGGCAATGATGGATGTATACTATATATGGTTAGCCAGGAATGATGCTCGAGAGAACAATCTGATAGAGGATCCCAAATACACCGCTTAGAATATTGTTTCCTTGACGGAGGAATGACATGCTATAGAAAAGGGCCAGAAATAGCAGACGGAGGTAGCAGTACAGGAACTCTGGTCCGCTCCTCCTGAAGGGTGGATCAAGGTTAATGCTGATGGTGCATTTCGCCAGGAAGCCAACTGTGGAGGCGGTGGGGCAGTAATCAGTGATCATCACGACCGATTTGTTGCTGGATTGTGCCGTTTTTTCAAAACTGTTGGGGACCCTGAGCGAGCTGAACAGCTGGCCTGCAAGCAAGCAATGACTTTGGCGAGGGAGCAACGATTTCAGAGGGTGATTCTGGAGATTGACTGTCAGAGTGTAGTGACAAAACTGAAGAGTGGGGAGATGGACATGTCAGTCCACGACCCTCTGGTGAAAGATATCAAGGCAATGCCGCGAGATCTTCAGAACCATGAAGTTTGTCATGTCCGACGTGGAGTCAATGAAGTGGCGCATAGGTTTGCCAAGTATAGTTGCGATAATAAAATTTGTAATAGTTGGGTGGGGGTACCTCCATTGTATGCTCTGAACATGGTTACACCTAGTGGTGTGATGATTAATAAAATCGCAGCACTTATTCTCAAAAAAAAGATTTGGTGAATGTTCACTATTATGGGAATATTAGGTTATTGAAGACGCACCATTATTACAGAGGATGATGTTGACAGTCGGTGGCAGGAAGCCACTGTCCATCCAATCGACTGGCTCTGCAATTATTTGTCTACAACCTTTTGAACTCAATGGTGTAACCGGTAGATGGGAGATCTTTGGGTGCGGGTTGAAGACTCACAAGGCAGGTGCTAGACTGAAGCTAGTAGTTGTTCTGGTGCGCTTGAAAACTAAAAGGTTGAACAAGGTGGAAGACAATATTTGTCTTTTTATAGCTTTAATTGAGTCAAAGTAAGAACAACTGCAATATCAAGGGGGGTTAGATCTTCAAGGAAAAATGTAACATTGTTGTTTACGGTCAATCTCATTCAATATCCTTTTTCACAACAATCTTTGGAAATATTTTGATAAATGAGTATGCTTGTATATCATGAGATTCTAGTTTGAAAACTTGGTTGATGAAGCATGGCCGCGTCCTAATTAATGAGAACCTATGTTAAGTCTAATGCCTCATGTGATGAAAGGCTGGGTTTGATGAGTTAGATATTCGTGCTTAATTGTGATTGAAGTTCTAGGTGATTGATGCAGTAGTGAGCAACACCGATTGAGGACAATTTTAGTTGAAGACTAGACCATTGGACATATTTGTACATGACTATGGTTTAATAACGACTAGTTGTGTGTGGTAGCCTATGAATAACACCCAAGACCTAGTGGGTAGGGTTGGCCAATTGGATAAAAATATACATTTGCAAGATCTGCCCTTGCAAGTGCCTCTCCTTCCCTTTCACTTCGTCTTGGCAGGAATTACGGAGAATCGAGTTTCGAGTAAAGTTAAGCATCGAACAAGAGTGTTATATGCCAACAAGGATATACTTGTTACTCTTGTAGAATTGACATCTCTTAAATGATTAGGCTAGCTAGGATATACTCATTGTCGTGATCGTAAAGAACATTTTGTAGGAAAAGGTTGGGAGGGAGGGCCTTGCATGGTTTCCCCATTTTACTACATCAACATCACAGGCGCTTGATTCATCTTCTCATGGACTAGCCTGAAGTGAGGAGATTGAAAAGGGATCACCTCGTCAATGCCTACAAATTGTAGACTTGGGTTTCGGAAAGAAGCACGATGGAGATTCCGGGAGTGAGATTGGGCACACGATATACCCAGCTTCGGGGCCCCTTGGTGGAGGATCCCTACGTGTTGCTAGCAATCTAGTATATGATCATAAGTATGTTTACAGGGGCCGCCTGAGGCGGAGCTATGTTATCTATCTGTTCTCCCCTCTATGGGTGCCCTGGCTGGCTTTATATATGCAACCATCCTAGGATTTTACAAGAGTCCTAGTCGACTAATTCTTCGGGTTGCCTTCTTGGGCCTTCTCCATATTGAGCCGAGCCATGTATACTAATAATGGGTACCCGAAGGGTATGCCCATGACAGAGATAGTCCACAATAAGCTAGTTGTCTCCCATAACGAAAAGTACTCATCATTTTCCCTCTTCTAGGCATCTTCATTGTCCAAATCTCATAAGTATTCACACAAAATGCTTTCTTGGGTATAATCAATCCTTGGTACTCCCAAACCCATTGAATTGGTCTTGAAGGCTTGAAGACGAAACTTGATCCCATGATGGCCAACTCTGTTGCGACAAGTTGGAGGGCACTCTCAAGATTTACCCTCATAAACAAGAGGTTTACCCTCTGTTTTACACCACATACGTGCACCATGGCTAGTACAAACATCGAATGTTGTGGGGCATTCCGATGAGTGCAAAAAGAAACATGTTTTACAAGACTTAAATGCTTAAGTTGTGTTATGATTTCCTATTTTACTATGTTAAAGCGCACCTATTTTATTCGTTTCACATGATCTTGTAAATAAAGGGAAAGATTTACAACCAATGCAAGAGAGATCATATGTAGATAAAATAATGATGATTTGGAGCATTAAAGACCTCCCAACAATAATCCACACCAAGCCAAGGAAGAAATTTGCGAAGAAAACGATTTAGATATATCTAAATACATTTTAATTTTAAATATATTTATATTTAAAAAATTAAAATTTTAGAACTACTAATTCGCGGACGAAGGATAATTACTGTTCTAAAAGTTGGCTCTCAGTCATGTACCTTTGAGTGTGGGACCTAGCCAGCAGATGACTTATCCAAAACCAGACCCTTTTTATTCAGTGGGACCATGTCGTCAGTGTGTCTACCAGCGATGAATCCATCCCAAATCCCCTTCTGCCCCCCGATCACCGAGGCCTTCCCTGACTGCCCCAGGCCGCCGGGGAGCCCGCTCCGCCCAGCGCGCAATATCCCCGTTCGCAGGTCGTTGGAGCCATGGTGACAGCCGGCGTCGAACTCGGGGCCTCCGTGTACCTCAAGCGCTGCCGCGAGAGCCTCGCCGGCGGCAACCTGCGCCTCACAGATGCAATGCGCCGCCGCGGTGCTCCGCAGTTCTTCGGGAACCTCGGTAATTCGAATCTAAACCTGTTCTGATTTCCCAAAACTCGCTAAATATTACGGCGAGGCGCTGGTCCGGGAAGGACCACGGTGCCTATCTCTAGCACTTGTCCTGTGTATGCAACTGTAGTCTGATCTGAACTGAGGTTTTCTTTGGCATCCACACAAGAAAACAACACAACACACATAGAACTTCGTCCTCTTTTTATATGCAGCGTTTGCCGATTGGATGGAATTGTATCATGGAGTTACACATATATATTCTTGATCCGTTCGTCCATTCAAGCTTGTACACCTTCATGGTATCAACAAAAACAAATTGCTAATCAGAAACTATGTTATGATGATAGATTGATAGTAATGATTATGTTGATGCATGGACCTCTGTCCTGTTACTCTGTTGTTCAATTTCTGTTTAATTACTTGGCCACCTTACTGAAAGTCTGAAACTGGCTAGAGCAGCTGATGAGTGGTAGTAGGGATTGACGCTTTTGATAGAAGAACAGGGGTCTGTTGGATATGATGAAACACAGAATTTTAATAGCCACCTTACTGAAACTGATTAGAGCTGCCGAGGAGTGGTAGTAGGGATTGCCATTTTTGGTGGAAGATCAGGGGGGGGGGGGGCTGTTGGATATGATCAAACAAACAATTTTAACATTAATTGAGATCCATGATACATCTAGTTGAATGGTATACATGAACATATCCATTTATCCTGTATCAAACAATACAGGATTAGTTACATACACAAGTTTTACAACAAAATTACATCGGCACTCCTCATCGCTTCGTCCCTAGCAAGGAACTACCTTCATCTGCATCCTGCGCACGACTTGTAACAAAATAAGCAAATGAATTATGAGGGGGTATCCTTGATTCCCATGAAACGAGAATGAAGTCTTGTTCTGGTCTAACACTTGGATCTGCTAGAAGTTCCCCAAGTATCACTACTTAAAACAGATTTGTCCATGGCCACGTGAACACATCCATTTTTCATGTATCAGAAAATACAAGAAGAGTTACACATTACACGAGTTTTGAAATAAAAATTAGAATGGCACTCCTCGTCGCTTCCTCCCAGGTAAGGCACTATTACCTTCATTTGTATCTTCAGCACAACTTGTAACAAAATTAGCAAATGAATGATGAGGGCGCATCCTTGATTCCCATGCAATTAGAGTGAAGTCTCCTTTCGGTCTAACACTAGGATCTGTTATAAGGTCCCCAAATGTCACACTTTGCGATTCCTTCTTGATTGAAACATTAGCAGTATAAGGTGTCATGCTAAGTGGATGCAAAGCAAGGTCTGTTATGTCGATTGGACGACCTTGTCCTATATGGAGGCAAAGCATGCTCGGGTGCACACCATATATGGAGATGTTTCTTTTGACCATTCTTATCCCCTTGTCCAATATGTGAAGCCAAAATTGAACATCGAGGTTCCTTCTCAACAAATCTGCTAGCACATTCATTGCGACTAGTGAACCTTGCATATTTTGCAACACCTTGGCAAATTCATCTGATATTCGTACTAGTCTTGGATGTTCTGCAGGGTCTACACTCCCGAATGTAAGCATCTTGAAAAGGTGCCTCAACTCGTCGTAAGACAGAGCACTTAGAAAAATAGGTTTCACCGATCCAAGTCGGGCTAATGTTCTATGTCTACTTACGATGATGATCTTACTTCCTCTGTGCATTCTCGTGGCAAATGAGTGGAACTTTTCCCAGACATCTTGGCCTATATCAGAAGAGAATTCAATAATTACCAACATCATCTCTTCCATGGTCTTTCCATGGTCAAGTATCCTCATAAGGTTGCCTCCATTCAAATGCAAAACAGAGGAGAAGCGCGAGCGAACTCTTTCGTCGCCACACACATGTGCAACCAAAGTTTTCTTCCCAACTGCAGCGCCACCTATGATCGGAAGGATGGCCGGTGCATGATCACCAGGAGCATTGTTGTGGTGCAGCAAGAAGCTCGAGAGCTCTTGCTTCTCGGCGTGTCGCCCGAACATGAAGTTATCGGTGTAAAGATAAACATCATATGGCCTACGAGACATGCGCTCGCATCCACCCAGAAGCACAACAAATTCCTTCATGTTAGCAAAAGCAATTTCTAAGCTTTCCAAGGCACCATGTGACTCGAGGTGCGCGGCTTTATGAGTTGCTCCTCTAGAACGCTTGGCTGAATACAAGCTGCTGCTAAATAAGTCGTTACTGCTAACCTCACTGAAGCCTGCACCATCTTGGAGGGCTCGGTACCTTGATTGGTCCAGCATGCGGTGTCCTCGGTACATGGCCTCCGAGAGCATCTTGAGCTGCATCAGCATCCCGGAGTTGGTTATGTATCGCGTGTCGGCCTCCTCAATGATGGTGCTAGCTCTCATCAGGAGGTGCTGCAACCTGTCCACCACCATCTTCTCCTCCACTGATTGTGCGTGGCTCAAGGAGGAGCTGTACTTGTTCATCAGGAAGGAGATGAACCGGCTGACGAGTTCACCTGTAACTGCAGATATGGCAACCTCCATGGCTAGTGAGAAGATGATCGATGTGGGAAGCTGCTGGTTGGTCTGTATGGCCTCTACCAAGCAATTCTTACAGTCAAAGTCTCCAACGATGACTAAACTGTTGACTGCGACTATACGAATGTGGTTGGCTGACACACAGACATTTTCTCGTATGTGGGACTCTCTATCTTCTTGGGTAGATTCTAGATCGTCTTTCATTTTGTTAGATACCTGTGTAAACGTCCAAACTTGTGACAAGGACAAGCCAACTGTCCAAGCAGCATGAAAACATTGACCAGTATTAGCAATATCCGCAGTAGGTAGGTTCCACTAATTATTTGCTAAATGTTTACATAATTATTTTTTGCATTGCTCTTATCACATTTTACATATCAGGAAATGCTACCCCACATATGTGCTCTCTACTGTAGCAAGGTTTAACCCTGGAGTTTTATTTGGACTTTTCTAGCTTTACTTCGGTGGAGAAGCAGTGCCGGCAACTTGTCGGCGAGAAAACTGTTCTTGGTCAGTGATGACAATCACCACTCGTCAGCAGGAGAACTGTTCTTGGTCAGTTTGTCTGTACATTTGCTCCTGATTGAGGTCCTGAAGAACCAAAGGAGCAAATGTACAGAAGAGTTCACAAGATCAACATGTGTGTAAGTCGGCCCACTGTGTATCTGTATAACCTTTTAAGGTGGCGTGGGCGAGAGTCATCGAAGAACTTGTACATGAACCTTTCTCTTCTCCTCTCTTCAGACTTATCTGAACTCAGTTGCTGAAATAGCTTTATCCTTGGTGTGTTCCCGGGATCTAATTTATTTTATAGCAGCAAAAAGACTAATCATTTTTTAATACCAAGTTGGATTTTATGTGTTAGCAGTGATTTCTTCAATTCATCGCTTCTCTTATGGTCGATACAACTAAAAAAAAACTGCAGCTTATCCCATGATATGTGGTACACAATCCATATCATTTTCCTGGTACTTAATTATTAAGTCCAATTTTAGATGACAGTTGACTTGGCAGAGGTGCATGTCATATAGTGCTGTGTACTGCTGAATGGAACAGAAAATAGAAAGAGCATTACAGCCAAAAAAAAGAAACGATGGGATTGTAAGCAATATGACAGGACTAACTGCATGTCCTTTACTTCTAGCAGCATCGGTAAAACACAGATCAATGTCGATCAAAAACAGTAGATAACATGATAAAATCCCAGTTTCTGCTAATACATTCAGCAGCTACTCATGCTACCTTTTTTTTTCCAACTGGGACTTTTCTTCCCATTTCCATTACATCACATAACGGAAACCTGCCTTGTCAAGAGTCAAGAGCATCCATGCCAACAAGCTGAATAAAGTGTTCAGTGCGCATACAAGTGTGCATACATGATACCTCATGAGGCTAGAATCAACAAGCAGCTTCAGGTGCATCAGTGGAAAGGGTCCTTAATGGAGAGATCAGATGCTCTGTGGAAGCTCCAACCATTCGGCCTCACCACCGCCACGTTACAGTTGTCGCAGTTCCATGATCCACGCGACAGAGCCGCCACCTTACTTATCGCCTCATTCACCATAGGCCCCGAAGCAAATATTTCTTTGGTAACCCCAAAAAGCAGATTCCGCACCTTCACGGCACTCCTGGCAACGAACCCAAGGAATTCCATTTCGTTTTGCTCCCCGCGGAATTCATGAATGAATATCTTCCTGACACGCGACTTGAAGCATTCGATGGGGCGGAGCTCTCGCCAGAAGTTGGCATTGTGACTTGCAGTGGGTTCATCTGCGGCTAGGACAGACTGCAAAATCACAGGAGTGAGCAGTAGTTCAATCACCTGAGACCTGACTGATAAACAATTGAAGATATGAATGTGAATCGACTGACTGAATGTGCCGGGTCGGGAAATGTCACCTCGATGTGCAGCTTGCGAACATTGGGAAAGCATCTGAGGATGTTGGCCATCGTCTTGACCTCCTCCAAGACACCAAAGTTCACCCGCAAGGCTAGTACTTTGACACTTGGAACCACGGTGCTTGGGCTCACCTCTGTGTCAGGCTGCACCAACAGAAAGAGAGATCATACGTAGTAGTTGGCACATGAGCAGGAGCACACATTATCATGCACAACTTGCATTGCATAATGAAGAGACCGTGATCCTTGTGCCATCTCAAAATGTGGATGAGCATATGACCTGTATGTGATTACATTACAGAAACTTGAAAGTGAGATGCACAAAATGGTAGTACCTCGATGACACTGTCGCCAATCTGCAGCTGATGAACTCTGATATCCATATCCAGGTAGCCAAGCAACCGTAGCTTGGTGGCGCCATCAATCTTGACCCTCATAGCCACCACCACATTGTCGTCGCCATCGTGAAGGGTCTTCCACAGGATGAGACGCTCAAGGAGCGGGGAGTCCATGGATATGACGACCTCCTGCGTTGCGTAATGCCAGAGGAGCACGCACTTGAGGCTGAGGCTTTGGAGGTGGACGCGCTCGCGGGTTCTGCTGAGGACGAGGGCGAGGGTGCCCAGAGCGGGGCTGGAGGCGAGCAGGTGGTCGAGGCTGTGGCCGGGCATGTGGGTGCCGAACACGGTGAGCTCCAGGAGGTGCGGGAACCCATCGGTGGCGGCGGAGTTGCTGCGGAACCTCCAGAACCCCAGGAAGAGGCGGCGGAGCGAGGCGCAGCGGAGGACGTCGGAAGGGACGGCGGGGAGGCGGCTGCAGTCGGCGAGGTCGTTGACGAGGACGAGGTTCTCGACGCCCTTGGCGGCGAGGAGGCGCGCGCACTCGGCGACGAGCTCCGGCTCACGGGACGCGAAGTCGCAGGAGGAGATGGTGACGGTGCGGAAGGGGCCCGGGTGGTTGGCGAGGACGCTGGCGACGGCGGCGGCGACGCGGTCCCGGTCGGAGGGGAGGAGGTGGGCGTCGTAGAGGACGAGGGGGGTGGAGCGCCAGATGTGGCGCCAGCGGGAGGCGAGCGCGGCGGTGCGGGCGGCGTCCTTGACGGGGAGGCGGGACACGATGTCGCGGAGGACGTGGTCGGCGAGGGCGCTGATGCGGTCCTCGCCGTCGTGGCCCGGGACGGCGGCGGCGGCGGAGGAGAGGGAGGTGGCGCTGCACCTGGCGATGGCGTCTCCGCCGGGGAACCAGCCCAGCACTTGCTCGACGCTGCCGGCCATGGCGGAATGGAATGGGGAGCGGCGACGCGGCGGCGTGGAGGTGTAGGGAATTGGACCTACCTACTGGGCCCAACAACCCGACAGCCCGTCAAGCTCCACCGGGATGGAAATGGAATGTCTGCTCAAAAAACAAAGATGGAAATGGAATGATACACTATCTGTTAAAAATATAAGTAATCCTTTCATTCGCAATTACTTCGCATTCTTGGTTTAGTAAAAATTAGATTTTATAAACTTTGCATAAAAGATTTATAGAAAAATATTGACATCTACATTATAACATCTATAATTATTAGAGTTTTTATATTGTATTTTTTTTGAAACAAAAGCAAAAGCTTTGCCTCATCAATTAATTAAGAAGAGATAGCCCAGTTTTTAGTGAGAAAACCGGGCAAAAACCTACAATGACAAGGCTAAGCCCACACAAAGAACCCACCGACAAACAAGACGCTCCAACACTTCAACACCGCAACACTAATAAACACTCATGCAAGACACTCCAACACCAAGCCGTGAAGGACAGACTACGACATTGGGGGCACCCATCAACCAACTGCGGATCTATGGTAGGCAATAGCTAAGGTGGCAAGAAAATCGCAAACTTCCCCGGCGACGATAGCTCCGTACACCGATGACAACAATCCGACTTAGGAGCCCCATCATCACGAAGAACCGTCTCATGTTGGACTCAAGCAGAGAGAGATTACAACATCAATAACATCGCGCTTTTTACATGATCAAACTTTACATGATTTGAGTTTTAAAAATAATATGAACCTTATTCATTGGAACATTGGTATCACTAAAGGATTACTAGCGCTTAGGAAAAAATTAAGGACCATGGTACAACCCTAACTAGTTCAAGTGTCATTAGACTACCCACAATGGGAGTATCATGGGTAGTATCATGCATTTCATGCATGCAAAATGCTGATGTGGCAAGTGCAATTAAGGATGAGAGATGATACTAGTATCATAGGTAGATACGGTATCATAACACATACTACTAGAAAAAATTAATGTCAAGTAAATCTTATACATATATTTGCATTGAGATTTTACAAATCAATTAATATAAGAAGAGTATGATACTAGTATATGATACTATGCATTGTGACTAGTCCTAGAACCATTGGCGGAGCTGGTCTACAAAGATTGGGTGAAGATGAACCCAACACATTTTGCCAAATCCTTCATTAAATTAGTATTCTATTTATTTTTAGTGGAAGATTGCACCATAAAAAATAGAGCTGAAGCCAATAATCTGTTGCTATAGCTTCGCCGCGATTAGAACATTGTCATTTCATTTTAATTTACCTACGAAATTCCTAAATATACATCTCATTTATATGTAATATTGTAATTATAAAGTGACATCATGTATGTTTTGTGCATGCCTTCATGCATCATTATTGTTGATCGAAAGTCTCCAACTCCATGTGTGCTTGCTTCAATCTCCATGGTTGACCATGTTTTAATTTTATTCTACTTGTCCCTGCAAGATACTTCATTCACGGATAAGAAAAACACAAGTTATTTAGTTAGCATCATATTCTCATGAACATTTCCAACATTTTCTAGAAACTGAAGTGCGTACTGAGTTACCGTGTGCAACACTAGTGATTGGTCCTTTTTAGTTTAGATACCTTTGGTATGTGCAGTTGTAGATGTTGTGTTTTTAAATGTAGTACGGATATCATCATCATGCATACAACTCAATCAAACATAGAATACAAAATTATTTAGTTCCGAATTTCAAAATGTTTCATGTCGCACCAGGTTGGAACTTGAGAAATATGGGAGACCGATAAGGTGTAAGAGATTAACTACACATGTGTTTTTGGTTGAGAGTTAAAGCACCAAGCCCATCCCCATGTTGCGCTAAAGTATATCAACGTTGTTTTGTTCATAATTCATTCTATAACCTCTATTCATATCACTATTTACAAAATAAACAATAAAATAGATAGTGGAGAGAGTGTGAGGTTAGTGAACAAGAGATCTACCGCTGCAACTAAACATTGGACATTAAATGAATGCTAAGATACCGCCACTTTGAGATACCGATAAGGAATCCGAATACTAGAACACCTGATCAATGATTAACCCTCGATTCACTGGAGATATATTGTGCTTTACTCTAAACCCTATATAAAAGTTACATTTAAGAATTAAAATTATAGTTAATTATGATTGTTAGTTGAATGTTCCTCCCTTAAGCCAGTTCTCGTTTCAAGAGTTGTCTTGATTAGTTTATATAACAAACTAATAGTAAATTGTTGATTCTTTGGCCTAAGCCAAATTATAATATATTGTTCTCACAAATTTATATCGAATTTATTTGCTTCATCACAACTAATGTTCCCAATAAATTAATGCTATTTTGGTTCATACATATATTGATATACTATCTTAAATAAGTTTTGTCATACATAATTAACATAATATAAAATATGGTAAATACATAGTAAGGTGCATATCTATCACACACACGGAAGTGCATTTTGTGTGTTGATTTGGAAGTGCATTTTTGTCCGAATGATTTTTCTTTACTTTTACAATGTTATTAAGTTTTCATCCCTGAAACAATATGTGTTTTTCAAATATGAATGAATTAACTCATATTAGCTATATTAGTTACAAACGGCAGTTGATTTTTTTGTCCTAATTTAATTTACAATATATCATTCTCGCTAATTTATATTTAACTTTTTTACTTCATCACAACTAATGTTGCTAATAAATTAATGCTATTTTGGTTAATACATCTATTGATATAATATCTTCAATAATTTTGGTCATAGATAATTAACATAATATCCAATATTAAATACATATCAACATGCATATTTATCATGCAATGTAATATTTTAGCTTCATTTCCATTTTCTTGTGTTGAAAGGGAAGTGCCTTTTCTTAAAAAGCTTTTTAAAATTTTAAAATAGTTAGAGATATATTTAAGAAAAGCTTGTTTTGAAATGGGTTTCATTCTAAATTGAATGAAACTAAAGGTAGTATCACATTGCAGCAGAAATAAACAGTACACTCAGTACAATGTAGTGTGTTAAATGCTCACTTATCCATGATATCCTTAATTATATATAATTTTTTTGGTACATTAATTTAGAACAAACAGATCTGTCAAAGAAACCAGATAGTTTTTATGGAGCGTAATCCTATCAAGCTTTATTACAACTAAATAGAAGAGCCCAGAGTGTTTGAGATGGCAAGAAGTTGTTAGTCCTACATCCCTTCTTTCATTCACGCTCGTTGGCGGTTTGTATTAATGTCCTTTGTTGCGGGGAATTTTTACTAATGTCCTTGTTCTCTTGGGGAAGAGATAGGTGGCCATCTACATGCTACCAAAATCATACCATTTGAAACATGCATGGGCATTTATAATATAAAGTTAAGTGGTTGTCATTGCTGATTGATTTCTAAATCATTTTAATGCAGAAAATTAGTGTAAGGTTTTTTCTTGTCGCGACAAGAACATAAGCAGCGTAAACTTTGTACACCGTCCTGGGATACCAACAACCCTTTCAAAATCTGGTGATGCGAGCTTGGCAAAATTGGCATCATGGCAACCAATAAGCAGATACACATTCTTTTTCCTTGAATTGAAACAGAAGTTGAAATGGAAGAGTTGCACATTCTAGCGGCATAAATAATTAACAACAAGAAGAACAAGATGTAAGTGAGGATTAACATACGTGGAGCACGGAAATCTTCATACGGTTTACACACTCATTTTTTTTGGAACAATACGGATTACACACCTAACACAAGATAAATAGATAGGGAGGACAAGACATGGACTTATTTCGGACTAACCACACGTCTAAATACGATACACCAGTACACCACACAACTGATAAAGTAAGGGCATCTCCAACCGGCTGACCCAAACGGACGCGCTGGGCCGTCCGTTTTAGCCGTTTGGGTGGCCGAGCGGACACGCGGACAGCGGACCGCGTCCGCGTGTCCGTTTGGGTCGCGCGCTGCGCCCAACGCGCGGACGCAACGCATATGAAATTAAATGAAACAAAAAATTAAAATGAAAAAGGAAAAACAACAAAACATAAATTTAAACTAGTTGGTAATTAAACTTAGCCCTATTTTGAGCATTTTTTACACAAAAGAAAGCCCTATATGGGCTTTAAACTAAAAAAAACAAACCCTAGCGAGGGTTTGCGAGCAGGCGGTGGCCGCTGGCAGTACTACCCCCAGTAGTACTCGTCGTCGTCGGCGTCGATGACGACGACGCCCCCCGGCGGCGAAGCGCTGTTCCGGCTAGAAACGCCGGAGGGCGGCGGGGACTCCGGCCAGGGCGACCACTGCGCCCTTTCCCAGCCGGAGTGCGGGTTCGGCGGGCTCGCCGGCCTGCGCAGTCGCGCCCTCCGCGCGGACTCCTTGCGGAGCTGCTCCTCCTCCTCCGCCCGGAGCGCGGCACGGCGCTCCTCCTCCGCCAGGAGCGCGGCATGGCGCTCCTCCTCCTCCCGGAGCGCCGCCTGGCGCGTGTCCTCCTCCCGCCGGCGCAACATCTCCGGGAAGGCCCACGCCTCCGCTCGGGCGTTCTCGTGAGCCTTCCTCGGCTTTCTCCGCCGTGGCGGAGGCGCGCAGCGTCTCGGCGAGGTGCGGCCATTTGGCCAGCTCGTCGAGGTCGCATCGCTCGCGGGACGCCGCGAGCGCCGCCTCGCGGCTCCGGGTCGTCTTCGTCCTCCCGCTGCCGGGGCTGCGGCGGGGGCTGCTGCTAGGGCTGCGGCTGCGGCTCGTCGATGTACAGGCCGCCGGGGCGGCGGCCTGCCCGCCTTGCAGGTGTGCGCGGCTGCGCGCGAGGCCGCGCCGTCGCCGACGTGAAGCACGTGTGCCGGCGCGCATCGTGCTCCACCTCGAACCACAAGTCCTAGTTGGGACTTGCGTCGCCGTACGCGGGGTCCTCCTGGAGGTCCGCCGGCAGCTGCGCGCGGCGCCTTGATACGTCCAAAATGTATCTACTTTCCCGAACACTTTTGCTATTTTTTTGCCTCTAATTTGTGTATTTTGGATGCAACTAACACGGACTAACGCTGTTTTCAGCAGAACCGTTTCGGTGTCTCGTTTTTGTGCGTAAATCCAACTTTCAGGAAAAACCTCGGGATTTTGACAGAAGGCTCAGAAAACTCACGGAGCCAAAAGGGCAAGTCAGGTGGAGGCCCGAGGGCCCCACACCCTAGGGCGGCGCGGCCCAGGAGGGGGGCGCGCGGCCCTAGCGTGTGGCCCCCTCGGTCGGCCTCCGACGCCCTCCTTCGGACTACTTATCGGCCTCGACCTAAAAACGCACGGGGAGAAGTCGAAGTCGCCAGAAACCCTCCAGAACGCCGCCACATCGCGAAACTCCGTCTTGGGAGCCGAAGTCTCCGTTCGGCACTCCGCCGGGACGGGGAATTGGAGGAGATCATCGCCGCCATCACCACCGACGCCTCTACATCAACCAGCCATGTTTTCCCCATCCATGTGTGAGTAATTCCCCCGCTGTAGGCCGAAGGGGATGGTAGGGATTGGATGAGATTGGCCATGTAATAGTGTAAGATTGTTAGGGCATAGTGCCTAGTGTCCGTAATTGGTACTTTGATGATATTGTTGCAACTTGTTATGCTTAATGCTTGTCACTAGGGCCCGAGTGTCATGATCTCAGATCTCGAACATGTTATTGTTTCATCATGATATTCATTGTTTATGGTCTTACCCGCAAGTTGTATACACATGTCGCTGTCCGGAACCTATGGCCCCGAAGTGACGAAATCGGGACAACCGGAGGGGGTGGTAGTGATGTGAGGATCACATGTGTTCACGGAGTGTTAATGCTTTGCTCCGGTACTCTATTAAAAGGAGTACCTTAATATCCAGTAGATTCCCTTGAGGCCCGGCGGCCACCGGCTGGTAGGACAAAAGATCTTGTGCAAGTTTCTCATTGTGAGCACGTACGACTATAATTGGAACACATGCCTATTGATTGCTTTGTACTTAGACACCGTTTTATTATTATCTGCAAATGCCCTGCTTGATTGTTACATGAGTTTCTCTCATCCATGCAACGCCCGTTATCCGTCCCCGTGCCTACGGTATTTTAATCCTGCTGTTTACTATAATCACTACTGCTCGTTTCTCGTTACCCTGCTGCTCGTTATTTCACTCATCGCTATCGGCATAAAACTGTTACTACTCGATAAACTCTTGCGAGCAAGTCTGTTTCCAGGTGCGGCTGAATTGACAACTCCGCTGTTAAGGCTTTCAAGTATTCTTTGTCTCCCCTTGTGTCGAATCAATAAATTGGGTTTTACTACCCGCGAAGACTAGCTGCGATCCCCTATACTTGTGGGTTATCAAGATCATGTTTTACGGCGCCGTTGCTTGGGAGCATAGCTTTATTTGGAAGTTCACTTGGATTGATATTGTTCGCTGCAAATTCTCCATCATGGGTAAATCTCGCGATCCTAAAGTCGCCATATTACCATCCACTACAAGAAAATGTACAACTCGAGTACCTCTCGCTGCTCTTGATTCACCATCTCGTGATTGATAAACTTGTTTCACCACCACATGCTTCACATGCCGGTACTTCGCTGAATCCGAAAACTCTCATAATATTGATAATATTTCTGCTGTGCTTGATGATAGTGGTTCATTGAGATCCTTTCTAGATGCTACAATTGCTAGATCTAGACAAATTGAAAATGCTGAAACTCTTGATGCTACTACACCTGTTAGTTCACTTGAACTTGATTATTCTAGTGATGATCCTGATGAAGATTATGTGGAGCTTAATGATGATCTTATTAATAGATGCAATGCTACTGCTGATGCAAGTAAAATTAAAAAGTTTCTCACACAATATACTCGTTAGACATAAGTTATCTCCTGATCCTAAATTTGCCACATCTCCTATATGCATTAAGGATAAAGATTATGATTTTTCTCTTGATCTATCTCATATAGCTATCGTAGAGAAAGCACCCTTTTGTGGTACTGAAAAAGAAAGTGATGTAGAACACATGATTGAACTTTCTTCTATGAGTAGTTTGTTTTCCGATGATATCAAGATGCGTACTTACTTTGTCGTTAAAATTTTTCCTTTCTCATTAAAGGATGATGCTAAAACTTGGTATAATAATTTGCCTCCTGGTTCTATTAAAAATCCAACCGATTTGCGTGATGTTTTCTTTCGAAAATACTTTCTCGCTAGTGCTCAACATGTTGCTTTACAGAGAATTTATAGATTTGACCAGGGAGATGAAGAGAAATTGCCCGAGGCTTGGGCAAGATTTTGTTCTTTTATCGAGCTCGACCCGGGCATGATTTAGAAAAGAATGATCTACTTGATATATTTTATAGTGGACTAACCATTGAGTCTAGGGCATATTTGGATAGTTGTGCTGGTTGTGTTTTCAGGAAAATAACTCCTGACGAAGCTGAAGAATTATTGGCTAAAATAAGCCGGAATCATGATGATTGGACTACGCCTGAACCAATTCCAACGTCAATATTGAAGAAGAGGGGTTTAATTAAATTGAATGATGAAGATATGAGGGAAGCCAAGAAGTCTCTCAAGGAGAAAGGTATTAAATCTGAAGATGTGAAGAATCTACCTCCCATAGAAGATATATGTGAGATAATTCCCTCTTCATCCATGATTGAGGTAAACTCCCTTCAGCGCTTGTAACATCCCAACCTTGTGTTTATAAATAAATGAGTGTTCATGAGCATTGCATGCATATAGTTTGAATTTGAGCCAAATTTGCATCTCCATTTTCTAATGTGCAAATTCTTCTCTATTTCTTCCTCATTCAAATCTTGCAAGTTTTTAATATTAGGCAATATAGACTTGTTGTCATACAATAAGTCATGTGTGTTTAATAAATTCTCTGGAAAAATTTGAGTTTCAAACTCCATTCAAAAATAGATTTGAAATTGGTTTAGTTTTGGAGAAATAAAACCATAAAAGTTAGAGAGAGAACTCTCTTCTCTCTCCCTGGGCTCAGCCCACCTCCTCCCTCTTTTTTTTTCCTCTCTGGCCGAAGCCCAGCACGGCCCAAGTGGCCCAACAGCAGCCGCACCCCCAGCCCAAACTTCCCCAGGGGGGTTTTTGCAATTTTGCCGTCGTCTCCCCGCGCCTCCAAGCAGCTGGGTGGCGCACGGCCGGCCACCCGATTCTCCGGCCGGCCCAGATGCTCCCCGCCGCCCCCCGGCGGCTATAAAGCCTCGTCGGCCGCCGCCCGAACCCTAGCCCTCCTTTTCCCCCTTCCCCGACGCTCTCCCGCGCCCTCCCGCAGCTAACCCTAGCTCCACAGCAGACGGCCGGCCGCCGCTCGATTCCGCCGCCGGTGAGCTTCCCCGGCGGTCGCCGACCCCGCCAACGCGCTCGTGGGTGAGCTCCTCGTTCTCCCCATGCCCTCGCCTTGGCCCCTCTCGCCCCGTAGCCATGCCCGCAACGGGCCACCGCCCGCCGCCGCCGCACCTCGCCGTCGGCCACGCTCGGCGGCCAATAACGGGCGGCGCCACCACCACCGCCTCGCCGCGTCGCCCCGCGCCGATTCCCCTCACGCGCGCCCTCAATCGCGCCCAAATCGCTCGATTGAGCTCCGGCCGAGCTCCTCCGTGAGCTCGTGGCCATGATGACGTCAGCATGACGTCATGCCGACGCCATAAATACCTTTTCCATTTTTTCCGTATTTTCGCAAATAATTTCCGTAATTTCGTAAATAGAAAAATAATGACATGTGGACCCCATATGTCAGGATTTTAATAATTTAGGAAATATTTTAGAAAATAATAAAATTCTTACATGTGGGTCCAACTTTATTATTATTTATATAATTTTCTGAATTTGATTTAAAATGAATTAAATTTTGGAAATTCATAAGTAATTCATTTTAAATCAGAAAAATATAAAATTATATATCAAAATGATCAGAAAAACATTTCCTAATTGTTTATCCATGTTTCATACATCTTTGAACCAATTAAATGTGAGCCTTTGTAGAAACCCTAAACCACCCCTCTCATATGTCGAGTTCGAAGCCGAACCCCTTTAATTTCCATCGATGCACCTAGGGTTACCCAAACCCCTTTAATATGACATGTCATCATATTTTATGTGCATTGCATTGTACCTTGTCTTGATTGTGCTCTTCCTTTCCGGTATTTGGTTCTTCTCGATAGGGACCGAACGCGAGCTCCGAGATCAACGCCACCGAAGAGCAACCGTCGTAACAACGAGGGACAAGGCAAGCCCTAACCTGGTTCATATATGGTTTCGAAATGCTTTACTTCTGGTTCTTACATATTGCATCCGCTTCAAATATGTTTTATCTGCAGCTTGTAGATATCCTATGTGTGCATAATTCCATCCTTGTAGCTCTGAAGTTATCGATCCACCGCTCCCAAAGAAACTAGGTCTCGAGCTTGTTCGCATCGCTAGATCCGTTTATGTGTTATGCTTAGCCATGCTTAGTTGTTGAAGTCCGATCCATCCGGCTGATGAATCGAGCTACGAATGAACCTAGTTTGACAGATGACGTGGTAAGATCGTTGATGATGTTAATAAACATGCTAAAGGCTTGGATGGGCCGCCACATGGGGATGTGGTGATTTGACTCGTTCTCGCCGATACTAGGACCCGAGTTCTCGCCTTCGGAACCAAGACTGAGCGTACAGCCACACGGGGCCCATGGGAACCCCTTGGCCCGAACTTACCTAGCTTACCCATGAGTCAATTAGTTTGCGAGTTCCATTTGCCATACGCATGGGGGAAAGGTGGAAAAGGTTTTCAAAGTGCATCATACAGTGGCGTGGCTAGGGTGAAGGATGCCGGAGGCATTGAACCGGATCCCCGCGCATAATGACCGGGACCGCCTGGAGAGTGGCTACCTACGATGACGGAGTTCCCAGCTAGTTTGACTCATGGAATAGGCGAAGTAAGGGAAAGGTTTTGGTCGACCACCTCCGCCAAAGACACCAAGGAAGTGTGTTAATCTATAGTGGCATTAAGAGCTCGGTCGGCGCGTGTGGGTAAAGTTGTACACCCTCGCAGGGTAAATCTTTTCGAAAAGCCGTGTCCACGGTTATGGACGACTTGGTGATGGATTCTGTGATCATAGACAACTTGAACTTAATCGTAAAACTTGATGTCAATGTGTGATAAGGATCCCCTCTCGTGGTGTCGAGGGGGTGATCCTAGGTGATAGGTTCAGTGATGATGAAGATTCGGTGGATTCAACATGATGATCTTAGAGCTAGAGTTGATATCGCTCTCTTACCTCTTTTTAAAATGATCTCGAATAGACGAGCTTCGCTCCCTCCCGTTTACAAAGAAAAACTAGCTTTCCGCAAAATAAGCTCCACATAAAGCCTCGCATACCCGCTTTGCTAACAGAGTTGTACTAAGTCTTGCCGAGTCCCCGTACTCAGCCTTGCATGCTTTGTTTCGTACGAAGTCCTTCCAACAGATGGTGGCTTCTACCTTGACGTCGACGAGTAGTTTGGAGTTCCCTCAGTGCGGCAGCCCGAGACTTATGGGCCGGGACGTCGCCTTATGTTATGGCCTCTTAGGCCCTTTGCAGCCTTGTTATCTAGATAACATAATTTGCTTTCCGTTGCTTGTTGAATTGTGGTCGCTGACCTCTCGCGTGTAATAATTTTGGATCTTAACTCGCTAAGAGTTGTAATATATTTCCTTTCGGCCGTAGAGTCACCGTTGTGTTACCGATTCTCACCCCGTAGGCCCTAGAGATCTAGGTTAGGCTTATGCCGCATCTCGATATCCGGGTTTGTCTAGCCCCGACCTCCGGGTCGCGACAGTGTTTTGGTATCGTAGCAGGACCGCCTATAGGAAACCCTTTCGACCGGTCGATGTTGAGTCTAGTAGTTGTGAAAACTATTTGAAACCTAAAAGTATTTGTAAAAGCATCCGAATAGGATTCTTTTACTCCTTATCCGGGTCATTCTAATGCTGAGTCACTTACCTTGTTTTGATTGAAAAAGGTTTTACCTCTACCCCGTTGTTTCCAAAATTATAGGATCTACGGGTTTGGGTTGTTTTCTCTAAAAGTACTCCGTACTTGGTTGCTTAACTCAGTGTTCCTAAAGTTACATCAGTTGATCGGAATCTTGCTCCTTTCATTCAGTGAATGTTATCATTCCGTTGAATTCTTTCTAAGGAATCTGTTTCTCATGATCTTTGTCTTTCTCTTCAGGATGGCTGGTCGTGGTCGTGGTCGTAACCGACGTGGACAAAACAATGCTGAACAGGAACTGCCGCCACCTCCCACAATGGCGCAGGTTCTTAACAACATTGAGACCAACCGCCCGAGGAATGAACAACTCCCGGAGCGTGTAGCTCAAAACACAGAGCGTCGTCCCGACAACTGTGTCACACTTGGGGACTTCATCCGTGCATTGCCTCCTCGTCTTCACCCACCCCAAGGAGCCTCTTGATGCCGATGATTGGCTTCGCACCATCGAGCGCAAGTTCAATGCTCTTCATGTTCCACTGTGTGAACGCGTGAACTTCGCCACCTACCAGTTAGAAGGTGTCGCTGGTTCTTGGTGGGAAGGTTTTCTAGCTCTTCAAGCGCCAGGACATGATGTTACCTGGGAGGAGTTCGTCACAGCTTTCCGTGCAGCCTATATCCCCAAGACTGTCATGGACATCAAAAGGAGGGAATTCCTGGATTTCGCCGTGGGAAGCCGGATGTGGAGACATATGGACGTGAGTTCACTCAGCTTGTCTCGCTATGCACCACGTGATGTGGTTGATGATGCCGACAAGCAAGATCTCGTTCCGCAAGGGACTTAATCCCGAGCTTCGCTATGAGATGCTTCCTTTCACCTTCGAGTCATTCCAAGACCTCGCATAACCGTGCTCTTCCGATGGAGAACGGAAGAAAGGAAATGGAAAAATCCAAGAAGCGTGAAGAAGGTGATTCTCGTGCGTCTTCCTCTCACAACAAGAAGTGCCGAGTCCGGATCCCTTACAATGCCGTACCTCGTGCTCCCTATGCACCAAGGTCTTCTCGGCAATAACTCAAAGCCACCCTCTCGGTGGTTCAAGCTATCGTCCCGCCATGGGTACCGTGCCTAGTGGTGCTTGCTACTCTTGTGGTCAGCCCTGGCCACTACTCTAAGGAGTGCCCCCATAAGTCCGCTCGGTCGTGGATATTCTCAGCCCAAGAAGGATGACAAATATCCCTCTCGGTCGTGCTCGTCCGACCCATGTCTCCGCCGATGAGGCCGAAGAGGATCCAAGCGTCCTAATGGGTACGCTCTATATAAACTCAATCCTAGCTACAGCTCTGTTTGATTCCGGAGCATCGCATACATTCATATCTCAAGAGTTTGCAAGAAAGCATGATATACCCTTCGAGACAATGCCCTCCCCTCTAGAGATCACAACTCCTCGGTTCTCATTGGCAAACTATCCGGATTACCCCCGAGGTTATAATCGCATAGGGCCGTTGTGGTTCCCCACCTCTCTCATTGCCCTCAAGTCAACCGACATTGATGTCATCTTGGGCATGGATTGGCTAGTAAAGCATAAGACTGTCATTGATTGCTCAGCCTAGGTCTATTGTACCGACCAATCTTTCTCGGCAAAAGTAGTTCCGCACCGGGCTTCATCCGCAATATCTCCATCGGCAAGGTTTACCCTCGAAGCCGAGTTGTATGCCATTGAAGCCCTACCTAAACACGAAATCTCTCGATGTCCGGGTGGTCCGTGACTTTCCGCATGTCTTCCCCGAAGAGTTACCTCGGCATGCCACCCGATCGAAGTGTGGATTTTGTCATTGAGTTGGTTCCCTGAATCGCTCCTCGTTTCCCGGAGACCATATCGTATGCCTCCGGAAGAGTTGGTTGAACTCGAAGAAGCAGCTAGAGGAGTTAGAAGAGAAGAACTTCATACAACCCAAGCACTTCCTCCCGGGGTTGCCCCGCCCTCTTTGTCAAGAAGAGAGATACCAACATTCCGCGGCCGGTTGTTGATTACCGTCCGCTCAACGCAGTTGACAATCAAGAACAAATACCCTCTTCCTATAATTAATGATCTTTTTGATCAGCTTGTCCGGTGCCACAGCTCTTCTCAAAGATGGATTTGAGATCGTGGTACCATCGAATCAAAATCCGCAAGGAGGACATTCCAAAAACAACTGCTCACAACTCGTTATGGTCTTTACGAGTACACCGTCATGTCCTTTGGCCTTACAAATGCTCCCGCCACTTTTATGCGGCTCATGAACTCTGTTTTCATGGAGTATCTTGACAAGTTCGTCGTGGTCTACATCGACGATATTCTCGATCTACTCCAAAACCGAAGATGAACATGATGAACATCTCCGTCCTGGTGCTAACCAAACTTCGTGAGCACCGTCTCTACGCCAAATTCTCCAAATGTGAGTTCTTGTTAAAAGAGCTCATATTCCTTGGCCATGTTATCTCTCGAAAAGGTGTTGCGCTCATTCCGTATAAAGTTCAAGCCGTTCTTGACCGGAAGACACCTAAGTCAGCCTAAGGAAATTCGAAGTTTTCTCGGTCCGGCGGGTTATTACCGCCGATTCATTGCAAATTTCTCCAAGATTGCCAAGCCAATGACCGATCTTCTCAAGAAAGATAAGAAGTTTGAATGGTCGAAAAGGCTGAAGAAAGTTTCCAGTGTTTTGAAAACCAAGCCGACTCATCGCTTCCGTGCTCGTCCTTCCGGACACAAGCAAAGACTTCGTTGTCTATTGCGATGCCTCTCTCCAAGGGCTCTGGATGTGTGTTGATGCAAGATGGCCATGTGGTGGCCTATGCCTCTCGACAGCTTGAAACCACATGAGCTCAATTATCCTACTCATGATCTCGAGCTTGCACCGTGATCCATGCTCTTAAGCAATGGCGACCTTACCTTTATGGTAATCGTTGCGAGTTGTACTCAGATCATCAAAGTCTGAAGTATCTTTTCACCCAACCGGATCTGAATAACAGACAGAGAAGATGGTTGGAAGTCATAAAAGATTATGACCTGGGTCTCAACTATAAACCCGGCAAAGCCAATGTCGTTGCTGATGCGCTAAGTCGGAAGTCCTATTGCAACAATCTGATGGTTAAGCAAGCGCAACCTTCTCTCTATGAGGAACTTGCAAAACTCAACCTTGAGATTGTTCCTAGTGGATTCCTTGCTAATCTTGAGGTGAAGCCCTCTCTTGAAGACCAGATCAATAAGGCTCAGAAGCAAGATTCTGGCATTACCGAGATCAAGAAGAACATTGCTAGCGGAGTTGCTAAATGTTTCTCCATCGATGATCAAGGTACCGTTTATTTCGGTAAGCGTCTAGTCGTGCCAGATAAATCGGATCTCAAAGAGCTAATCCTTAAAGAAGCCCATGAATCACCCCTCTCCATCCATCCCGGTAGTACCAAAATGTATCGGGATCTCCGACAAAGATTCTCGGTGGTCCGGGATGAAGCAAGAGATCGCTAAGTTTGTTAGCCGAATGCGACGTTTGTCGTCGCGTAAAAGCTGAACATCAAAGACCTCGCCGGCACTCTCCAACCTCTATCAATTCCGGAGTGGAAATGGGATGAAATTGGCATGGATTTCATTACCGGTCTCCCCAAGACCAAAAATGGAAGAGATGCTATATGGGTAGTCATTGATCGTCTATCCAAGGTTGCTCACTTCCTTCCTATCCGAGAAGACATAAAAGCTAGTCAACTAGCAGATCTGTATGTCTCACGGATAGTCAGTCTTCATGGTGTTCCTAAGAAGATCATCTCTGATCGTGGAAGTCTTTTCACCTCAAAGTTCTGGTCTAGCTTTCAACAAGCTATGGGAACTCGTCTTTCCTTCAAAGACAGCCTTATCATCCTCAAACCGGTGGTCAAACCGAAAGAGTGAATCAAATTCTTGAAGACATGCTCAGTGGCCTCGTGTTATATCCTTCGGTAAAGATTGGGAAAAGTGCCTTCCATTTGCCGAGTTCACCTATAACAACAGCCTTCCAATCTAGCCTCGGGCATGGCACCTTTTGAAGCTTTGTATGGCGTAAGGTGTAGAACTCCTTTGAACTGGTCCGAAACCGGAGAAAGAAAGTTCTTTGGACCAGATATAATTAATGAAGCAGTAAGATCAAGTTCGCATCATTCGCGAGCGCCCGAAAACCGCCACCACGTCAAAAGAGCTACTATGATCGCCATCATCAAGAAGTGAAGTATGAAATTGGTGATCAAGCTTATCTTCGAGTCACTCCTCTCAAGGGTGTCCGTCGCTTCGGTATCAAAGGCAAACTAGCACCTCGCTATGTTGGTCCTTTCCGCGTCCTTGCCAAGCGTGGTAATGTTTCCTACAAGTTGGAGTTACCTTCCAACTTTCCCGAAGTTCATGATGTCTTCCATGTGTCCCAACTCAAGCGTTGCTTCAAAGATCCTATCCGTGGTGTTGATCACGAGACTCTTGACCTTCAAGAGGATCTAACCTATCGAGAACATCCTCGTTCGTATCCTTGATGAAGCCGAGCGTAAAACTCGACGTCGAGCATCAAGTTCCTGAAAGTTCAATGGTCTAATCATTCTGAGCAAGAAGCAACCTGGGAACGAGAAGATCGTTTACGATCTGAGTACCCTTCCTTCTTTTCTAAAATCTAGGAATCTCGAGGACGAGATTCTTGTAAGGGGGGTAGAGTTGTAACATCCCAACCTTGTGTTTATAAATAAATGAGTGTTCATGAGCATTGCATGCATATAGTTTGAATTTGAGCCAAATTTGCATCTCCATTTTCTAATTGTGCAAATTCTTCTCTATTTCTTCCTCATTCAAATCTTGCAAGTTTTTAATATTAGGCAACATAGACTTGTTGTCATACAATAAGTCATGTGTGTTTAATAAATTCTCTGGAAAAGTTGAGTTTCAAACTCCATTCAAAAATAGATTTGAAATTGGTTTAGTTTTGGAGAAATAAAAAACTAGAAAAGTTAGAGAGAGAACTCTCTTCTCTCTCCCTCGGGCCCAGCCCACCTCCTCCCTTTCTTTTTTCCTCTCTCGGCCGAAGCCCATCTCGGCCCAGTGGCCGAACAGCAGCCGCACCCCAGCCCAAACTTCCCCGTGGGGGTTTTTGCAATTTTGCCGTCGTCTCCCCGCGCTCCAAGCAGCCGGGTGGCGCACGGCCGGCCACCCGATTGCTCCGGCCGGCCCAGATGCTCCCCGCCGCCCCCGGCGGCTATAAAGCCTCGCCGGCCGCCGCCCGAACCCTAGCCCCCCTTTTCCCCTTCCCCGACGCTCTCCCGCGCCCTCCCGCAGCTAACCCTAGCTCCACGCAGACCGGCCGGCCGCCGCTCGATTCGCCGCCGGCGAGGCTTCCCGGCGGTCGCCGACCCCGCCATCGCGCTCGTGGTGAGCCGCTCGCTCCTCCCCGTGCCCTCGCCTTGGCCCTCCTCGCCCGTAGCCATGCCGCGCACCGGACCACCGCCCCCGCCGCCGCCGCACTCGCCGCCGGCCACGCTCCGGCGGCCAATAACGGGCGGCGCCACCACCAATCGCCTCCGCGCGTCGCCCGCGCCGATTCCCCCTCACGCGCGCCCTCAATCGCGCGCCAAATCGCTCGATTGAGCTCTGGCCGAGCTCCTCCGTGAGCTCGTGGCCATGATGACGTCGCATGACGTCATGCCGACGCCATAAATACCTTTTCCATTTTTTCCGTAATTTCAGTAATTAATTTCGTAATTTCGTAAATAGAAAAATAATGACATGTGGACCCCATATGTCAGGATTTTAATAATTTCAGTAAATATTTTAGAAAATAATAAAATTATGACATGTGGGTCCAACTTTATTATTATTTATATAATTTTCTGAAATTGATTTAAAATGAATTAAATTTTGGAAATTCATAAGTAATTCATTTTAAATCAGAAAAATATAAAATTATATATCAAAATGATCAGAAAAACATTTCCTAATTGTTTATCCATGTTTCATACATGCTTGAACCAATTAAATGTGAGCCTTTGTAGAAACCCTAAATCGACCCCTCTCTTATGTCGAGTTCGAAGCCGAACCCCTTTAATTTCCATCGATGCACCTAGGGTTACCCAAACCCCTTTAATATGACATGTCATCATATTGTATGTGCATTGCATTGTACCTTGTCTTGATTGTGCTCTTCCTTTCTGGTGTTTGGTTCTTCATCGATAGGGACCGAACGCGAGCCTGAGATCAACGCCACCGAAGAGCAGCGTCAGAACAACGAGGGACAAGGCAAGCCCTAACTTGGTTCATATATGGTTTTGAAATGCTTTACTTCTGGTTCTTACATATTGCATCCGCTTCAAATATGTTTTATCTGCAGTTGTAGATATCCTATGTGTGCATAATTCCATCCTTGTAGCCCAGAGTTATCCGATCCACCGCTCCCAAAGAAACTAGGTCTGAGCTTGTTCGCATCGCTAGATCCGTTTATGTGTTATGCTTAGCCATGCTTAGTCGATGAAGTCCGATCCATCCGGTTGATGAATCGTAGCTACGAATGAACCTAGTTTGACAGATGACGTGGTAAGATCAGTGATGATGTTAATAAACATGCTAAAGGCTTGATGGGCCGCCACATGGGGATGTGGTGATTTGACTCGTTCTCGCCGATACTAGGACCTGAGTTCTCGCCTTCGGAACCAAGACTGAGCGTACAGCCACACGGGGCCCATGGGAACCCCTTGGCCCGAACTTACCTAGCTTACCCATGAGTCAATTAGTTTGCGAGTTCCATTTGCCATACGCATGGGGGAAAGGTGGAAAAGGTTTTCAAAGTGCATCATACAGGCGTGGCTAGGGTGAAGGATGCCGGAGGCATTGAACCGGATCCCCGCGCATAATGACCGGGACCGCTCGGAGAGTGGCTACCTACGATGACGGAGTTCCCCGCTTAGTTTGACTCATGGAATAGGCGAAGTAAGGGAAAGGTTTTGGTCGACCACCCTCTCGCCAGCACACCAAGGAAGTGTGTTAATCTATAGTGGCATTAAGAGTCGGTCGGCGCGTGTGGGTAAAGTTGTACACCCCCGCAGGGTAAATCTTTTCGAAAAGCCGTGTCCACGGTTATGGACGACTTGGTGATGGATTCTCGTGATCATAGACAACTTGAACTTAATCGTAAAACTTGATGTCAATGTGTGATAAGGATCCCTCTCGTGGTGTCGAGGGGTGATCCTAGGTGATAGGTTCAGTGATGATGAAGATTCGGTGGATTCAACATGATGATCTTAGAGCTAGAGTTGATATCGCTCTCTTACCTCTTTTTAAAATGATCTCGAATAGACGAGCTTCCGCTCCCTCCTGTTTACAAAGGAAAACTAGCTTTCCGCAAAAATAAGCTCCACATAAAGCCTCGCATACCCGCTTTGCTAACAAGTTGTACTAAGTCTTGCTGAGTCCCCGTACTCAGCCTTGCATGCTTTGTTTCGCACGAAGTCCTTCCAACAGATGGTGGCTTCTACCTTGACGTCGACGAGTAGTTTGGAGTTCCTCAGGCGGCAGCCCGAGACTTATGGGCTGGGACGTCGCCTTATGTTATGGCCTCTTAGGCCCTTTGCAGCCTTGTTATCTAGATAACATAATTTGCTTTCCGTTGCTTGTTGAATTGTGGTCAGTGACCTCTGCGTGTAATAAATTTGGATCTTAACTCTGCTAAGAGTTGTAATATATTTCCTTTCGCCGTAGAGTCACCGTTGTGTTACCGATTCTCACCCCGTAGGCCCTAGAGATCTAGGTTAGGCTTATGCCGTATCTGATATCCGGGTTTGTCTAGCCCCGACCT
>NC_061509.1:268398829-268414548 GCF_022539505.1 Lolium rigidum
CGTGCACCAAACCGTGCACGAGTAAGATTCTAACTTCTAAACTAAGATGCGATCTAATATGTTACAGATACACGGGCAATTAAGCCCAACTTGGTATAAAAGGCCGATTCACGTATTTCTTCCATGCATATTCTTCAAATCCATCTTGATCGCGGCCCACCTCTGACTCGGTCAAATTCTGGTGATAACAGGTTCACCCCTACATATTTTAAGAAGACTCAAGCGTCTAAGCTTGGGGATGCCCAAGGCATCCCCTTCTTCATCGACAACATTATCAGGTTCCTCCCCTGAAACTATATTTTTATTCGGCCACATCTTATGTACTTTGCTTGGAGCGTCGGTTTGTTTTTGTTTTTGTTTGAATAAAATGGATCCTAGCATTCATTGTGTGGGAGAGAGACACGCTCAGCTGTTGCATATGGACAAATATGTCCTTAGGCTTTACTCATAGTATTCATGGCGAAGGTTGAATCTTCTTCGTTAAATTGTTATATGGTTGGAATCGGGAAATGCTACATGTAGTAATTCTAAAATGTCTTGAATAATTTGATACTTGGCAATTGTTGTGCTCATGTTTAAGCTCTTGCATCATATACTTTGCACCCATTAATGAAGAAACACCTAGAGCTTGCTAATTTGGTTTGCATATTTGGTCTCTCTAAAGTCTAGATAATTTCTAGTATTGAGTTTTGAACAACAAGGAAGACGGTGTAGAGTCTTATAATGTTTACAATATGTCTTTTATGTGAGTTTTGCTTTGCACCGGTTCATCCTTGTGTTTGTTTCAAATAACCTTGCTAGCCTAAACCTTGTATCGAGAGGGAATACTTCTCATGCATCCAAAATCCTTGAGCCAACCACTATGCCATTTGTGTCCACCATATCTACCTACTACATGGTATTTCTCATTCGCCTTTACTTATGCTTGAGTGCTACCTTTAAATTTCCATCATTCGCCTTTACAATATATAGCTCATGGGACAAAATAGCCTAAAAACTATTGTGGTATTGAATATGTACTTATGCACTTTATCTCTTATTAAGTTGCTTGTTGTGCGATAACCATGTTCCTGGGGACGCCATCAACTCTTTGTTGAATATCATGTGAGTTGCTATGCATGTCTGTCTTGTCTGAAGTAAGAGAGATCTACCACTTTAATGGTTAGAGCATGCATATTGTTAGAGAAGAACATTGGGCCGCTAACTAAAGCCATGAATCATGGTGGAAGTTTCAGTTTTGGACATATATCCTCAATCTCATATGAAAACACTAATTGTTGCCACATGCTTATGCATTAAAGAGGAGTCCATTATCCGTTGTCCATGTTGTCCCGGTATGGATGTCTAAGTTGAGAATAATCAAAAGTGAGAAATCCAAAATGCGAGCTTTCTCCTTAGACCTTTGTACGGGCGGCATGGAGGTACCCCTTTGTGACACTTGGTTAAAACATGTGTATTGCGATGATCCGGTAGTCCAAGCTAATTAGGACAAGGTGCGGGCACTATTAGTATACTATGCATGAGGCTTGCAACTTGTAAGATATAATTTACATAACTCATATGCTTTATTACTACCGTTGACAAAATTGTTTCATGTTTTCAAAATAAAAGCTCTAGCACAAATATAGCAATCGATGCTTTTCTCTTTGAAGGACCTTTCTTTTACTTTTATGTTGAGTCAGTTCACCTACCTCTCTCCACCTCAAGAAGCAAACACTTGTGTGAACTATGCATTGATTCCTACATACTTGCATATTGCACTTGTTATATTACTCTATGTTGACAATATCCATGAGATATACATGTTACAAGTTGAAAGCAACCGCTGAAACTTAATCTTCCTTTGTGTTGTTTCAATACCTTTACTTTGATTTATTGCTTTATGAGTTAACTCTTATGCAAGATTTATTGATGCTTGTCTTGAAGTACTATTCATGAAAAGTCTTTGCTTTATGATTCATTTGTTTACTCATGTCATTACCATTGTTTTGATCGCTGCATTCATTACATATGCTTACAATAGTATGATCAAGGTTATGATGGCATGTCACTCCAGAAATTATCTTTGTTATCGTTTACACCGCTCGGGACGAGCGAGAACTAAGCTAGGGATGCTGATACGTCTCCGACGTATCGATAATTTCTTATGTTCCATGCTACATTATTGATGATATCTACATGCTTTATACACATTATATGTCGTATTTATGCATTTTCCAGGCACTAACCTATTAACAAGATGCCGAAGAGCCGATTCTTTGTTTTACTGCTGTTTTTGGTTTCAGAAATCCTAGTAAAGAAATATTCTCGGAATTGGACGAAATCAACACCCGGGGTCCTATTTTTGCACGAAGCTTCCGAGGAAGACCGAGGGGAAAGGAAGTGGGGCCACGAGGCGCCGCCACACTAGGGCGGCGCGGCCCAAGCCCTGGCGCGCCGGCCTAGCGTGTGGGGCCCTCGTGTGGCCCCCGCGTTGCCCTTCCGCCTACTTAAAGTCTTCGTCGCGAAACCCCGAGTCTGAGAGCCACGATACGGAAAACCTTGCGAGACGCCGCCGCCGCCAATCCCATCTCGGGGGATTACGGAGATCGCCTCCGGCACCCTGCCGGAGGGGAATCATCTCCTGGAGGACTCTTCACCGCCATGGTCGCCTCCGGAGTGATGAGTGAGTAGTTCACCCCTGGACTATGGGTCCATAGCAGTAGCTAGATGGTTGTCTTCTCCTCATTGTGCTTCATTGTTGGATCTTGTGAGCTGCCTAACATGATCAAGATCATCTATACGTAATACTATATGTTGTGTTTGTCGGGATCCGATGGATAGAGAATACTATGTTATGTTAATTATCAAGTTATTACCTATGTGTTGTTTATGATCTTGCATGCTCTCCAGTTATTAGTAGAGGCTACGGCCAAGTTTTTGCTCTTAACTCCAAGAGGGAGTATTTATGCTCGATAGTGGGTTCATGCCTCCATTAAATGCAGGACGGTGACGGAAAGTTATAAGGTTGTGGATGTGCTTGTTGCCACTAGGGATAAAACATTGATGCTATGTCTAAAGATGTAGTTATTAATTACATTACGCACCATACTTAATGCAATTGTCTGTTGTTTTGCAACTTAATACCTGGAAGGGGTTCGGATGATAACTCGAAGGTGGACTTTTTAGGCATAGATGCATGCTTTGGATAGCGGTCTATGTACTTTGTCGTAATGCCCAATTAAATCTCACAATACTTATCATATCATGTATGTGCATTGTTATGCCCTCTCTATTTGTCAATTGCTCGACTGTAATTTGTTCACCCAACATGCTTTTATCTTATGGGAGAGACACCTCTAGTGAACTGTGGACCCCGGTCCTATTCTTTACATCGCATACAATGTACTTGCAATACTTGTTTCTATGTTTTCACGCAAACAATCATCTTCCACACAATACGGTTAATCCTTTGTTACAGCAAGCCGGTGAGATTGACAACCTCACTTGTTTCGTTGGGGCAAAGTACTTTGGTTGTGTTGTGCGGGTTCCACGTTGGCGCGGAATCCCTGGTGTTGCGCCGCATTACATTCCGCCACCATCAACCTTCAACGTGCTTCTTGGCTCCTCCTGGTTCGATAAACCTTGGTTTCTTTCTGAGGGAAAACTTGCTACTGTCTGCATCACACCTTCCTCTTGGGGTTCCCAACGGACGTGTGTCAACTGCACGCATCACCGCCCCCAAAGTGATGGACATAAAGGTACCTCCAGCAGCTGAATCCAATAAGTTCCGCGAAGAAAAATTCAATCCTGCATAAAAGGTTTGGATGATCATCCAAGTAGTCAGTCCATGGGTAGGGCAATTCTTCACCAAAGATTTCATTCTCTCCCATGCTTGAGCAACAAGTTCATTATCTAATTGCTTGAAATTCATTATGCTACTTCTCAAAGATATAATTTTAGCGGGAGGATAATATCTACCAATAAAAGCATCCTTACATTTAGTCCATGAATCAATACTATTTCTAGGCGAGAGATAGCAACCAATCTTTAGCTCTTCCTCTTAAGGAGAAAGGAAACAATTTTAATTTTATAATGTCACCATCTACATCCTTATAATTTTGCATTTCACATAGTTCAAAAAAATTATTAAGATGGGCAGCAGCATCATCGGAACTAACACCGGAAAATTGCTCTCTCATAACAAGATTCAGTAAAGCAGGTTTAATTTCAAAGAATTCTGCATGTAGTAGCGAGATGGAGCAATAGGTGTGCATAAGAAATCATTATTATTTGTGCTAGTGAAGTCACACAACTTAGTATTCTCAACAGTACCCATTTTAGCAGTGGTAAATAAAGCAAACTAAATAAAGTAAATGCAAGTAACTAATGTTTTTGTGTTTTTGATATAGAGAACAAGACAGTAAATAAAGTAAAACTAGCAACTATTTTTTTGTGTTTTTGATATAAGAGCAAACAAAGCAGTAAATAAAGTAAAACAAAGCAAGACAAAAACAAAGTAAAGAGATTGGATGTGGGAGACTCCCCTTGCTGCGTGTCTTGATCTCCCCGGCAACGGCGCCGAGAAAAAGAGCTTGATGCGTGCGGTCGACACGTCCGTTGGGAACCCCAAGAGGAAGGTGTGATGCATACGATAGCAAGTTTTCCCTCGAGAAAGAAACCAAGGTTTATCGAACCAGTAGGAGCCAAGAAGCACGTTGAAGGTTGATGGCGGCGGAGTGTAGTGCGGCGCAACACCGGGGATTCCGGCGCCAACGTGGAACCCGCACAACACAATCAAAGTACTTTGCCCCAACGTAACGCTGAGGTTGTCAATCTCACCGGCTTGCTGTAAACAAAGGATTAAACGAATTGTGTGGAAGATGATGATTGTTTGCGAAGAACAGTAAAGAACAATTGCAGTAGATTGTATTTCAGATGTAAAGAATTGGACCGGGGTCCACAGTTCACTAGTGGTGTCTCTCCCATAAGATAAACAGATGTTGGGTGAACAAATTACAATTGGGCAATTGACAAATAAAGAAGGCATAACAATGCACATACATATATCATGATGTGTACTATGAGATTTAATCGGGGCATTACGACAAAGTACATAGACCGCTATCCGGCATGCATCTATGCCTAAAAAGTCCACCTTCGGGTTATCATCCGAAACCCCTCCAGGTATTAAGTTGCAAACAACGAGACAATTGCATTAAGTATGGTGCGTAATGTAATCAACACAAATATCCTTAGACAAAGCATTGATGTTTTATCTCTAGTGGCAACAAGACATCCACAACCTTAGAACTTTCACGTCACTGTCCCAGATTTAATGGAGCCATGAACCCACTATCGAGCATAAATACTCCCTCTTGGAGTCACAAGTATCAACTTGGCCAGAGCCTCTACTAGCAACGGAGAGCATGCAAGAACATAAATAACATATATGATAGATTGATAATCAACTTGACATAGTATTCAATTCATCGGATCCCAAGAAACACAACATGTAGCATTACAAATAGATGATCTTGATCATGATAGGCAGCTCACAAGATCTAACATGATAGCACAATGAGGAGAAGATAACCATCTAGCTACTGCTATGGACCCATAGTCCAGGGGTGGACTACTCACACATCAATCCGGAGGCGATCATGACGATGAAGAGACCTCCGGGAGATGATTCCCCTCTCCGGCAGGGTGCCGGAGGCGATCTCCTGAATCCCCCGAGATGGGATTGGCAGCGGCGGCGTCTCTGGAAGGTTTTCCGTATCGTGGCTCTCGGTAATGGAGGTTTCGCGACGAAGACTTTAAGTAGGCGGAAGGGCAGGTCAAGGGGCGTCACGGGGGCCCCACACAACAGGGCCGCGCGGGCCCCATGTAGGCCGCGCCGCCCTACTGTGGCGGCGCCCCGTGGCCCCACTTCATTTCCTCTTCGGACTTCTGGAAGCTTCGTGTAAAAATAGGCCCCTGGGCGTTGATTTCGTCCAATTCCGAGAATATTTCCTTACTAGGATTTCTGAAACAAAAAACAGCAGAAAATAGCAACTGGCTCTTCGGCATCTCGTCAATAGGTTAGTGCTGGAAAATGCATAATAATGACATATAATGTGTATAAAACATGTGAGTATCATCATAAAAGTAGCATGGAACATAAGAAATTATAGATACGTTTGAGACGTATCAGGCTCCCCACACGCCGGCGCGCCTGTAGGCCCGGCCGCGCGGCTGCATGGGGAGGAGGCCGTGGGCCTCCCCCGGGCTTGCCCTTCTGGCTCCGTGTGTCCCTC
Organism: Lolium rigidum; assembly: GCF_022539505.1. Taxonomy (NCBI): domain Eukaryota; kingdom Viridiplantae; phylum Streptophyta; class Magnoliopsida; order Poales; family Poaceae; genus Lolium; species Lolium rigidum. The sequence goes on from NC_061509.1 coordinate 268,405,108, forward strand.
GGAAAAATAGGAGATTTGGCTTTTGTTTCGTCGAATTCCGAGAATATTGCCCGAACAGCTTTCCTGTAACCAAAAACAGCAGAAAACAGGAACTGGCATTGTGGCATCTTGTTAATAGGTTAGTCCCAGAAAATGTATAATAATGATATATAATGCATATAAAACATGTGACAATGATACGTAAAACAAGCATGAAACATCAGAAATTATAGATACGTTGAAGACGTATCAAGCATCCCCAAGCTTAGTTCCTACTCGTCCTCGAGTAGGTAAACGATAAAAAGAATAATTTATGAAGTGACGTGCTACCAACATAATCTTGATCAATACTATTGTAAGGCATATGAGATGAATGAAGTGACTCAAAGCAATGGTCTATAGTTTGCTAACAAAAAGATAATGACTAAACAACTGAATCATATAGCAAAAACTTTTCATGAATAATACATTCAAGACAAGCATAAAAAGTCTTGCATAAGAGTTAACTCATAAAGCAATATATTCTTAATAAAAGGTTTTGAAGCAACACAAAGGAAGATTTAAGTTTCAGCAATTGCCTTCAACTTTCAACATGTATATCTCATGGATAATTGTCAACAGAAAGTAATATGATGAGTGCAATAAGCAAGCATGTAAGAATCAATGCACACAGAGTTTGACACAAGTGTTTGCTTCTAAGATAGAAAGAAGTAGGTAAACTGACTCAACATAAAGTAAAAGAAAGGCCCTTCGCAGAGGGAAGCAGGGATTAAATCATGTGCTAGAGCTTTTCAAGTTTTGAAATCATATAGAGAGCATAAAAATAAAGTTTTGAGAGGTTTTTGTTGTTGTCAACGAATGGTGGTGGGCACTCTAACCCTCTTGTCAAACAGACTTTCAAAGAGCGGCTCCCATGAAGGACGTTATCTCTACCAGCAAGGTAGATCATCCCTCTTCTCTTTTGTTTACACATGTATTTTAGTTTTATTTATAGATGACACTCCTCCCAACCTTTTGCTTTCACAAGCCATGGCTAACCGAATCCTCGGGTGCCTTCCAACATTTCACATACCATGGAGGAGTGTCTATTTCAAAATTAAGTTGCTTACTGATAAATCAGGGCAAAACATGTGAAGAGAATTATTAATGAAAGTTAATTAATTGGGGCTGGGCACCCCGTTGCCAGCTCTTTTTGCAAAATTATTGGATAAGCGGATGTATATTCCACTAGTCCATTGGTGAAAGTCTGCCCAACAAGATTGAAAGATAAAACACAACATACTTCCTCATGAGCTATAAAACATTGACACAAATAAGGAGTAATAAAGTTTTGAATTGTTTAAAGGTAGCACATGAAGTATTTACTTGGAATGGCAGAAAAATACCACATAGTAGGTAGTTATGGTGGACACAAATGGCATAGGTTTTGGCTCAAGGTTTTGGATGCACGAGAAGCATTCCCTCTCAGTACAAGACTTTGGCTAGCAAGGTTGTTTGAAGCAAACACAAGTATAAACCGGTACAACAAAACTTACATAAGAACATATTGCAAGCATTATAAGACTCTACACTGTCTTCCTTGTTGCTCAAACACTTTCACCAGAAAATATCTAGACTTTTAGAGAGACCAGTCATGCAAACCGAAACCGTGAGGTCATCCCCTCCAGTTATCCCAGTTGCTGTCACTCTGGGGCATCGGGTTCCAGACATAGACATGTGCAAACAACTTGTAGATACAATCTAAGCAATAATTATAGAGCTTAAATCTAAGATCATGCCACTCGTGCACTAGTGACAAGCATTAAACACAACAAGATTGCAGCAACAATAACTTCACAAACTTTATAGATAGGCTGATCATAATGTAACAATTCATCGGATCCCAACAAACACAACACCGATTACATCGAGATGGATCTCAATCATGTAAGGCAGCTCATGAGATCATTGTATTGAAGTACATGGGAGAGAGAGTACCAACTAGCTACTGCTAGAACCCGTAGTCCATGGGGGAACTACTCACGGAGCATGATGGAGGCGATGACGTCGATGGAGAAGGCTCCGGGGGTCGATCCCCGTCCCGGCAGGGTACCGAAACAGGAACTTCTGACCCCCGAAACTAGGTTTCGCGATGGCGGCGGCGCTCCGGGAGTCTTTCTGGAGTATGATAGATATCCCCCGGGTTTTCGCATCGTGGGGGAACAATTAGGCAAAGGGGCGATGTCGGTGGAGTCCCGAGGTGGGCTCCCCACACGTCGGCGCGCCTGTGGGCCCGACCGCGCGGCTGCATGGGGAGGAGGCCGTGGGCCTCCCCCGGGCTTGCCCTTCTGGCTCCATGTGTCCCTCGGAAAAATAGGAGGTTTGGCTCCGTGTGTCCCTCGAAAAAAAAGGAGGTAGATGATGGTGGTATCTATCCAATTAAGGTGTGCCGTAATGCTCCGGGTATTTCTCAGTTAATGTTTGCGGATGACACCATGCTATTTTTTAGAGCAATGGAGGAACATGCGATCAGTGTTAAGGATGTGTTGGAGGTGTATGAGAAGGGTACGGGGAAGTTTATAAATCCTGCTAAATGCTCGATCATGTTCAGTGTTGCATGCACGCAAGAAGTACAGGATACGGTCCGCACCTCTCTGCAAGTTGTCCAACATGCGTTTGCGGATAAATATTAGGTCTCCCAGGAAGACCTGGAGGAAGGATGTGCAAAGGAAAATTTCAGAGTATGCAAGCCAGATTGAGTAAATGGCCGATTGACCTGAGCGATAGTACTTTAGCCCAAAGTGCTCGTGAGATTCTAATCAAAGCAATTGCGCAAGCAATTCCTACGTATGTGATGGGTGTTTTTAAATTACCTTCCTTGGTTTGTGATGATTTAGAGCAGCTAATTCGAAACTATTGGTGGGGTTTGAAGAAGGGTAAACGGAAGATGCATTGGGTTGGGTGGCCAAGGATACTACGCCCCAAATCACAACGTGGTTTGGGGTTCAGAGATATGCGTATGTTTAACCAAGCTCTTCTGGCACGTCAAGCAAGGCGTCTTATTAACTTTCCAAATAGTTTGTGTGTCGGACTTCTTGGAGCTCGGTATTATCGTAATGGTGAACACATTGACACAGTGTTCACGGGTAACCCTTCGTCTACGTGGACAGTGATCTGACATGGCCTTGAATTATTGAAGAAAGGAGTATTATGGTGGGATGGTAATGGCCGAATCATCAGAATTTGGCGGGATAGTTGGCTCCCGAGACAATCATACATGAAGGTGCTATCTCCCTGATGTAGTTGTCGCTTAAAATGGGTACCCGAGCTGTTGGATGAGCAGGGTATGTGGAAGACTGAACTGGTAAGAAGGATTTTTAACCCAATTGATGCTGATGTGATTCTAGGTATCAAACTAGCTCATCGATTTGATGATATTCTCGCATGGCAACCAGAGAACTCTAGAATTTTCTCAGTTAAAAGTGCATATAGTATTTGCCTTTAACCAGTCGCCGATTCAAGGTAATTTTGCGGCGACCAGTGCTAGACTAGAGGGTGATGACGAGTGCTGGCAGAAGATCTGGAAAGCAAATGTTCCCCCAAAAATACGCATGTTTCCGTGAAAGGCAACCTCTAATGCTTTGGCCACGGAAGAGAATTAAAAAGCTAGAGGGATCAAGGTCACTGGTATGTGTCTTATTTGCGGATCAGAGAAGGAAGATAGCCGTCATGCACTGTTTTCATGCGGTCATGCAAGGTAGCTGTGAATTAAGATGCGTGGTATTTGGCAGCTACCGACAATGTATGAACTTGATACCTGCTCGGGAACGTGGTTGAGAACAGTTATCACGTTGGTACAACCCACAATGGTGGATGCAATCTTGCTAATCGTGTGGAAGGTGTGGTTCACTCATAATGAGGTTACACACGCGAAACCCCTTCCTCAAGTCGAGGGATCAATGTGTTTCTTAGTAAGCTATCTGAGCTTATACAGAGAGACTCGTCAGCTATCTACTGAGGAGATCATGAAGGGTAAGCAGGTTGCGGGACCGGTTAGTTTACACCCAACAAAACCCCATGTTCAGAAAGTTAAATCCCTCACTTGGATGAAACGACCGCGGGGGTGGGTGAAGCTAAACTGTCATGGCTCTTTTCGTGAGAAGGATGGTACCGCCAGTGCCGGCATGCTACTGCGAGATGAGGAAGGACATGTTATTGTCTCGGCCTGTCGTCAGGTGTTTAGATGCTCTAAAGATCTTGAAGCGGAAGTGCATGCTTGCAGACAGTGACTTGCCCTTGACCAGCAATGGAGTGACAAACATATGGTGGTGGTTGTGCCGTTCTAGTAGAGGCTATCAACAGCCATATGCTCGACTGGTCGCTATTTTCATTTCTTATAGCTGAGATTAAAGCTTGGGCTGTATTGTTTCCTTTGTAAAAGTGGGTAGAACACAAAATAGGGCGAGAGATTGTGTTGCATCCTTTGCGAGGCAACATGGTAGAACTTTGACCTGCTGCGGTTCAGGGTCTGATTGTCTTACTCCGATCTGCTTGTAATCCCTATTGAGTAATAAAATCTGCTTTTACCCGCAAAGAAAAAAAGGCTGGCGCGTAGGCACGCTCGTGCTCAATCACGATTTGCTGGAATTTACTCTACTTATTAGTAGTGTAACATACTCCTATCATAAATCTGGAGAAAAAGAAACTTGAATGCTTTGATTCCTTGTAGGCCTAATGGTGCGCGCCACAGGCCATGCACGCTGCCGCAGGACAATGACATACGATGCATCAGAAGATTTGATCCGCTGATGACGGCTGAGATGTCGATCGTCGTCGCAAAACTGACGAAAAGATCCACCCAGTCTAACACGCACATGCAGGCATGCAGAGAGGACACTGCAGGCTGCCTCGGTGCCTCCTTCATCTGCAATTCTGATTTCTGCATGTGAGCTCTCCTGCAATTTTCCCGTCCATGCATCGCTTCCACCTCTCTTCTACATAAACACCCTAGCGACTGCACTCGCTCCTGCACTCCCATCCCATCACCGCTCTAGTTCGCTCGCACGCACACCTGCATTCATCCACATGTCGACCTCCTACCTTTGCTCGGCGTGCGGCGCCCGCACCCACCGCAGGAACCACTGCGCCGCCTCGCCGTGCTCCCGCTGCGGCGGCGACGGCCACTTCGAGGCCCTCTGCACCACGCCCGCCGGCTTCGACGCAAGCTCTACCGAGGCCCGCTGCGGCGTGTGCGGCGGCGCGGGCCACGCCGACGGTGACTGCGCCACCACCAAGACGGACCACATCCGGTGCGAGACCTGCGGCAAGATGGGCCACTACCCCAGGGACTGCCCCACCCGCACCGGCGGCAGCGACGACCCGTACAGCGCGTTCAGGGGCTACGACGCCTGCGCCACCTGCGGGGAGCCGGGTCATTTTGCACCTGCGTGTCCTGCTTTTCACTAGCCCGGGTCGCCATTCATCGTTGTTGCAGCGCCGTACGTTCGAGCCGGCCGTCGTTCAGTTGCTACGGTAGAGCTGCACTGCGCCTGGTTACTCTATCAGTTGTGTGGTGTACTGGTGTATCGTGTTTAGACGTGGTTAGTCAAGTCCACATGTCTTGTCCCCTCCCTATCCATGTATCTTGTGTCAGGTGTGTAAACCGTATTGTTCAAAAAAAAAAAAGGTGTGTTAACCGTATGAACATTTTCGTGCTACACGCATGTCAATCCTGACTTACATCTTGTTCTTTTTGTTGTTAATTATTTATGCCGCTAGAACGTGCAACTCTTCCATTTATCTGCTGACTCGGCAGAAATGGTGAATGGAACCTGGGTGCGCGCGCACCTATTTACGAAAAGTTCAAAAAAATGCTATTTAAAAGTTTCCAAAAAATGTGAAGAAATTTTTTGCATGTACATATTATGTTGATACTTACTCGTGTGTGTGTTTTCACGGAAAAATAACATTGTGTGTGACCTACACAAAAATGACAAAATGCAAATTCCTATTCCTATGAATAGTACAAATTCCTGTTCTCTATTCTCATTTGAACATTTTGTCATTTTTATGCAGGCCACACACAATGGTATTTTTTCGTGAAAACTCACACGAGTAAGTATTAACATAATATGTACATGCAAAATTTTAATTCACATTTTTTTGAAACTTTTAAATAGAATTTTGTTGAACTTTTCGTAAATGGGTGCGCGCACACCCAGGTTCCATTCGTCCAGGTCGGCTGACTCGGTTGCTATGATGCCAATTTTGTCAAGCACGCATGACCAGCTTTTGAAAGGACCGTGTACAAAGTTTACCCTGCTTATAGGTTCTTGTCGCTACAAGAAAAAAAGAAACTTACACTAATTTCTGCATTAAAATGATTTAGAAATCAATAGAACAATGACGACCACCTAACTTTATATTTGCAATGCTCATGCATGTTTCAAATGATATGATTTTGGTAGCATGGAGATGGCCACCTATCTCTTCCCCAAGAACACAAGGACATTAATACAAACCGCCAACGAGCGTGAATAAAAAGGATGTAGGACTAACAACTTCTTGACATCTCATACACTCTGGGCTCTTCTATTTAGTTATAACAAAGCTTCATAGGATTATACTCTATAAAAACTATATGGTTGCTTTTACAGATCCGTATGTTCTAACTTAGTTTACCAAAATTTTATATATAATTAAGGATACAATGTATAAGTGAGCATTTAACAAACTACAATTTATTAGATGTATTGTTAATTTGTGCTGCAATGTGACCCTACCTTTAGTTTCGTTCAATTTAGAGCGAAATCCATTTCCAAACAGCTTTCTTAAATATATCTCTAACTATTTTAAAAGTTACGAAAAGTTAATAAAAAGTGCACTTGCCTTTCAACAAAAGAAAATGGAAATAAAGCTAAAATATTACATTGCCTATTATGTTAATTATACATGACCAAAATTATTTAAGGTATTACATCAATACATGTATTAACAAAAAATAACATTAATTTATTAGCAACATTAGTTATGATGAAGTAAAAAATTCAATATAAATTGGCTACAATGATATATTTTAACTCGGATTAGGACAAAAAATCACATGTCGTTTGTGAGTAATATATCTAGTATGAGTTAATTCGGTCATATTTAAAAAACACACATCCCTTCAGGGATGAAAACTTAATGATATCATTGAAGTAACAAAATCTTCCTTACAAAACGCACTACCCATTCAACATAAGAAATGGAAATAAAGTTAAAATATTACATTGTGTGCGACAAATATGCACCTTTCTATATATTTACCATATTTCATATTATGTTAATTATGTATGACCAAAATTATTTAAGATATTATATCAATAGATGTATTAACAAAAATAGCATTAATTTGTTGGCAACACTAGTTGTGATGAAGTAAAAAAAGTTCAATATAAAATTGTGAGAACAATATATTTTTACTTGGCTTAGACCAAAGAATCAACAGTTTACTACTCCGTATTATTTTTTTCAATCATATATATAAAAAACACATGTTTAAGAGGTGAAAAATTAACGATATTCCCTCCATTCCAATGATTAAGACTTATATCAATTTGAAAAGCCAAGCTAAGTAAACTTTAACAAAACTTTTAGAAAAAATATTAACAACTATAATATGGTACATATACCATATGAAAATACATTTCATAATGTATCTAACGGTATGGAATTTGTACACTACTTATTAATAATTTATTCTAAAAACTTGGTCAAACTTTCATAGTTTGACTTTTTAGAAGAAAAAACATAAGCCTTATTAATTGAAATGGAGGTAGTATTAATTAAGACATCATTTTTATTTATAACTAATTATTACTGGTAGAAACTAATCAAGGCAACTCTTGAAACGAGAATTGGCTTAAGGGAGGATCATTCAACTAACAATCATACTTAACTATAATTTTAATTCTTAGATGTAACTTTTATCTAGGGTTTAGAGTAAAGAATAAAATATCTCTAGCGAATCGAGGGTTGATCATCGATCAGGTGTTCTATTATTCGGATTCCTTACCGGGATCTCATAGTTGGCGGTATCTTAGCAGTCATTTAATGGCCAATGTTTAGTTGTGCGGTGTTGAACTGGAACAACATATCTATTGTTCACTAACCTCACACCCTCTCCACTATCTATTTTATTGTTTATTTTGTAAATGATGATATGGAATAGGGGTTATAGGATGAATTATGAACAAAACAACCGTTGATATACTTTAGTGCAACATGGGGGTGGGCTTGGTGCTTTAACTCTCAACCAAAAACACATGTGTAGTTTCTCTTACACCTTATCGGTCCCATATTTTAAAAGTTCCAACCTGGTGCGACATGAAACATTTTGAAACTCGAAACTAAATAATTTTGTAGTTATATGTTTGATTGAGTTGTATGCGTGATGATGACATCCGTACTACATTTACAAACACAACATCTACAACTGCACATACCAAAAGTATCTGAACTTAAAGGGCCAATCACTAGTGTTGCCCTCGGTAACTTATAGAAAATGTTGGAAATGTTCATGAGAATATGATGCTAACTAAATAATTTGTGTTTTTTCTTATCCGTGAATGAAGTATCTTGCAGGGACTAGTAGAATAGAATTAAAACATGGTCAACAATGGAGATTGAACCAAGCACATATGGGGTGAAGACAGAGCCTCAAGTAGAGACTTAGATACTTTCAATCAACCATAAATGGTGCATGAAGACATGCACAAAACATACATGATGTCACTTCATAATTGCGATATTACATATAAATGAGATGTATATTTAAGAATTCCTCAGGTAACTTCAAATGAAATAACAATGTTCTAATCGGGCGAAGCCATATCAACGGCTTCAGCTCAATTTTTTCCAAAGCACTAGTAATCCTTTAGTGCTACCACCATTCCAATGAATAAGGTTGATATTATTTTTGAAAAGTCAAATCATGCAAAGTTTGACCAAGTCTTTATAAAAAACATAACATGTAAAATATAAGATCAATATCATATGGTATCTATAAAATGTAACTTTGACTAAACCTAAAACACGAAGTAATTGTGAATGAATGGATTACTTATGTTTTTTAGCAGACATTAGTGTATCATTCCATTTCCATCTTTCTTTGTTTTTTTGAGCAGACATTCCATTTCCACCATGCAGTTTCACGGGCAGAAATTTGGACGTATCTAGACACTAAATAGTACCTAGATACATCTGAATATTAACAAACCTCCGACATGTTTCATGGGACGGAGGGAGTTTCATATTATAGTATATTTCATAAAGACTCTAATACTAATATATTTTATATTGTAGACATTGATATTTGTATAGATGATAATGCAAAGTTTATAAAATCTAATTTTTACTAAACCAAGAATGCGAAGTAATTGCGAATGAAAGGATTACTTATATTTTTAACAGATAGTGTATCATTCCATTTCCATCTTTGTT
>NC_061509.1:268414648-268439058 GCF_022539505.1 Lolium rigidum
TCTATATTTGAGTCTTGGAAGTTGTTACTATTGTAGCAACCTCTCCTTATCTTTATTTTATTGCATTGTTGTGCCAAGTAAAGTCTTTGATAGTAAAGCCAATACTAGATTTGGATTACTTGCGCATGAACAGATTTCTTGTCGTCACGAATTTGAGCGAGTAGTCTCCGTAGAAAATTTATAAAAATCTTCCAATTTACGTGCGTGATCCTCGGATATGTACGCAACTTTCACTCAATTTGGGCATTTTCATCTGAGCAAGTCCGGTGCCTCTTAAAAATTCGTCTTTACGGATCCATTCTGTTTTGACAGATTCTGCCTTTTATTTCGCATTGCCTGTTTTGCTATGTTTGATGGATTTCTTTGTTCCATTAACTTTCGGTAGCTTTGTGCAATGTCCGAAGTGTTAAGAATGATTATGTCACCTCTGAATATATGAATTATGCAACGACCCTCTAATGAGTTTGTTTTGAGTTTGGTGTGGAGGAAGTTTTCAAGGGTCAAGAGAGGAGGATGATACAATATGATCAAGAAGAGTGAAAAGTCAAAGCTTGGGGATGCCCCAGTGGTTCATCCCTGCATATTTTAAGAAGACTCAAGCGTCTAAGCTTGGGGATGCCCAAGGCATCCCTTCTTCATCGACAACTTATCAGGTTCCTCTAGTGAAACTATATTTTTATTCCGTCACATCTTATGTGCTTTACTTGGAGCGTCTGTTTGTTTTTGTTTTTGTTTTTGTTTGAATAAATTCGGATCCTATCATTCTTTGTTTGGGAGAGATACACGCTCCACTGTTTCGTATGAACACATATGTTCTTAGCTTTATCTTTAATGTTCATTGCGAAACTTGAACTACTTCATTCATTGTTATATGGTTGGAAACGGAAAATGCCGCATGTGGTAAATGGTACAATGTCTTGAATAATTTGATACTTGGCAATTGTTGTGCTCATATAGATCATGTTTAAGCTCTTGCATCATGTACTTTGCACCCATTAATGAATAACTACATAGAGCTTGTTAAAATTTGGGTTGCATGATTGATCTCTAGAGTCTAGATATTTTCTGGTTGAGGTGTTTGAACAACAAGGAGACAATGTAAAGTCTTATAATAGTTACAATATGTTCATATGTGAGCTTTGCTGCATCTTTTATACTTGAGTTTGCTTCAAACAACCTTGCTAGCCTAGCCTTGTATTGAGAGGAATTCTTCTCGTGCATCCAAATCCTTGAGCCAATAACCATGCCATTTGTGTCCACCATACCTACCTACTACATGGTATTTCTCCGCCATTCCAAAGTACATTACTTGAGTGCTACCTTTAAAATTTCTATCCTTTGTCTTTGCAATATATAGCTCATGGGAAAATAGCCTTAAAAACTATTGTGGTGAAGAATATGTACTTATGTGTCTTATTTCTTAATAAGTTGCTTGTTGAGTGGTAACCATGTTTCAGGGACGCCATCAACTTTTACCTTTGTTGAATATCATGTGAGCTGCTATGCATGTTCGTCTTGTCTGAAGTAAGGGCGATTTTCATGATCAAATGGTTTGAGTATGCATCTTGTTAGAGAAGAACATTGGGCCGCTAACTAAAGCCATGATTCATGGTGGAAGTTTCAGTTTGGACAATCAATCCTCAATCTCTTATGAGAATTTTAACTTTGGTTGAATGCTTATGCATTAAAGAGGAGTCCATTATCTGTTGTCTATGTTGTCCCGGTATGGATGTCTAAGTTGAGAATAACCAAAAGCGAGAAATCCAATGCGAGCTTTCTCCTTAGACCTTTGTACAGAGCGGCATAGAGGTACCCCTTTGTGACACTTGGTTGAAACATATGCTATGCAATGATAATCCATGTTAATCCAAGCTAATTAGGACAAGGTGCGAGCACTATTGGTATACTATGCATGAGGCTTGCAACTTATAGGATATCTTATACATAACACATATGCTTTATTACTACCGTTGACAAAATTGTTTCTTGTTTTCAAAATGAAAAGCTCTAGCATAAATATAGTAATCAATGCTTCCCTCTGCGAAGGGCCTATCTTCTACTTTATTGTTGAGTCAGTTTGCCTATTCTTTCTATCCCAGAAGCAAACACTTGTATCAGTCGTGTGCATTGATTCTTACATGTTTACCTATTGCACTTGTTATATTGCTTTGGGTTGACAAATATCCATGAGATATATATGTTGAAGTTGAAAGCAACTGCTGAAACTTATATCTTCCTTTGTGTTGCTTCAATGCCTTTACTTTGAATCTATTGCTTTATGAGTAACTCTTATGCAAGTCTTATTGATGCTTGTCTTGAAAGTACTATTCATGAAAAGTCTTTGCTATATGATTCATTTGTTTACTCATTATCTTCATCATTGCTTCGAATCGCTGCATTCATCTCATATGCTTTACAATAGTATGATCAAGATTATGATAGCATGTCACTTCAGAAATTATCTTCGTTATCGTTTACCTACTCGAGGGCGAGTAGGAACTAAGCTTGGGGATGCTTGATACGTCTCAAACGTATCTATAATTTCTTATGTTCCATGCTACTTTTATGATGATACTCACATGTTTTATACACATTATATGTCATTATTATGCATTTTCCGGCACTAACCTATTGACGAGATGCCGAAGAGCCGATTCTTTGTTTTCTGCTGTTTTTGGTTTCAGAAATCCTAGTAAGGAAATATTCTCGGAATTGGACGAAATCAACGCCCAGGGGCCTATTTTACACGAAGCTTCCAGAATTCCGAAGAGGAAACGAAGTGGGGCCACGGGGCGCCGCCACAGTAGGGCGGCGCGGCCTACATGGGGCCCGCGCGGCCCGTTGTGTGTGGGGCCCCCGTGACGCCCCTTGACCTGCCCTTCCGCCTACTTAAAGTCTTCGTCGCGAAACCCCCGATACCGAGAGCCACGATACGGAAAACCTTCCGGAGACGCCACCGCCGCCAATCCCATCTCGGGGGATTCGGGAGATCGCCTCCGGCACCTGCCGGAGAGGGGAATCATCTCCCGGAGGTCTCTTCATTGCCATGATCGCCTCCGGATCGATGTGTGAGTAGTCCACCCCTGGACTATGGGTCCATAGCGGTAGCTAGATGGTTGTCTTCTCCTCATTGTGCTATCATGTTAGATCTTGTGAGCTGCCTATCATGATCAAGATCATCTATTTGTAATCCTACATGTTGTGTTTGTTGGGATCCGATGAATATTGAATACTATGTCAAGTTGATTATCAATCTATCATATATGTTGTTTATGTTCTTGCATGCTCTCTGTTGCTAGTAGAGGCTCTGGCCAAGTTGATACTTGTGACTCCAAGATGGAGTATTTATGCTCGATAGTGGGTTCATGCCTCCATTAAATCTGGGACAGTGATGCGCGTAGATGACACGTCCGTTGGGAACCCCAAGAGGAAGGTGTGATGCGCACAGCAGCAAGTTTTCCCTCAGTAAGAAACCAAGGTTATCGAACCAGTAGGAGCCAAGAAGCACGTCGAAGGTTGATGGCGGCGGGATGTAGTGCGGCGCAACACCAGGGATTCCAAAGTACTTTGCCCCAACGAAACAGTGAGGTTGTCAATCTCACCGGCTTGCTGTAACAAAGGATTAGATGTATAGTGTGGATGATGATTGTTTGCAGAAAACAGTAGAACAAGTATTGTAGTAGATTGTATTCGATGTAAAAGAATGGACCGGGGTCCACAGTTCACTAGAGGCGTCTCTCCCATAAGATAAATAGCATGTTGGGTGAACAAATTACAGTTGGGAAATTGACAAATAGAGAGGGCATGACCATGCACACACATGATATGATGAGTATAGTGAGATTTAATTGGGCATTACGACAAAGTACATAGACCGCTATCCGACATGCATCTATGCCTAAAAAGTCCACCTTCAGGTTATCATCCGAACCCCTTCCAGTATTAAGTTGCAAACAACAGACAATTGCATTAAGTATGGTGCGTAATGTAACCAATAACTACATCCTCGGACATAGCATCAATGTTTTATCCCTAGTGGCAACAGCACATCCACAACCTTAGAACTTTCTGTCACTGTCCCGGATTTAATGGAGGCATGAACCCACTATCGAGCATAAATACTCCCTCTTGGAGTTAAGAGTAAAAACTTGGCCAGATCATCTACTAATAACGGAGAGCATGCAAGATCATAAACAACACATAGGTAATAGATTGATAATCAACATAACATAGTATTCTCTATCCATCGGATCCCAACAAACACAACATATAGCATTACGGATAGATGATCTTGATCATGTTAGGCAGCTCACAAGATCCGACAATGAAGCACATAAGGAGAAGACGACCATCTAACTACTTGCTATGGACCCATAGTCCAGGGGTGAACTACTCACTCATCACTCCGGAGGCGGCCATGGCGGTGAAGAGTCCTCCGGGAGATGATTCCCCTCTCCGGCGGGGTGCCAGAGGCGATCTCCTGAATCCCCCGAGATGGGAGTGGCGGCGGCGTCTGCGGAAGGTTTTCCGCATCGTGGCTCTCGATGCTGGGGGTTCGCGACGAAGACTATATGTAGGCGGAAGGGCAGGTCGGGGGGCCACACGAGGGCCCCACACGCCGGGGCCGCGCGGCCGGCACCTGGGCCGCGCCGCCTGTTGTGGCGGCGCCTCGTGGCCCCACTTCGTAAGTCCTCCGGTCTTCGGAAGCTTCGTGTAAAAATAGGCCCACGGGCGTTGATTTCGTCCAATTCGAGAATATTTCCTTACTACGATTTACTGAAACCAAAAACAGCGAAAACAACGAATCGGCTCTTCGGCATCTCGTTAATAGGTTAGTGCCGGAAAATGCATAAATATGACATAAAGTATGCATAAAATATGTAGATATCATCAATAATGTGGCATGGAACATAAGAAATTATCGATACGTCGGAGACGTATCAGACAGTGACAGAAAGTTCTAAGGTTGTGGATGTGCTGTTGCCACTAGGGATAAAACATCGATGCTTCGTCTAAGGATATTTGTGTTGATTACATTACGCACCATACTTAATGCAATTGTCTGTTGTTTGCAACTTAATACTGAAGGGGGTCGGATGATAACTCTGAAGGTGGAGTTTTTAGGCATAGATGCATGTCTGGATAGCGGTCTATGTACTTTGTCGTAATGCCACTGATTAAATCTCATAGTACTCATCATGATATATGTATGTGCATTGTTATGCCTTCTTTATTTGTCAATTGCCCAAGCTGTAATTTGTTCACCCAACATCTCGTTTATCTTATGGGAGAGACACCACTAGTGAGCTGTGGACCCCGGTCCAATTCTTTACATCCGAAATACAATCTACTGCAATTGTTCTTTACTGTTCTTCGCAAACAATCATCATCTTCCACACAATTCGTTTAATCCTTTGTTTACAGCAAGCCGGTGAGATTGACAACCTCACTGTTACGTTGGGGCAAAGTACTTTGATTGTGTTGTGCAGGTTCCACGTTGGCGCCGGAATCCCTGGTGTTGCGCCGCACTACACTCCGCCGCCATCAACCTTCAACGTGCTTCTTGGCTCCTACTGGTTCGATAAACCTTGGTTTCTTTCTAAGGGAAAACTTGCTACTGTACGCATCACACCTTCCTCTTGGGGTTCCCAACGGACGTGTCGACTGCACGCATCAGAGCCCACCTCGGGACTCCACCGACATCGCCCCTTTGCCTATTTGTTCCCCCACGACGCGAAAACCCGGGGGATATCTATCATACTCCAGAAAGACTCCCGGAGCGCCGCCGCCATCGCGAAACCTAGTTTCGGGGGTCAGAAGTTCCTGTTTCGGCACCCTGTTGGGACGGGGATCGACCCCCGGAGCCTTCTCCATCGACGCCACCGCCTCCATCATGCTCCGTGAGTAGTTCCCCCATGGACTACGGGTTCTAGCAGTAGCTAGTTGGTACTCTCTCTCCCATGTACTTCAATACAATCATCTCATGAGCTGCCTTACATGATTGAGATCCATCTGATGTAATCGGTGTTGTGTTTGTTGGGATCCGATGAATTGTTACATTATGATCAGTCTATCTATAAAGTTTATGAAGTTATTGTTGCTGCAATCTTGTTGTGTTTAATGCTTGTCACTAGTGCACGAGTGGCATGATCTTAGATTTAAGCTCTATAATTATTGCTTAGATTGTATCTACAAGTTGTTTGCACATGTCTATGTCCGGAACCCGAGGCCCCGGTAGTGACAAAGACTCGGGATAATTGGAGGGGATGGCTTAGATATGAGGATCACATGTTTTCACCAAGTGTTAATGCTTTGCTCCGGTGCTCTATTAAAAGGAGTACCTTAATTACCAGTAGATTCCCTTGAGGTCCCGCTGCAAACGGGCTGGTAGGACAAAAGATGTTATGCAAGTTTCTCATTGCGAGCACGTATGACTATATATGGAAAACATGCCTACATGATTAATAAACTGGATGTTCTGTCTTAATGCTATAATAATTATGTCAATTTACCAACTGTAATTTGTTCACCCAACACTTGTTATTGGAGAGTTACCACTAGTGTAGATAGCTGGGAACCCCGGTCCATCTTTCATCATCAAATACTCACTCGGTCCTATATGCCATTAGAAGTAGTATCAACTATTTTCTGGTGCCATTGCCATCGTGTTACTTGCTACTCTTCTGTCGTATTCTTGTTACTATTGCTCTCATATTACTTGTTGCTTTCACGGCACCACGTTACTAGTGCTTTTCCAGTGCCAGCTGAATTGACAACTCAGTTGTTAAGGATTATAAGTATTCTTTGTCTCCCCTTGTGTTGAATCAATAAATTTGGGTTTTACTTCCCTCGAAGACTGTTGCGATCCCCTATACTTGTGGGTTATCACAAATCCAGTGGAGTAATGGGTTTGAAACCACACACCACCTCAAAGGGACACAGCTCTGTGGTAGAATGTACCGCGCTGTTGTAAGCAAACTCCACATGCGGCAAACACTCTTCCCACTCCTTCAAGTTCTTCTTGATTATGGATCTCAACAGTTGTGACAAGGTTCTATTCACCACTTCAGTTTAACCATCAGTTTGGGGATGACAAGTAGTACTGAAAAGTAGCTTCGTCCCCAGCTTTCTCCAAAGCGTCTTCCAGAAGTAGCTCATAAACTCCCTCCATGTCATGACATCAGCGGCATCCTTGTTTTTCTGGTTAACAATTTTTTCATCACTAGCAGACATGGTTAGTAGGTTAGTGCACTAAAACAAATATATATGGTGGTACTCTCACAACTCACTCAAAACTGATAAGAAAAGGAAATCTTACCACTCCAAAGTGAATTAGTATTGCTTACCACTTGTAGTGATGACTACTGCACGGATGTAGCGAAACGAATATCAAGGGTATAAGAACAAATCACACGGCAAAGCAGGATATGTGTGGGGCTGTAGGTGGGCTACCTATTTGCACCAATAACAAGCTCTAGCGCTGACCGTAGACAACCAATGACACTCACACAAGACGATAAATGTGGCAATGCAACTATATGAATGAAATGTTGCAATGCACTCGAGAGACGCTAGCAAAGCTCAACGAGACAGGCACACACTTGCTCAACTACAGGTGCAGTTAAAGAAAACTTAGGCCTTCACTCGATTCAACTAGCACTTCACTTTTATTTTGGGATTTTCTTTTGTATCACACGCATCTATGTAGCTCTTTTTGCTTCTTTCTATTTATTTTTATTTTATGACTCAACTCCTTGATAACACGGCCAAGAAATAATGCAAAGCACCAAAACCCTAATGAGCAGCCTGTCGAGAGGTAAAACTAGTCTCTTCTGGGGAAGTTCCTAGTCACTTATATCGAAAGGTTGTGGCTATGGTTTGGACAAATACACTGTATGCTATGTGGACTCGGAGAAACAAAAATTGAAACTAGATGATAGCGGAAAACACAAACCCTAACAACTAGATGGAAGAAAAAGATACGCAAAAACAAATACGAAAAGCAACTAAAACTCGAAATTAGTGCAATCTAAGGCTATGGCAAACCCTAACCCTAATTGTTTTTGGCTTTTTTTTTGGATAGAAAACACTCACAACTCAACTATGGGGTGGATTATGGATGGCTTACCGAGAAAACGCTGAAATCTGATACCAAGATGATAAGGGGTGGCCCGATCTTCTCAGTAAGCAACCGTGGTGATGATGATCACGGGGCGAACACAGCGGAGATAACTTGATGAAGTTGATGATAACTTGTATGACGCAACAAGATCTCTCGATTGGTCCCTGTCGCCAATGCAACAGCTCTCAAACCTGCAAGATATTCGCAACTATACACAATTGCGCACGTAGTCGCCGACCACGAAGCGGTAAGTTGCAACCGTCTAATTCCCAATGGAACAGCAGATCACACAAGACTTTCAGAGATTACACCAAATCAATGCAATATGGTGTAGGGATTCAATAGAGTTGCAAAGCAATCAACTATGAACTAGGGTTTATCTTAAACGTGGTCTAAAGCTACTTTGGGGGCGTCATGGGCACTTATATAGGGGTTCAGGACGACCTCAGGTCGAAAATATACAAAATAACCGGCCCAGAATAGATCTGATCGAGACAGACTCGGACACGGCCGGTCTGGGGGCCGGTCGACCGGGCCTGGGACCGGACGGTCCGGTTTGGACCGGGCCTGGCGCCGGGTGGTGACCGGATGGAGCGTCCAGACTTACTGGATACGCCCCGGCTGGCACAAGCGTGGAACCCGGTTTGGACCGGGTTGATCCGGCTTGGGAGCCGGTTGACCGGGTCTGGGACCGGGTGGCCCGACGGCACGGCCGGTTGGACCGGCCCTGGCGCCGGCTTCCTGAACTTCATCTCCTCCTCTCGTGCATGCCTCCCGCTCCTCCCTCGCGCGTCCATGAGATGTCTTCATGTCCATCTTCATGTCCAGCTTCACGTCCAGCTTCTGGTCCAGCTGCTCCTCTCCTCCTCGTGTGATGTTTGGTTCCTCTTCATACCTGATCATACATAAGTAGTACGACTTAGGCATTATAAATTTCTCATCGACCAAAGTATCACATAGGAACAAGTTCACCTGTTGCTTAAGTAGCTTCGCACGAGCTCGTGTTATTGGTCCAATCCTAACTTCATTAGACTTGAGCTTCACAGCAGCATCATCTTCAGCTTGCAATGACGGAGGTAGTAGTGTGGCAGGGATGTCCTCATCATCATGTCATGCTTCTCCTTTTCACCTTGTAGGAGAAGGACAAAGCAATGAAGAAGATGCCATGGGAAGCAATGGAGGAGGGCAAGGTTAATGGCATGAGATGCATACCATGAGATGCATACCATGAGATGCATTTCACTTGTTATGTATGGACTATGTGAACTTTAGCCATTATATGGCATGAATTGCTGCTTTCACTTGTTATATGAACTCTATGTATGGACCTTATATATGGACTATGTGTGTTTGATGTATTTGTGGTTTTGTTGATGTGTTTGTGATGTTGGTGATGTTATGTGGACTCTAAATGAATATATATGTTTATGCTCTATTTTGAAATACATGGAATAATCAAAAACAACAACTACTGAAAATAGCCCAGGGCCATACACACGGCAAAGGACATTTGGTCATTTTGCCGTGTGCATACACACGGCAAAAGCGCCATGTGGCGCAAGCCCGTGCTCCTGGCACGCAGGAGGAGTGCCTGAAGGAGCCTTTGTCGTGCACGCTGGAAGCAGAGCGCACGGCAAAGCCTGCACTCACGGCACAGTGCGGGCGCACGGCAAAGCCTAGTAGCTGATATTGAAGAAATACTTTTTGAGAAAGGTAGATGGAAAATAGGCTGTTTCAGTGAATATGGTCCAGCCATAGTTGGATCATATTAGTTGTTTTTTAGAGCATATTTGATGATCTCCAGTCGAATATAAAAACACAATGAAAGATATTGAGATTGGATGATGAGCTGTACGATCCATGATTTGTTATGCTATGCCCTAATTTGATTGTTGTTTATGATGGTTCACTTCCTTGCTCCTTACAGGGTATTTTTTTTTTGACCAGTGAAACCATATAGGAGGCCTCTATGGTGTATTTTTTAATTAAAAGAGAGTATAATGTACGAGATTAAATCCTAGGACCTCTCGTGCTAGTGTTTTTATGTGTTTTGAGGAGTGTTTTGAGGGGTGTTTTGGGGTGAAAACACCAACCATCCAAAACACTACAAAACCCTTTCATCCAAAACACTTGTTTGGAACACTTGTTTTACAAACTAGTGTTTTCAAGTGTATTCAACATAAATGGATAAAAGACAATCATTTTTGACAATTTAAACTAAACTTGTATCACAAATAAAAATCTAATCTTTTTAGGCAACAAATCTTCCTTGCCCTCGACTGTCATGCAGATCAGGGAAGAAGGAAATGATTGGGTTCTTGCTGGCGCTAAGAACCTGGTGGAGCTTTTAGACTGACCGTGTTTTGTTTTGTTCATTTTCGGGAGGGTTTTTTTCCTTGCCTTCTCTTCTTCTTTTATGGCTCTTGCCATCCCCATGTTTGTTTCTCCTATATTAATATAAGGCAAAAGCTTTTTTGCCCGTTTCAAAAAAATAATCTTTTTAGCACACTAGAAGAACATATCTCACATCGATAATACAAAAAAATCAGTACCAGAATGTATCATCGCTTTAACACAAAAATGAATTTGATCATGCTTCTACAAGCATGATACATCAGGGCAACAGAAAAATTGGCTCATAAAATACATAGTACTAGTAAACTAAGAGCATAAATGTGTGATGCAACCATATATATGTAGATCTCCGCCACCAAAACGGACTACAGAGAGAGCTACTAGGGAGAAGATCATGTCCCAGCCGACAACCAACTTTACTTGCACTCGTTCTAGCATGCAAAATAAGACTAATGCAAAAAAAAAAAGGTCCCTAAGTTCCATTTAGCGAAGGAAATGGTCTGTCGATGGAGTGTGGACATCTCTTGATCTCACCTTTTGGCACCTGACCGTACACCGACAAGCATATCATGAAAGGTGATATGCTTCACCAACAGATTGCACATCAATAAAACCAATTAGCCATTACATACCCTCAATGGTTCACCAAAAGATTTTAATTTAAAAGTATCAACTAAAAATGAGTGAGGAGACCGGAGAGTAGTGCATGATGTAATTTTCACAGTATATGCAAAATTGTGGTATGGATATAATATCATCACTTCTGCCATCCACAAATGATCATAAAGCATATAAGCTAAACAGGAACATAATTAAACAAATAGCATAATTTTTATGATAATTACGAGACCATAACACATCGTCAATAAAAAATCTTATAAAATAAAGAGATGCATGGTTTTGCAGTGTGCTCGATTCCTCTGATACAGATTTATCATGCAACGACTCAACGCAAACCAATGAAGATACTTCCTATCATTCATCCTTTGCTGCAGCTTTCTCATGTCATCATGAGCACTGTCAACATCCAACTTGAGAAGTATAAAATAATATGCAGCTTGTTAACAAACGAACTGATATTTTAGCAGTGGTAAGAGTATACACGCAAATAGAATTTACTTTTTCAGTGGGTTCTTCCATTGACATGGCATTTGATTCTTCCTTGTGGTGCTTCTTCAAAGTGGAATGTCCAGGCAGAGCTGCATCACAATGGGCATCGATAGTTGACATCCACCAGGTGGTGCAGCTTTCCCCTATTAGACATATGGTTGATTGATGGGTATTAGATATACCACATGAAGATTAAACTGATCATCTATTGTGTTAACTATGCAATTGTAGGGTGCCAAACAGTACAAACGGATGTTTGACTTACTTCATCACGGGTAGTACTTGATTCTTTCGTTTCATGTTTCTGATCGATTGAACCTGCATCTTGCCTCAACTCATTGGAATTTCATATGAAAATTCATAATAATAATTTTGCATTGAGGGGTAAAAACGACCTTCTTTTACCATAATTCCTATTGAGAAACGAGTAACTTTGATTAATATATAAAGTTAATATCAGAGGGCAATGTCGCTAGCTATTAAGTTAACCTTCAAGCATATGTTGTCTCCACACAATTTGCAGACCAGATTTTTAGTAGTACATAACACTAGATACAATTCTAGTTTCTGAACAGCGAGCGTTAGATCCCCATGCCTGCTGCCATACAAACCTGAAAAAAAAGACCCAGATTTAAACATGATATTACCACCTCCAAGAAATTTTGCAGTGGAAGGAAAAGCAAACTTTTGCAGGGCGCCGTGATGTAGGACGTCTCCAGAATGTCTAGGTCGCTCCCCTGTGCGAGGACGCGCAGGCCAACCTCTCTGCCTCCCCACAAGAAATGGGCCCCATAGCAGCAGCTGCTGCCGCCATCGAAGGAGGTCATGCTGAGATGAGGTACAAGGAGGACGAGGAAGGTCGGGCGGAGATGCGGCCAGCTGCGGCGCCCGGACACGCTTGCCGGCGGTTCTTATGGCCCCGAGGATGCCAGCGTCCCTGAGGGGGAGGGTGCTGGCCGGCCATGGCCTCTGCGCCTAGGGGGTAGAATTCATATGGAGAAGAGCCGGACAGGAGGATGGAGTTACAAAACAGAAATAAAAACTCTCCACTTCTCTAGGTCTTCCTTGTGTTTCGGTTTAACTCTTAGCCCAGTTCGGTGCCAGTGTTTTGTTTCAGGTTTGGGCCGGTTTTGGAGTGTAATTTTTGGGCTCAATTAAAACACCTCAAAACAAGTCAAAACACTTGTGGGCTGTTCGGTAGGCTGGTTTCGGGCCGGTAAGGCCCAAGAAAACCCTCCAATACCCGTCGGGTTGGTGTGGAATAAAAACGCCTCACCCCCCTCGCGTTTTCCCCTGGCGGCACAGGGCAAGATCGAGCTGAGTTCTTTGTTGTCCATGGCGATCGGGACGACCCGGCAACGGATCGGGTGAGGCAACTCGGAGACCGCATGTTCCAAACTCGGTGAACCATTGAGGGTATGTAATGGCTAATTGGTTTTATTGATGTGCATTCTGTTGGTGAAGCATATCACCTTTTTGATGATATGCTTGTCGGTGTACGCTCAGGTGCCAAAAGGTGAGATCAAGAGATGTCCACACTCCATCGACAGACCATTTCCTTTGCTAAATGGAACTCAGAGACCTTTTTTTTGCCTTAGTCTTATTTTGCATGCTAGAACGAGTGCAAGTAAAGTTGGTTGTCGGCTGGGACATGATCTTCTCCCTAGTAGCTCTCTCTGTAGCCCGTTTTTGGTGGCGGAGATTTACATATATATGGTTGCATCACGCACTTATGCTCTTAGTTACTAGTACTATGTATATTTATGAGCCAATTTTTCTGTTGCCCTGATGTATGTCACAACAATGTGTCTGTGAGATCAAGAGATGTCCACACTCCATAGACAGAGATGATCTTGTTGCTGAAATGCATACATTTCTGTACTCATGCTTGTAGAAGCATGATCAAATTCATTTTTGTGTTAAAGCGATGATACATTCTGGTACTGAATTTTTTGTATTATCGATGTGAGATATGTTCTTCTAGTGTGCTAAAAAGATTATTTTTTTGAAACGGGCAAAAAAGCCTTTGCATTATATTAATATAGGAGAAGCAAACATGGGGATGGCAAGAGGCATAAAAGAAGAAGAGAAGGAAGGGAAAGAAAACCCGCCCGAAAAGGAACAAAACAAAACACTGTCAGCCTAAAAGCTCCGCCAGGTTCTTAGTGCCGGCAAGAACCCAACCATTTCCTTCTTCCCTGATCTGCATGACAGTCGAGGGCAAGGAAGATTTGTTGCTAAAAAGATTATATTTTTATTTGTGATACAAGTTTAGTTTAAATTGTCAAAAACGATTGTCTTTTATCCATTTGTGTTGAATACACTTGAAAACACTAGTTTGTAAAGCAAGTGTTCCAAACAAGTGTTTTGACAAGTGTTTTGGATGAAAGGGTTTTGGGTAGTGTTTTGGATGGTTGGTGTTTTCACCCAAAACACCCCTCAAAGCACTCCTCAAAACACATAAAAACACTGGCACCAAATGAGACCTTACGTGTAATCAGGACCAGATCCTTCTTAAAAACTGCTCTCCGGGCTTGGAACGTTGGATGTATCTTCTCAAAGATTAGGTTCTCTCATACTATTATTTTCCGAGAGAGATCTTGTGAGGTCTGAATTACTATTATGATTGGGTAGGGTCGAGGAACATGGATTCACCTTGGCCTTTCCCTTCCCCATCTACAAGAAGAAGGGCGATTTGTGCAAACCCAGGGCGCTCCACCTCGCCGTCGCCGAATCCGCGGCTCCCTCGCCCTCCGCCGGCCGCTCTGGCGGCGGGAGGACGGGGGAGGCCCGATTCGCGACGTGTATATAGTCTAGGTGTGTCTAGGGAGCCAGCCGGTGGCATCGTGGAGGCGGCGGCGCGACTGGATCGGCGTTTTGCAGGTGGTGGTCTCCCCTTCGACGGCGAAGTTCCGGTGGAGCTCCGCAGTGGACCAGCTCCTGTCTGCGTGCTCGCTGCTCCGTGGAGTGGCCGTGCACGGCTCCGGGGGGCCGGAGTTCGAGAGATGGTGGATCCGGCGGTTGAAGATCTGGAGGAGGTTGGTGATGTTGAACGGTGCGACGACGATGGCGGCCATGGGTGCAGGTCCTTCGGGACCATTGACCGGCGACTTCCCGTTCCGCCTGGGGGCTGCTTCGATCCAAGGCGTCAGCGAGCAGCGGCGAACGGCGCGCCACCGGCTCGTCCACGGCGCTGGCATAGTCGGGTTGCAGAGGGGCTTGGTTGTAATTTCTTTTTCTGTGTGAACCTTTCTGTAATTTATCCGTTTTAATATCATCTCCTTTTATCGCAAAAAAAAGAGGAACATGGATTCATTCATATTCACCACTAAGTGCCTATACCAGTCGATACTAGAATTCGTACTCTTGGAAATTTCTTTAGTGGGAATTTTCATTGGACCGTATCATGCTTATCCGATTGGCATTTTCTGTCCACTGGGACTTGTTGACGGCCTGCACTCCAACTTGTGGCCGTCACACAAGCGCACATCCAAGTCAGTCATTGGCGCCTTGTGGCCTCGTGGGACTAATCAATAATGATCACGGATGGGCGATAATGATCAGAATCGTCACATGTCTCTCCGGCAAATCCAAGAGATACCTCAAGGGCGCGTTTTGTAGGCTGGACCGGAATTCTGCACCACTAGTGTAGCGAGATGGACGTCCCTATCGTCGCGAACGGGTCACGGATCATATTTGGCCATCGTTTGGCAGCCTATGTTGCATCGGCCCGAACAGAAGTACAGGTTGTTTGGATGCCGCGCAAGACAAATCTTCTTCTCACCACATTTAAATATGGTGACCTTACCATCACATAATAGCACAAAAAAAATTCAAACACGATCATAATCACAGCACACAGTTAACGAACAGAATAGAGTACTTAGTACCTAATCTAGCGTCAGAGTGGTAAGACGCCTACCTAAACCACTACCTAGATGCAAAAGCAATGTTCAACAGCCTCTACACAGGCCAACATTGCAGTCACATATGCACAAAATCATGTGTTTACCAGCCTCCTAGAGGCCATCACAACTACTGATGGTGACGATTAGACATAAGCAGAGACAAGGATCAAGCACCAGGACCTTAACGGCGAGGATCGGCATAAGGGCCCTCGCGATGCCTCATGCTCGAGCACGAAGTCTCCTTCCTGAAGACGTCGACCTTGAAGCCGTCGTCCTTGGGGGTGAAGACGATCGTGTCGTCCACGCGGAGGCCAAGCCTATCGGCGAACTCGTTCCAGGACTTGATGAAGCCGATGCGCTGGCCCGTCCACTGGAGCTGCACCTTCCACTCGCAGCGCTCGCCCAGGTACAAGCACACCTTCACGGGGGGGCATTGTTCTTCAGCTTTTACTTGGTGATCAGGAGCTGCTCCATTTAGGGCGGCACAGCGAGGGCAAGGAGGTCGTGGCTCTCCACCTGCACGAAGAACGCCGGCACCCGCACCCTGGGAGCGTGGCCTAGGTCAGCAGGACGGTCGGCGTGAACCCTTGGCGCGGTGATCTGCTGATGCGCTTGCATGAAGGCTACATTTGGATCACGAAGCTGCACCCAGATGGCCATGTCCCTTGCGTCCAGTATGGGCTCTTCCGAGAAAAATTCTAGGAAGGGCCGGTTCTGCCGATGCAATGACAATGCAAAGAGTTAGCGATCTTTGTCTTTGCTGAGGTCTGATGGCAATGACAAGATCAAGTCCATGATGGCAATGGTAAGCACAAGCATTGTCATGGACAATGCCAATGACAAGCACACGCATTCTCATGGACAAAGGCAATGACAAGCTCAAGCATCATGGACTTGACATTGTCAAGTCCATCATGGTGCTTGAGCTTGGCATGGACAACTTCAACCACTATCATGTACAATGGACAATGCCAATGCTAATGCCAATGTCAAGCAGTCAAGCACTCATGCACATTGCCATGATTCCTATCTACATTCACATCGATCTGAGCGGCCGGACAACTATGTGATCTACAATATCATCTAAGCGGAGGAGGAGGTGATTGAGGGTACTTACGATTAGGTGGAGCGAGAGCGGCCTAGTCGGGGGAGGAGGAGGACACGCACAGGCGCCGGTAGGTCTTCGAGGAGGTCGCACTCCAAATCCGGGTGGAGGAGAAGGCTGAGCCGAAGCGTAGGCCCTCTGGCAGGGCGCTGGTGTCGCGGTCGGGAAGCGGGGCACCGATGGAGTTGTCGGTTGCCGACGAGCATAAGGTCGGCTTAACCCCGTCGGCGGCGCGACGTGCGGTGCGCCATTCAGTGCAGCCGGACACGGCATGCCCCATGGCATCGGCACGTGCATCGGAGTCGACGCAAACCCCGGCGGGGGCTCCATCTCCCTGCTGGAGCCTAGTGCACCTGCCGCCATTGCGGCCGCCCTTGCCGTTGGAAACCCTAGTGGGGAGGGGGCAAAAAAACCCGTTGTCGAGGGATCCGCCGGTGGAATCCCGGTGGCTTGAAGAGCAGCGACGGCGGCGCTGCGAGTTGCCATGCCGGCCGGCCTCGTACTCGCGAACGGCAACAACCGATTATAACACCGGCATGCGACCGGCATCGATCTGCGGCGCCGAGTCGCGGTCTCCGGCCTCGTACTCGCGGACGAGGCGTAGGAGCGCCTTGTTGGACCTCGTGGCCGTCGGCCGGACGGCTGGATCCATCAGAGAGGAAGGCGGCGGAGGAGGCGAGGAGGCCATGACGGCGGTTGATGCGACATGGCGATGACTGTCAGTGAGAGGAGTAAATGGGGAGAGAGAAGGAGGGAACCGGTGCCTGGAAATGGGGAGCGAGGACCAAGACAACGCGGTGTCTCCCGCGCTTCTCCATGCATGCAAACGTTGCACGAGGGCGTGCAACATGGCACGACAACAGGACATGCCCGCTGAAAACTGCCGATTCGGGTAATTTGAGAACAGGTTGAGCCACAACGTGGAACTCTTACAAGCAACCAAAGACCGGTTTTTGCTGGGCCGATGCGAGTCAAAGGGTTCCCAGCCTACCAAACGCGCCCCAAGTAATCTCTCCGGCAATAATGATCACGGGTGGCCGATTCCATGATCAGAATCGTCGCATTTCTTGCCTGACGAAGTCTAGCCGTGATCGGTAGACCAGACGACGAGCATCCAGTAATGAAATCTTGGGTCAACACAGCTAGCCAGTCCGTGACGCTGTGGAACTAGCTAGACATACCAATCCATCCCCGAAATCCCAAAACACTCGTGGGCCTCGTGGCTACTCCCATCTCTCCGGCAACTGCATCAGGGTTGACCGTGTGATATTGTTCAGGCACCCCCTGTCCCAGGCACCCCCATCTCTCAGGCGATCGCATCTTCTCCGGTGTCCTCAGGTGTGATCTTGGTTCTACTCTGCCACTTCATCCTAGACCCCTGTATCTTGTTGTCTAATCATAAGTCAAGAAGTAACTGATTATTATTATTATTATTGATTACAGTCTCCGTTTTCACCCAAGTGCTATGAGTCCTGCCAATCTCCTCCTCCTCATGATTGCAGCAGCAGCACCGCCGCTCTTTGCGGCACAGAACTTTAATGATAATTCAACGGCCGAACCGCCGACGTTGTGGATCAACAATGCTCAACTCGGTGATTCAGCCATGCGCGTCATTCTCCAAGATGACCCCGGATACTTTGGCACAGGATTCATATGTGCCACCGACACCGAACCCACATGCAAAGTTTACCTATTTGCCGTCTTCTTTACCATCGTTAGTGGTCTGGGTCCAGTGATCTGGTCTGCCAACCGGGATCACCCTGTAAAGGAAAACGCCACCCTTGAGTTTACCTTGGGTGGGAACTTAGTCCTCCGTGATGCCGATGGTAGTTATGTCTGGTCAAGCGGCAGCTCAGGCCGGTCTGTAAATGGCATGGTGATCACCGTGATCGGTAATCTGGTGTTGTTTGATCACAGAAATGCTACAGTATGGCAGTCATTTGATCATCCTACTGACACATTGGCCCTTGGACAGTCACTTGTGGAAGGTATGAGGCTCACATCAAGTACTTCTACAAGAAATCCGACTGAGGGTCAGTTCTATATCACTGTACGCCCCGATGGATTAAATGCTTATTATGCTGAAGGACCCACATCCTCACAACTCTACTTTTGGTACCAGATGAAAATAGGAAAGATAGGAAATGATCCAACAAGGGCCACATTAATGGATGGAAGCCTTAGCTTTATTTTGCGGCCAGATATGAGCGATAATATATCATTGCCAACATCTAATTACATCCCGTACATGAGATTAGATCCAGATGGACACCTGATGCTATATGGCCTGTCAATTCCTAATAGTGAACGTGTAGTGCTGCACGGTGAGGTGCTGTATGATGTACTGGGGTCAATGGGTATGGATAACTGTGCTTACCCAAAAACCTGCGGGGAGTACGGCTTATGCATGAGGGGGCAATGCACTTGTCCACTCCAAAACAGTTCTAGTTCCAGCTACTTCAAGCCAGTGGATGAGCAGACACTAGATCTTGGCTGCATGCCGCTAACTCCAATCTCTTGTCATGAAATGCAACGCCACCAGCTCTTGAGCCTTGCAAATATTAGATACTTTCATGACGACCAAACGGTTTTGAATGCAACAAATGAAGATGACTGTAAGCAAGCTTGCTTGAAGAACTGCTCCTGCAGGGCCGTTCTGTTCAGAGCTGGAGGATGCGTGTGGGTGACGAAGGTCTTCTCTTTGCATGCAATACAACCTGAAAATGCTGATTACGACTCCGCTTACCTCAAGGTGCAACTTATCCCCTCAGTTTCTGCACCCAATGCGGACAGAAAGAAGGTGATCTTAGCTACTACATTTGGAACTATTACTACTCTTGCATTGCTTGTCATTGTTGTCACTCTTTATCTTCAAAGGAGGAGAAAGTATGAAGAGAAAGATGAATTTAATTTTGATCAATTGCCTGGAACACCAACGAGATATTCTTTTCAAAAGTTGCGCGAATGCACTCAAGGGTTCAGTAAGAAGCTCGGAGAAGGTGGGTTTGGGTCGGTTTTTGAAGGTAAATTTGGTGAAGAGAGAGTTGCAGTGAAACGTTTGGAAGGTGCTAGACAAGGAAAGAAAGAGTTTTTGGCAGAAGTCGAGACTATTGGAAGTATTGAACACATCAATCTTGTCAGGCTGATTGGCTTCTGTGCAGAGAAGTCTGAGAGACTTCTGGTATATGAGTATATGTTGAGAGGGTCGCTTGATAGGTGGATCTATTACTGCCATAACAATGTGCCTCTTGATTGGTGCACACGTTGTAAGATCATCCTTGATGTTGCGAAGGGCCTGTGCTATCTTCACGAGGACTGCAGGAGAAAAATAGTTCATTTGGATATCAAACCACAAAACATCCTCTTGGATTGCAACTTTAATGCCAAAGTGGCTGATTTTGGACTATGCAAGCTAATAGATAGGGATCAAAGCAAGGTAGTGACTATGATGAGAGGAACGCCTGGATATCTGGCACCTGAATGGTTGACATCACGGATCACTGAAAAAGTTGATGTCTACAGCTTTGGAGTTGTCATCATGGAAATAGTAAGTGGAAGGAAAAATATTGACAACTCTCAGCCCGAGGAGAATGTTCAGCTCATAAATCTCTTACAGGAAAAGGCTCAAAATAACCAATTGATTGATCTGATCGACAAGCATAGTGATGATATGGTCTCACACCAGGAGGAAGTAGTTCAAATGATGAAGCTTGCAATATGGTGCCTACAACACGACAGCATTCAAAGGCCTTCAATGTCAATCGTGATCAAGGTACTGGAAGGTGCGATTAGCATAGAAACTTTCGATGCAAATTCACTCATGTTTGTTCAAGATAACCCACCAACATATTCAGTTCCAACTCAAGCATCCATATTATCTGGCCCAAGATGAAACGGGCGGGTAATGAGCAGAAGAATGTCAAGTTATGGACTACTGCTTTTGTATCCTATACTATTTGTATTGTTGAAATATGATAGAAATTCAAAATTGTAGTCAACAATAAAGCGAGCACTATCGGATGGCACGAAAAGAAACCTGCAGCAACCAAGTCATGAAGGAATGAAAGGAAGGGTTATTACTAATTCTAATGGAATAATAAATTGACAGCAACCAGAGAAACAATTGGTTCCATTTGTTGAAAGTAATGTTAATGTGCATCAGAATTACAAATGGAGCTGGCTTTGTCTGCAGCTGAGGGACGGTTTTCATTCACCGACCACTAACTTGCATTTCACAAGGCCAAGGGAAGACATTATTACTCATTAGATTGTTTTTTAGGAAACCTTTATCGGTTCTTTGCAAATGTATAAAGTTGATACGCCCACGAAAGGGTCCATTTGCTTAGCACATGCCTTGAGGCATTCCTGGTAGAGGTTGTATCTACAGCGGTATCTTGGTGCACGGATACGACTTTTGATGGCTTTTATCGTTGGTCATGTGTTCTACTTGTGGTTACATAAACTAGAATAACTCACGAGCAAATGATGGGGTGCGAATTTGACGTCTCAATTGATGAGCAGACGAATTTGGACACTTCATCCAACATCTACATGACTGAACTGGAAACAGCTATGACCGTTTCACAATCTACAGAAACCATTGAAAGCTCTCTGAATAAACGACCGGATGCGGCCGCAGCGGAGCAAGCGGTGCTGGTCGATGGCGGCTCGATTTGGACACGACCGAGCAATTCCACCATTTTCCTGTTATCTTGCCCCCTGCTCCCGGTGACGGATCGTCGAAGCAGTCCAGTGAGGAGGCGGCGGTGGCAGCGGCGCCAGCAGTACGCTCGACGACGGCTGGATTTGTAGTGGAAGACGCGACGAAGAACGATGAGTAGTGGGGGTTTAGATTTGTGTTTGGATATCGACGTGGTCACAAATCTAAGTGCAGCACAGAATCTAGTGCATGAAAGAAATAAACTAGAGTTTGGTAATTCTAGTGGACTAAAGTAGCAGTAGACACAACAGCAAGCTTACACTGGAATATACTTCTACGATAAAGCAGAATAGGAAAGTTTCCGTAAGACACAATATAAACTGTGTTGTATTTTTATTCCCCCTTTTATGTTTCGCTCCCTATCTAGATATAGGTTAAAATCCACACAAGCATATTATTCCCTTTTTTATCATTTCTCTTTCATGGATGACATGCTAAAGTCAAGCACGTCACCATTGTTCTATTGCAGCACAACTCATAAGAATGATGGCAAATAACTACTAAGAACATGGAAATGCATGATTGATCCGAAAATAATTGAGAGACCAAATTAAGCATGTGCACCTTAGTGCAGAGTAATGCAAAAGGCGCATTGCAAATTTACATCTTCTACAACACACATGTGCCCACATCAACCTGCAAAAACCAACCAAGTAATGAAATAAGGAAAGAAAGGTACACAGCTAATTATAATAGAAAAATACATTGGTAACAATGATATAAATGGTTGGTTTCATTTGCTGAAAGTTGTATTAGTGACCATCACAAATTCACAATTACAAATGGAGCTACCTTGTATGCAGAGAGATGGTTTCATTTACCAAGCACCAATTTGCATTTCACAAGGCCGTGGGAGGAACCTCATTGCTCATAAGATATTTTTTTTTTGTAAACTTGTTGATTCTTTGCAAAAGTATCAAGTTGATACACCCCCAAAAGAGTTCATTACATCTAGGATGTTTTGAGCCATTCTCTGAGGCTTGTATCTGTATCTGTATCTAGGTGCACGGATACGACTCTTTCAGCTTTTATTCTCGGTCATGTGTTCTACTTGTGATAATACAAAATAGAATAACTCAGGAACTGTGGATCAGTTTGTAAGATCACATGATGAATTTTTAGATAGCTGCACATGATATTTCAGCAGAGGTTGGGGTGCAAACTTGACGTCTGAACTAAGGAGCAGAAGAACTTGGACACTTCATTGAACATGTATATAATACTGAACTGAAAACAGTTATGAGGCTATGACCCGTTCACAATGTACAGAAAACATTTGTAGCTATCTGCATTACGATACGGCTTAACTAGATGGAGTGAATCTCGAACAGACACTAGGATAAGCAAATCGTGTAGGCTCAAAACGCTCAAATACGCATATGGACTCCACCTGACCAACCTGAACACTATACATTAGATGCAATCAAGCAAAGGAGTTCCCCTGCATAATTAGGCAGCTCACTGCTAATCCATCCATGAACGGAAGTAATCAAAATCCATCCCGCGGGAGCTTGCAAAAATCAGCAGACACCATGTCACCATCCATCAGTTGATGCCGAGGGCGAGTTGCAGAAGCCAGAAAACAACAGACTGAACTCAAAGGTGCCATTTATATGGAGTCGGAGAAGTCGGCCGGGATGGAATCACCAGTAGACGCAACGGCCCAGCAAACAGAGCACCGGAGGAGGCCGTGGCCGAGCAGTTGGTGGTGGTCAACGGAGGCCGGCGCTACGCACGACGGCAGAATTTGTAATGCGAGAGCGAGACCCACGGGGAGTGAGGATTTAGATTTGTGTTTGGGCAGATTTGGAAAATGACATACAGTAGCAAAAAAAGTTGACCGGAATTTTATTTTATCTTAACAAAAAAGTTGAAGGGCATGCCATAGTAAAATAAATTATTATTTTCAAATTGGCTGGAGCCATTAGATTTTTTTTTTTTCAAAATGTAGTGTAAAAGAATCTTCAGTTTTTTAGTATTTAGATAATTTTGCCGCATGGTAGTACTAGAAAATCTATATGACTAGCCTAATAAAAGTATTATGGGTAGTATTATACATGTCATGTTAACAAAAATTTATATGTGTTGTTTCTCTAAAAATTTTTTTTGATGTGTCACAATAAATTAATAAAAAAAAAGATGAGATTGGTATCATAGGTAGATACGATATCATAGCACTTAAAACTAAAAAATTTACTAGCAAAAACATTATATACACACATTTGCAAAAGTAATATACGAAATTAAAACAGAGACACCACCACGTTAACCCACATCTAGGTCTTTCCGCGCCTCCTACTAGCGCCGTCGCCGATCTGCCCCGCCTCTGTGGCCTTCGGGCCATCGGGGTGTGGTGGATCGTGGCTCTCGTCGGCGGGAGGGCTCCACCCCCTGTTTTGTGGGCTATGTTCTCCGTTTTTAGGGTCAAAGTTTGTAGGGGCGGTGCTCAGATGGTGGTGGCACCGCCTCGTGCAATAAGGTTTCCCCGGCTTCAACCCCATCTCGGCGGCAACGTCGAGAGGTTTGTGGGAGTGGTGCCGTCTTCCAGGTTTTCGTCTGGCTGTGGGGATCTTAGGATCGTCAACGAGCTTTAGCGGCAGTTCATCCTTCTTCTTCGTCTTCGGAACGGATGTGGTCTTCTTGACTCGTTCGACGACTTCTCGTCCGCAACCAACAACGTCAAGCCGACTCGGGGAGTAGCGGCGGCGGCGGCGCGCCGTCGACACGGTCTGGAGGTTGAAGATGAAGGGCTTCTCAAGGATCTCATTGTAATTTTTGTTTTTCTTGGGGTGCTTTGTACTGTTCGCTTTTTCTTTTAATGCCAGTGTCATATTCGCAAAAAAATACACATATTTGCAATGAGAATACTAAAAAACGTTAAATATGATGAAATGATACTACTTTAGGATATTATGCATTGTAGAGGTGATATAGTATCACGTGCATTATACTACTTCTACTACTAATCTAATAAATCTTTGTGTAAAGTATAGTTGAAGCAAAAAAATTACTTTTGTCCAATCCTGGGGCAGCCTGATGCAAAGGTGAAAAAAGTGACAGTCTACGTCTGCAAAGCGTAATTTATACTAG
>NC_061509.1:268439158-268466953 GCF_022539505.1 Lolium rigidum
GTCAACTAACCAACCTGATTTGCGTGCTCACAAAAGTACTGATTTGCCTATTGCATATGCACTCGAGTTCAGACTTAAAAGTTCACAACAG
The DNA here is from genome assembly GCF_022539505.1 of Lolium rigidum. Taxonomy (NCBI): domain Eukaryota; kingdom Viridiplantae; phylum Streptophyta; class Magnoliopsida; order Poales; family Poaceae; genus Lolium; species Lolium rigidum. Next base: position 268,439,250 of record NC_061509.1, read on the forward strand.
AAAAGAAAAAAAAGCAGGAGCAAGTCTGAACAATATGGATCCAACAGATTACGAACCCCATGCTCGGATTCCTTCATCATCTCATCTGAACTACTGGCAATCATGCATAAAACTGAATTTCCATAAAATTGTTACTGAAGCACAACACAGTCAATATATATAATTCTTACTGGAAATGCACTAAACACTCGCTGTAACACAGAAATTAATCACCGCTGCTTTCAGCACGGTTCTATCTAGGTACCAACAATTAAACACCACAACGTACTGATGTAGTACTAGAAACTCGTAGAGCAACAAGGCTAACTTACTACGAAGCTACTGGTAGAAATCGGAAGCGGCAAACACTAGACCAAATTAACACACCGGTTCTACTAATTAACTTGTATCCATCGTTCCAGGCGGATTATGACTAACCTTTTCCGACGTTATCACCATCAGTTCTCACCAAGAGCAGTATAGGCTACTCGGTGATCGCGGACGGCTCCCGTCCTGTCTCCTGATCAGACCCTTTTGCTATACCAGCACAAAGCATACAACTTTTACAGAAAATCATCTGTGATGGTGAAACTTAGGCCGACCCAAGTCCACTCAAACTAATGAATAGTAGTTTTGGTAAAATGCAGCACATCATGGTTTGCTTCCTTTCGTCTAACAGGAATGAGCGGTAAACTCATACGACCAACCCACTGAGACTGAGACCTGTTGACGAACGACTGAGACTTGCATTTACTGGGGTCGGCACAAGCGCACAGCCACTTACTCAGCCAGTGGGCACTTTGGGACTAAACACAACCATCACGGCCTCACATATCCGGAAATCCCAGAGCTACTCCAAAGTACCTCGGTGAGCTGATCGGCCATCTCTCCGGTGATCACGTCTTCTCCGTCTGCGGCTGAGTATCATTAGGTGCGACGCTCATATCGAGTTACTTGCTAGATTCCTCCTTGCACTAACTGATATATTTATTTAATTACAGTTTTCGCTTGAAGAGTCATGGGTCATGCCATTCTCTTCTTCCTCGTGCTTGAAGCCACAATCTGTCTGGCGCAGGCCTCGAATTCTATAGCCAAACCCTCAACAATTTGGATCAACAGCCTCGTTTTCTTCGAAGACGTCGACAGCCGCAGCATCGGCACCACTGTTATACCTGACTTTGACTTTGAGCTTGAAATTGACGCAGGGTTCTATTGTACCTCCTCTATATCGACATCTTATTGTGACGAATTCATTTTTGCGTTATCCATGGGCGACATGTTCACTCAGCAGATTGTCTGGTCTGCAAACCGGGATCACCCTGTCAAAGAGAATTCCACCCTTGAATTCACCACAGATGGAAATTTGGTTCTCCGCGATGCTGATGGTACCCACGTCTGGTCAAGCAATAGTGCAGGCCGATCTGTAACTGGCATGATGATCACAGAGATCGGCAATCTGGTGTTGTTTGACCACACGAAGGCAACTGTGTGGCAGTCCTTTGCCCATCCTACGGACACACTTGTCCTTGGGCAGTCACTTGTGGAAGGTATGAGGCTCACATCAAACACTTCTGCAACAAATCATTTCTACATCACTGTACAGGGAGATGGATTATATGCTTTTGTTGAATCCACACCACCACAGCGCTACTTTTCGGATCTCATGGGACAAAACAAAACAGGACATTATCCAACAAAGGTTACATTCATGAATGGAAGCCTCACCACCTTTGGGAAGCCAGGGCCAGATTCTAAAAGCAATATTACATTGCCAACTGCTGTATCCACGGCCCAGTACATGAGATTAGATTCAGATGGATACTTGAGACTGTATGAATGGTCATGGTCTAGCCGTGACTGGACAACGGTGTTTGACGTAATGGACATGCTGGATGTTTGTGATTACCCAACGGTCTGTGGGGAGTATGGTATATGCACAGAGGGGCAATGTGGCTGTCCACTTGAGAATAATTCAAGTTCAAGCTACTTCAAACTAGTGGATGAACGGAAGCCAAATCTCGGTTGCGCACCAATAACTCCAATCTTGTGTCGAGAAATACGACACCATCGGCTCTTGACCCTTCCCAACATCTCTTACTTCGACGACAGCCACATTGTTGTGAATGCAACAAGCATTGATGACTGTAAGCAAGCCTGCTTGAAGAACTGCTCATGCATGGCCGTTACGTTTAGATATAACTGGAATGTTCCCCATGGAGATTGTGTGTGGGTGACTAAGGTATTTTCCTTGAAATCAATACAGCCTGATATTGATTACAACTCCTCTGCTTACATAAAGGTGCAACTTGGCCCCTCTAATGAAAACAAATCGAAGGTGCAGTCCAGCCCCTCAATTGGAAACAACGTGAATGTGACGTTAGTTGCTACACTTTCTGCTGCTAGTGCTCTTGTATTGTTTGTCATTTTTGTTGCTCTTTATAAACAAAGGAGAAAGTATGAAAAGAAAGATGAAGAATTTGAGTTTGATCAATTCCCTGGAACTCCGACGAGGTATTCTTTTGAGAAGTTGAGCGAATGCACAGAAGGGTTCAGAAAGAAGCTCGGAGAAGGTGGGTTTGGATCAGTTTTTGAAGGAAAATTGGGTGAAAACAGAGTTGCAGTGAAACGTCTAGAAGGTGCTAGACAAGGAAAGAAAGAATTCTTGGCAGAGGTCGAGACTATTGGTAGCATTGAACACATCAATCTTGTCAGGCTGATTGGCTTTTGTGTAGAGAAGTCTGAGAGGCTTCTGGTATATGAATATATGTCAAGAGGGTCGCTGGACAGGTGGATCTATTACCAAGATAATAAGGCCCCTCTTGAATGGTGCACACGTTGCAATATCATTCAGGATATTGCCAAGGGCCTATGCTATCTTCATGAGGACTGCAGGCGGAAAATTGCTCATTTGGATATCAAACCACAAAATATTCTGTTGGATGACAACTTCAATGCCAAATTGGCTGATTTTGGACTATGCAAGCTAATAGATAGGGATCAAAGCAAGGTAGTGACTATGATGAGAGGAACACCCGGATATCTGGCACCCGAATGGTTGACGTCACGGATCACTGAAAAAGTTGATGTCTACAGCTTTGGAGTTGTCATCATGGAAATAGTAACTGGACGGAAAAATATTGACAACTCTCAGCCTGAGGAGAATTTTCAGCTCATAAATCTCTTACGACAGAAAGCTCAAAACAACCAATTGATTGATCTGATCGACAAACATAGTGATGATATGGTCTCACACCAAGAGGAAGTAGTTCAAATGATGAAGCTCGCAATATGGTGCCTACAACATGACTGCATTCAAAGGCCTTCAATGTCAGTCGTGATCAAGGTATTAGAAGGTGCGATTAGCATACAGACTTTTGATGCAAATTCACTCATGTTTGTTCAAGATAATCCGTCAACATATTCAGTTCCATCTCAAGCATCTATATTATCTGGCCCAAGGTGAAACGGGTGGGTAGAGCAGAAGAAATTCAAAATATGCACTTTGGATTTTGTACTCTATCATATTTGTACAATGGAATTATGTTTGAAATGACACCAAAAGAACTTTCTGGGCAATGTAAATACGTTTGATTATTTGTACCTCAGGGTTTTGTACCTTTAAAGATGAAAAACTAGTTACCCTCGATGAAGAAATCCAAGGTAGTGTGTTTTTCACTGGCCTACCTGGGAGGCTGAGACCCAACGATAAAGAATTTTTTGGCCTGGGAAACAAGTGTATTCGTCGGATCAACTCATGCCTACTAACTCAGTACAATAGTTGTACTCAAGACATCTACATAGGCAAACGCAAGAAAAACTACATTGGCATACATACGACGAATGGCAAGTACATAGACTAAAATAAACTTCGTTAATGGGCAGAATAGGCAACTGTGCTTCAGAAGACAAAATATAATGTGATATACTGCTAGACCTCCAGCGATATGCATATTTTTTCCAAAAAAAAAAATCGTTTTCTCTTTGGTATATGATATGATATAGTACGAGGACAACACAATTGTTTGTCTTGCAGCACAATACATAAGAACTATGGCAAATGGCTAGAGTACTTAAAACACGAAAAACCATGATATATCCTACAAAAATCCAGATTCACCGAGGCACCGAGCAATGCAAAAGGTATACAGCCATGAATGCCGACGACACTTATGCCTCCGAATCAACCTGCGCCAACTAACCAACCTGGTTTGCCTGCTTGCAAAAATACTGATTTTCCTGTTTCATATGCACTCAAGTTCAGACTTCAAAGTTCACAACAGAAAAAGAAACAAAAAAAAAAGGAGCAAGTCTGAACAATATGGATCCAACAGATTACGAACCCCATGCTCGGATTCCTTCATCATCTCATATGAACTACTGGCAATCGTGCATGAAACTGAATTTCCATAAAATTGTTAGTATTTCTTACTGAAAATGTACTAATAAACACTCACCGTAACACAGAAATTAATCACCGCTGCTTTCAGCACGGTTCTATCTAGGTACCAATAATTAAACACCACAACGTACTGATGTAGTACTAGAAACTCGTAGAGCAACAAGGCTAACTTACTACGAAGCTACTGGTAGAAATCGGAAGCGGCAAACACTAGACCAAATTAACACACCGGTTCTACTAACTTGCACCGATCGATCGCTCGTCATCGTGCATCGATCGATCAGGTGGGGGGCAGCACCAGGTGGTGGTGGCTCCCGCGGCTGGCGCCGTAGAGCGCGACGGCGAGGGCGACGTCCATGGCGGCGACGGAGAAGACCGTCGCGGCGAGGATCCCGACGCGCACCTTGCTCCAGAAGGCCGGCGCGTGCGGAGGGCGGCGGCCGTAGGGTCGTAGCTGAGCTCGGCGGAGGCGGTCTCGGCGAGCGCGGCGAGGAGGCGCTTGGAGCGCGGGGTGAGGCCGCGGGCGTGGCGCAGCTCGGCGAGGACGAGCTCCGTCCCCGTGACCAGCATGGACAGAAACAGGACACCACTTCTAATGCAAAGCGAAAAACTGCCTGAAACTGCTAAAACTCACTGGTGGAAAAAGGGCTTTTGGTCGCGGTTCGCAACTGCCATTAGTCGCGGTTGCGCAACCGCGACCAAATTAGCGTGACTAAAGGCCCCCCCTTTAGTCGCGGTTGCTTACGAACCGCGACTAAAGGCCCGTCCACGTAGGCGCCAGGCGACCGTCGGGGCGGAGGACCTTTAGTTGCGGTTCTTCTGGCCAACCGCGACTAAAGGCCGCCGCAGGTTTAGGGTTTTAGGCCCCCCTAAACCTGCCCCCCCCCCAAACCTGTTTTCTGTTTAATTTGTATTGTTTTATTTCTTTTGTGCTTTATTGTAATTTTGAAGGAGTTTCACATATTCTACGGTACTACATACATGCATATGAATGTACAATTTCAAACAAATTTGAAATTAGAACCAAAAAGAATTCAAGAGGAATATACAATATATATTCAATATCATCGGATGACCATATACAAATTTGAACAAGTTTCCATACATAATTTAATGCATGTATAGTTCTACGTCCTCGTAATGGTGTTCTCCTTTAGGATCGAGGACTTCCCTCCTGAACCATCCAGCTAGTTCCTCTTGAAGTGGTCGGAAGCGAGCTTCTGACTAAGCATCATCCGGAGGTTATTCCTCCGAGCATTGAGATCACTCGGAACGCGCTCGGAGGTGTATCTCCGGATCATCTCACGTACATAGTATCCACACAGATTGGTTCCCGGTGGCTGAATATCGCTACCATTCTTAGCCTTTGACCGCATGAAATTTAGCTCTTTTTTGAATTGACCGACCTTTGTATCTGAGAACCGTCTCCAAACCCTACGAGGCAAAGAAAATTAAATGAACAAGAGAGTTATTAGTTAATTACTTGAAGCTTAATTAGGAAAATGAACGAAATAGGCCGATCGATATAGAGCGCAAATGAATGAAAACAATTACTTTTGAATCATTTGTCTCATGTCGGCCCACTCCGCCTTATCCATATTCAGAGAGTCGTGGACAAGACATTCTGATTTGTCAACTTTAATTACTAGCAGAATCCAGTGGAACTTGCGGACACGATACATGCACAGTACGTCATGCATAACTCATCTATTAGCTGGCCACATACCATGCATGGAGTAAACAAAAGAGAATGTGCTCAAGACATAAACACTCACCCAAAATGGTAAGGAAATAGAATATCACTTTTGAGTTCCTGCTTTTCAAGAAACCGCTACAGGTCTTCCTCCACGTCGGCGGGGTGATGTTGTAACGTATATCCATTAACGATGTGTGGGTCAATGAACCCAACATCATGGATGTTCCTTACTCTGTATTCCTTAATCTTCAATCTGCATGTATAATAGCGGACACAACAATATAGTTAGGACATATATATATAGTGCGGTGCAATATGAACGAGATGGGGTAGAAATAAATCACTTACGTAACGTAGCAACCGATGATAGATTTGTCGAGCTCGCGCAGATTGAAAAGCTGGAACAATTCACTCGGATGAATTTCTACGGAGTAACGTTTGAAGTGATGCTCATATCCAACTTCCGCAAAAATATAATCTTTGGCGTTTTTATGTTTTATGTAACCCTTGTACCAGTTCAGCGAGACCTTTCATTTGTGGAGGTAGATCCTCTTCTCCGCGCAGGCTCGACGAGAGGCCCATTCTTCACATATGTAAGTACTACCTCCTTCACCGGCACCTCATCAAGGCCTAACAGTTCACGAAGAGTAATACCTAAGTTGGCCGCTTGTTCTCCGGCACTCGTTACGCTCAATCCCTCGTGCTGCCGCAGCTTCTATGATATCGGGGGCATCCGGACCGGCGGCTGTCACTATAAGCGGGGCAATCGATTGTTTACTTTGTTCCCCGAGCTGGGCAACTCGTTTCCCGCTTTGTGCACTTTCTAATTCCGCTTTCTCGGCCTCCTCTTTCTTCTTCTTGAACATGCGTGCTCGATTCTTTAGTTCACGTGCATAGTCGTCAGGCAGATTCTTCGCGGCTTGGGACGGTGTGTTCAAAAATGACTTAGCCTACTTCTTTTGCTCATCAGAAAATACTGGCTTGGGCTCGGGCTCTCTTTTCTTCTTGTAGCCCGCCTTCCATTCCTCATATTCAGCAGTCGCGGCCGCCTCGACTTCCTCGGCACTACGTTCCCAAGGCCTCGTGGGGAGAGGCTTCAGTGATGGCTCCGGTACCTTTGTTTTCTTAGGTACATAAGGGTCCGGGTTAATAATCCAGGACTGCTGCTTCTGCTTCTTCGCCGGAGGTGGATTGGGGGGCGGCGTTCGCTACCCGCCCGGGGCGGACTAGGGGCGGCGGCCGCTACCCGCCGGAGGTGAATTGGGGGGCGGCGTCGGCTGACGTGAAGGAGGTGTAGGTGAAGCACCACCACCACCACCACCGCCGCCACCACCACCACCGTAGGGGGGTGGACTTGTTGGCGCCTCGCCTGGAAACTTGATAAACTTCTTCTGCCATAAAATGAACTGGCGCTTGACATCTCCAAGTCTTGTCGCCCCTTCGGGTGTAGCAATGTCAATGTCCAGGTCATCAAACCCTTGGACTATGTCCTCCACCGTGACACGAGCATAGCCATCTTGAATGGGGTTGTTGTGGTGGAGTGCTCCAGGTGGTAAAGCACTCGCCGATGGCTACCTTCATGGACATGTTCCCGATAGGATAATACGGATGACATGCTTTCATCTCCTTTATATCGTCCACGGGGTAGCGAGGAGGCTCCGGTGCAGTAATTTCGACCACCGCAGGCTCCGGTGCAGTAATTTCGATCGTCGGTGCACCAGCCGGTGGGGCCTCCGTGGAAGCCACGCTGCTTCTCCGCTGCTGGCTTCCGAGATCCAATGGATGATCTTCATGCTGCGCCCGAGCTGCATCTCTTTCGGCTACTAGTACACTCACAGTTTTCTTCATCACATCCATTTCCGATGCCAACCGCGCCACAACATCTGCTTCCCGATCCATCTTTCTCTTACGGCTTCGTAACCGTACGGGTCATCGTTCGGGGAACCCTACTTTCCACGGAATGTGCCCCATGCCTCGTACACGTCCTCCGTGTTCGGGATTCCCGAGGGCTTTTGTCGTGGCGTCGTTCTCTCTGTTGAACTTGATCCTCCCCTCTTGAGCATCCCTCATTGCCTCAATAATCTTTTGGGTGGGTTTAATTATTTTTCCCTGGTAAACACACTCCCCTGTCTCCGGGTTCAGCGATCCCCCATGCCCGTACCACCAGGTTTTGGCCATTGGGTCCCATCCCTCCGTACCTGGACGGATTCCTCACGCCCTCGGCTCGTTCTCCATCTTCTCCCACCTAGGCACCCAAAGGCGATACCCTCCTGGCCCCATAATATGATTGTACTCCTTCTTAGCCGCATTTTCCTTATTTTTTTCGATATTTGAAGGAACTGCTCCGATTTCTTTTGCTTCACAAATTCTGGCCAATCATGTTGCAGTTTCTCATATTGTCCTTTGAAATCCGGATTTTTGCCCTGCTTGACAAAGTCATGGGCTAGATTTTGCTTGTATTTCCGGAATGCGTCGGACATCTTATGAAGAGCGAACTGTTTGACTAGCCTCCTCCTCTCCTTGTTTTCCTCAATCTTGTTACCCTCCTCATCGTATTTGTGGTATTCCGGAGGTAGAACGAAATGTTCCATAAGCTTGTTGAAGCAATCTTTTTTTGTTCTCTTATCGACAAAAGTGAAACCAAGACGTGCCTTCTTTGGCTGATTCCACTCCTGGACGGTGATCGAGACGTTGTCTCTAACAACGGCTCCGCATTGGCCGATAAACTTGGTGGCGTTCTTGCGGGGCTCCAGCCGGCCTGCCGGTTGCTTCCTCGACAACCTCGATGGTGCATGTTTCTCCTGGTTTCATCGTCTTGGTTGCGCCACGCTTTGACGACGTACTCGATTGTTTCGACGATCCGGCCGAGGGCTAAAATAAGAAAGAGAGTCGCGCGCGTTAGTACACACATATTTATTCAAATCGGTTAGTTTGTATCACCGAGCTCAATGTATATATATACCTCGGCGCACGGAGGTGGTTGCTACTTCCAATTGAAGATCGTCGTTTATCGACGTTTCTTCGGCATCATCTTGCCGACGGCGCCCTTCATCTTCACCCTCAAGGTTCAGATAAGAAGAGATATCATCTTCTTCTTGTCCGGTCGGCACATATAGAATATCGCCTTTTATGATGCCGAAAATATGGTCTTCAGCGTCCGTATCATAGTTGTCCATAATCGGGTCAGCTCTATCGTCCGCCATATGTCAGTCCTGAAAACATGTAGTCAAAACAAATTAATTAAGTGAAGAAGGGGGGCGGTGGCGGTGGTGAAAGGGGGGCGGTGGAGAAAGGGTGGTGGTGGCGAAAGGGGTGGCGGTGGCGAAAGTATTAAAAGAATCTAGGCATTTTGACAAACTCAAATAAATTTTGTAGTCAAATAAACTTAGAGATACCGCGGGAACAAATTTTAAGTTACAAATTTTAAGTTACAAATTTTAAGTTATACAAATTTTAAGTTACAAATTTTAGTGAGGCGGCGCGGCAGAGATCGACGAGGCGGCGCGGCAGAGATCGATGGCGCGTGCGCATGCGGTGAGAGAGAGCGAGGCCGGCGCGTGCGCGTGCGCGGTGAGAGAGAGGGCCGGCCGGCGGCGCGCGGGAAGGGGAGAGGAGGAGGGCGGCGAGGAGCACGGACGGTGAGAGAGAGACCGGCGCGGTTTTTTTAGTTTTTTTGTTTGTAACTAAGTTTTTTGTTACACTTTAATTATACACTTTAATTAAGTTACAATTTAATTGAGTTACCATTTTAATTAAAAAACTTAGTTACAAATTTACAATTTAAAGTATAGATACAGATATATATAGATATAGATTTACCACTTTAATTAATTAGTTACAAATTTAAACTTTAATTAGTTACAAAAACAACTTAATTAGTTATACAAATATTAAGTTATAATTAAATTAATTAATTTTTAGTTAAAAAAAAGAAAATTTGGCCGGGCCATGGGCCGACCTGCTCTCCTCTCTCTGCTCTCCTCTCTCCTCTCGATCGATCTCTGCTCTCCTCTCTGTCGTGTGGCGACGAACGACGGGCGGCGAGCTGAGGGGCGGCGGCGCTTTGGCGAGGGGCGGCGGCAGTTTGACGCGCGGCCGGCGGCGGGGCGAGCAGCGCGGGCCGAGCGCGCGCGCGGCAGAGAGCGAGTTAGGGCGCCGCGGCGCCGCGGCGCCGCGCGTGAGAGAGGAGGGCGCGCAGGAAGGGAAGGGGAGGCCGGCGACGAACTGCGAGAGGCGACGGGGCGGGCGACGGGGAGGCGGCGGCCGACGGCGGCGACGAGGGCGGCGGTCGGCGAGGACGACGAAGAGGAGACGGGCGGCGAGGTCGACGAAGAGGAGACGGGCAGCCTGGCGGTTCGAGTGGAGAGGAAGAAGAAGTGAGTCCGCACGCCCCGCACGTATTTATAGGAAATGACCTTTGGTCGCGGTTGGGGTCACCAACCGCGACTAAAGGGTACCCTTTAGTCGCGGTTGGGGACCCCAACCGCGACCAAAGCTCATTTTTCGGCGGTTTTTTGTTTCCCGCGGCAAATAGCCTTTAGTCGCGGTTGGCCAGGCCAACCGCGACTAAAGGCCTTTTTCAAAATACTTTTTAATTTCTAAATGTTAAAAATATTAATAATATATCAAACAATTCAGGAAAATAAAACTAATTCATTTCTAAATGTTAAAAATACAAATAATATATCAAAAAATTCAGAAAAATAAAACTAATTCAATTCAAAAATTTAAAAATACAAATAATATATCAAAACATTCAGAAAAATAGAACTAATTCAATTCAAAATAAAACTAAAAATACAAATAATATATCAAAAAATTCAGAAAAATAAAACTAATTCAATTCAAAATGTTGAAAATACAAATAATACATCAATAAATTCAGAAAAATAAAACTAATTCAATTCAAAATTTTAAAAATACAAATAATACATCAATAAATTCATAAAAATAAAACTAATTCAATTCAAAATCTTAAAAATACAAATAGTATATCAAAAAATTAAGAAAAATAAAACTAATTCAATTAAAAATCTTAAAAATAGAAATCTTTCCGCCTCCCTCTCCCACCAGTTTTTCCCACCAGTTCTTCCCGGCCGCCTCTGTCTTCTCGTTGGCCCCCTCTTCCCGCCTCTGTCTTTCCGCCGACCCCCTCTTCCCGCCTCGTCTTCCCGTCATTTCTTCCCTGTCTTCCCGCCTCTTTCTTCCCGCCAATTTCTTCCCGCCAATTTCTTCCCGCCTCTTTCTTTCCGCCACTTTCTTCCCGCCTCCTGTCTTCCCGCTCCCATTTTTCCCGCCATTTGTCACTACATATATGTAGCCCGGCTTAGCCAGCATTATCACATCTCTACAATCTCTCATCACTCTCTCATGGCTTCCACCGCACCCACTCTAACCTACCAGCAGGTGGAGGAGCTTTGCGCCTCGAACTACCCTTGCCCACCGGGCTACCGCGTCCCCGCCGGCCGGAGCCTAAGCGCCGGTGGCGTGCCGGTCCCTCCCGTCCCTCGGGTACGCGCGTCGGCGGCCATCACGAACCACTACTACCTCGACCTCACGCCGGAGCAGCGGATGAATCCCCGCCGGCATCCCGATAGCCGGCATACTTGGGACGCCTTCTTCATCAATCGGCGTGAGAGGGCGCTCGCCGGGTATGAGGAGGATGGTCCGCCTCCCGGAAACTTCCACGAGGCCGGCCGTCGGCTATGGTGGTACGGCCGGACTCTGCAGAGCGTCATGGACTACATCACGGCCGGCGATATCCCCCGCCCTGCGCTACCCTCGCTTCGAGCCACGAGCGCCGCCCGACGACGACGACGACAAGCAGCGACGACGACGGCGGCAACTTAGAAGGCGACGACTACCGGTACAACGGCGGTGGCTATGAAGACTACGAGTATGCATATTATACGCCTAGGCAGGAGTATGACTAAATCACTCCAAATTTCATGTATGCAGGAGTATGACTTAGTCACTCCAAATTTCCTATATGCAGGAGTATGACTGAATCACTCCAAATTTCATGTATCATCAGTGCTATCTCGAGTCAATTGAATCATTCGAAAATAGACACCAAACACATCACGGGTAATATAATTCACATGATCCATTCAACAAAGTACGGTACAATAAATTATTACACATCATTTCTTTCCTTGTGTCCCTGCTTGCTTACGATTGTGCCGTATCCATGGAGCATCCTCATCATTTAACTTAATGCTTGGGTCGGTGTTCACTTTGAAGGGCGGAATTTCAGCAAACATATTATAATCTTCCGACATGTCTCGTCTTGTCCTCCACTCCCATGATGTTTCTTTTCCCCGAAAGAACAATGTGGCGCTTTGGATCATCGCATGATGTACTCGATCGTTTTCTTATCTTTCCGTTTCCTCGGTTTGCTACTCATGTCCTTCACATAGAAAACCTCAGCGACATCTTTCGCTAGGACGAATGGTTCGTCAAGGTAACCAAGATTGTTGAAATCCACCATTGTCATTCCGTATTGCTGGTCCACCTTTACCCCACCTCCTGTTAGCTTGAACCATTTGCACCGGAACAAAGGGACCCTAAAGGAGGGTCCATAGTCAAGTTCCCATATCTCCTCTATGTAACCATAATATGTGACCTTTTGCCCATTCTCGGTTCTGCCGCATCAAAGCGGACACCACTCGTTTTGGTTGGTGCTCTTTTTATCTTGGGCGATCGTGTAAAATGTATTCCCATTTATCTCGTACCCTTGGAAAGTCGTTATAGTCGAAGATGGTGTCTTGGCCAACATGTACAGACTGACCTACAACATGATCATCATCCATTAAATGTTTTCTCAACCAACTCGCCGAAAGTCTCCATGTGGGCCTTCCTAATCCAGGATTCGAGCTTCCCGGGGTTGTCCGAGCGTAAAATATTCTTGTGTTTCTCAAAGTACGGAGCCACCAAGCTGGAATTGGTCGAACTGTGTGGTGTGCTTCAGTCAGAGAATGGCCGTCCATACATATCGTTGATTTCCTTCCGATCGTGCATTTTCCACTTAGTCTCCCCTCGTGCCGCGATCGAGGAAGACCAATCGGCTTAAGGTCAGGAACAAAGTCAACACAAAACTCAATTACCTCCTCATTTCCATAGCCCTTGGCGATGCTTCCTTCTGGCCTAGCACGGTTACGAACATATTTCTTTAATATTCCCATGAACCTCTCGAAGGGGAACATATTGTGTAGAAATACAGGACCGAGAATGGAAATCTCATCGACTAGGTGAATGATGCGTGCAGTCGACACGTCCGTTGGGAACCCCAAGAGGAAGGTGTGATGCAGACAGTAGCAAGTTTTCCCTCAGAAAGAAACCAAGGTTTATCGAACCAGGAGGAGCCAAGAAGCACGTTGAAGGTTGATGGTGGCGGAATGTAATGCGGCGCAACACCAGGGATTCCGGTGCTAACGTGGAACCTGCACAACACAACCAAAGTACTTTGCCCCAACGAAACAGTGAGGTTGTCAATCTCACCGGCTTGCTGTAACAAAGGATTAACCGTATTGTGTGGAAGATGATTGTTTGCAGAAAACAATGAAACAAGTATTGCAAGTAGATTGTATGCGATGTAAAGAATAGGACCGGGGTCCACGAGTTCACTAGAGGTGTCTCTCCCATAAGATAAAAGCATGTTGGGTGAACAAATTACGATCGAACAATTGACAAATAGAGAGGGCATAACAATGCACATACATGACATGATAAATATAGTGAGATTTAATTGGGCATTACGACAAAGTACATAGACCGCTATCCAAAGCATGCATCTATGCCTAAAAAGTCCACCTTCGGGTTATCATCCGAACCCCTTCCGGTATTAAGTTGCAAAACAACGGACAATTGCATTAAGTATGGTGCGTAATGTAATCAATAACTACATCCTTAGACATAGCATCAATGTTTTATCCCTAGTGGCAACAAGCACATCCACAACCTTAGAACTTTCCGTCACTCGTCCCGCATTTAATGGAGGCATGAACCCACTATCGAGCATAAATACTCCCTCTTGGAGTTAAGAGCAAAAACTTGGCCGAGCCTCTACTAATAACGGAGAGCATGCAAGATCATAAACAACACATAGGTAATAACTTGATAATTAACATAACATAGTATTCTCTATCCATCGGATCCCGACAAACACAACATATAGTATTACAGATAGATGATCTTGATCATGTTAGGCAGCTCACAAGATCCAACAATGAAGCAAAATGAGGAGAAGACAACCATCTAGCTAATGCTATGGACCCATAGTCCAGGGGTGAACTACTCACTCATCACTCCGGAGGCGACCATGGCGGTGAAGAGTCCTCCGGGAGATGATTCCCCTCTCCGGCAGGGTGCCGGAGGTGATCTCCAGAATCCCCCGAGATGGGATTGGCGGCGGCGTCTCTGGAAGGTTTTCCGTATCGTGGCTCTCGGTACTGGGGATTTCGCGACGGAGGCTATTTGTAGGCGGAAGGGCAGGTAAAGAGGCACGAGGGGCCCACACCACAGGCCGGCGCGGCCAGGGCCTGGGCCGCGCCGCCCTGGTGTCTGGCCACCTCGTGGCCCCACTTCGACTCTCCTTCGGTCTTCCGGAAGCTTCGTGGCAAAATAGGACCCCGGGCGTTGATTTCGTCCAATTCCGAGAATATTTCTTTACTAGGATTTCTGAAACCAAAAACAGCGAGAAAACAAGAATCGGCTCTTCGGCATCTTGTTAATAGGTTAGTGCCAGAAAATGAATAAATACGACATATAATGTGTATAAAACATGTAGATATCATCAATAATGTAGCATGGAACATAAGAAATTATCGATACGTCAGAGACGTATCAGCATCCCCAAGCTTAGTTCTGCTCGTCCCGAGCAGGTAAACGATAACAAAGATAATTTCTGGAGTGACATGCCATCATAACCTTGATCATACTATTGTAAACATATGTAATGAATGCAGCGATCAAAATAATGGTAATGACATGAGTAAACAAGTGAATCATAAAGCAAAGACTTTTCATGAATAGCATTTCAAGACAAGCATCAATAAGTCTTGCATAAGAGTTAACTCATAAAGCAATAAATCAAAGTAAAGGTATTGAAGCAACACAAAGGAAGATTAAGTTCCAGCGGTTGCTTTCAACTTATAACATGTATATCTCAAGGATAATTGTCAACATAGAGTAATATAACAAGTGCAATATGCAAGTATGTAGGAATCAATGCACAGTTCACACAAATGTTTGCTTCTTGAGGTGGAGAGAGATAGGTGAACGGACTCAACATAAAAATAAAAGAAAGGTCCTTCAAAGAGGAGAGCATCGATTGCTATATTTGTGCTAGAGCTTTTATTTTGAAAACATGAAACAATTTTGTCAACGGTAGTAATAAAGCATATGAGTTATGTAAATTATATCTTACAATTTGCAAGCCTCATGCATAGTATACTAATAGTGCCCGCACCTTGTCCTAATTAGCTTGGACTACCGGATCATCGCAATACACATGTTTTAACCAAGTGTCACAATGGGGTACCTCCATGCCGCTCGTACAAAGGTCTAAGGAGAAAGCTCGCATTTTGGATTTCTCGCTTTTGATTATTCTCAACTTAGACATCCATACCGGGACAACATGGACAACAGATAATGGACTCCTCTTTAATGCATAAGCATGTGGCAACAATTAGTGTTCTCATATGAGATTGAGGATATATGTCCAAAACTGAAACTTCCACCATGAATCATGGCTTTAGTTAGCGGCCCAATGTTCTTCTCTAACAATATGCATGATCCAACCATTAAGGTGGTAGATCTCTCTTACTTCGGACAAGACGGACATGCATAGCAACTCACATGATATTCAACAAAGAATAGTTGATGGCGTCCCCGAAACATGGTTATCGCACAACAAGCAACTTAATAAGAGATAAAGTGCATAAGTACATATTCAATACCACAATAGTTTTTAAGCTATTTGTCCCATGAGCTATATATTGCAAAGGTAAAGAATGGAAATTTTAAAGGTAGCACTCAAGCAATTTACTTTGGAATGGCGGAGAAATACCATGTAGTAGGTAGGTATGGTGGACACAAATGGCATAGTGGTTGGCTCAAGGATTTTGGATGCATGAGAAGTATTCCCTCTCGATACAAGGTTTAGGCTAGCAAGGTTTATTTGAAACAAACACAAGGATGAACGGTGCAGCAAAAATCACATAAAAGACATATTGTAAACATTATAAGACTCTACACCGTCTTCCTTGTTGTTCAAAACTCAATACTAGAAATTATCTAGACTTTAGAGAGACCAAATATGCAAACCAAATTTTAGCAAGCTCTATGTGTTTCTTCATTAATGGGTGCAAAGTATATGATGCAAGAGCTTAAACATGAGCACAACAATTGCCAAGTATCAAATTATTCAAGACACTTTAGAATTACTACATGTAGCATTTCCCAATTCCAACAATACAACAATTTAACGAAGAAGATTCAACCTTCGCCATGAATACTATGAGTAAAGCCTAAGGACATATTTGTCCATATGCAACAGCGGAGCGTGTCTCTCTCCCACACAATGAATGCTAGGATCCATTTTATTCAAACAAAAACAAAAACAAAAACAAACCGACGCTCCAAGCAAAGCACATAAGATGTGACGGAATAAAAATATAGTTTCGGGGGAGGAACCCGATAATGTTGTCGATGAAGAAGGGGATGCCTTGGGCATCCCCAAGCTTAGACGCTTGAGTCTTCTTAAAATATGCAGGGGTGAACCACCGGGGCATCCCCAAGCTTAGAGCTTTCACTCTCCTTGATCATATTGCATCATACTCCTCTCTTGATCCTTGAAAACTTCCTCCACACCAAACTCGAAACAACTCATTAGAGGGTTAGTGTACAATAAAAATTAACATGTTCAGAGGTGACACAATAATTCTTAACACTTCTGTACATTGCATAAAGCTACTTGGACATTAATGGAACAAAGAAATTCATCCATCATAGCAAAAGAGGCAATGCGAAATAAAAGGCAGAATCTGTCAATACAGAACGATCCGTAAAGATGGATTTTATTGAGGCACCGAGACTTGCTCAAATGAAAATGCCCAAATTGAATGAAAGTTGCATACATATCTGAGGATCACGCACGTAAATTGGCTTAATTTTCTGAGCTACCTACAGGGAGGCAGGTCGAAATTCGTGACAAGAAAGAAATCTGAAGCTGCGCAGTAATCCAAATCTAGTATTCACTTTACTATCAAAGACTTTACTTGGCACAACAAAGCACAAAACTAAGATAAGGAGAGGTTGCTACAGTAGTAAACAACTTCCAAGACTCAAATATAAAACAAATTACTGTAGTAAAAACATGGTTTGTCTCCCATAAGCGCTTTTCTTTAACGCCTTTCAGCTAGGCGCAGAAAGTGTATATCAAGTATTATCGAGAGATGAGGCATCATCATCAGCGGGGTTTGGAGTTTTCTCAACCATGCATAGTATATTGGATACATAAGTTTCAGTGGCTCCCTTTTCATTAGTCTTGGGCTTGCTACTCTCATCAAACAAATTTTCTGGAACAAGCCAAGCATAGTTATTTTCTAGCGCTTCATTCATCGCTAGGAGCTTACATGGTATTGGTGCTTTGATCTCCCCACCATCATTAATGTTATTAGTGTACCTTACTCTCTCCATGTCCATCTTTTCAAGGATACTAACAAAATTGGTATAAGAACCAAGCATCTTATATTTAATAAAGACCTTTCTAGCCTCTCTTGCTATACTACCAAATTCTCTAAGAAGGGTTTCTAAAACAAAGTCTTTCTTTTCCCCTTCTTCCATATCGCCGAGTGTAAGAAACATGTGTTGGATTATAGGATTGAGATTAACAAATTTAGTTTCCAACATGCGAACTAAAGCAGCAGCAGCAATTTCATAAGTAGGAGCAAGTTCTACCAAGTGTCTATCTTCAAAATCTTCAATGGTACTAACATGATTGAAAAATTCTTCTATATTATCTCTCCCAACTATAGACCCACGTCCTACCGGTATGTCTTTTGTGGTAAAATTAAAAGGAAACATGATGAATCAAGTAAAGTAAATGCAAGTAAACTAATTTTTTTGTGTTTTTGATATAGAGTGCAAGACAGTAAATAAAGTAAAGCTAGCAACTAATTTTTTTGTGTTTTGATATAATGCAGCAAACAAAGTAGTAAATAAAATAAAGCAAGACAAAAACAAAGTAAAGAGATTGGATTGTGGAGACTCCCCTTGCGAGCGTGTCTTGATCTCCCCGACAACGGCGCCGTAAAACAGTCTTGATGCGTGCGATCGACACGTCCGTTGGGAACCCCAAGAGGAAGGTGTGATGCGGACGAGTAGCAAGTTTTCCCTCAGAAAGAAACCAAGGTTTATCGAACCAGGAGGAGCCAAGAAGCACGTTGAAGGTTGATGGTGGCGGAATGTAATGCGGCGCAACACCAGGGATTCCGGTGCCAACGTGGAACCTGCACAACACAACCAAAGTACTTTGCCCCAACGAAACAGTGAGGTTGTCAATCTCACCGGCTTGCTGTAACAAAGGATTAACCGTATTGTGTGGAAGATGATTGTTTGCGAGAAAACGATAAAACAAGTATTGCGATGAGATTGTATGCGATGTAAAGAATAGGACCGGGGTCCGGAGTTCACTAGAGGTGTCTCTCCCATAAGATAAAAGCATGTTGGGTGAACAAATTACAGTCGGGCAATTGACAAATAGAGAGGGCATAACAATGCACATACATGACATGATAAATATAGTGAGATTTAATTGGGCATTACGACAAAGTACATAGACCGCTATCCGAGCATGCATCTATGCCTAAAAAGTCCACCTTCGAGGTTATCATCCGAACCCCTTCCGGTATTAAGTTGCAAAACAACGGACAATTGCATTAAGTATGGTGCGTAATGTAATCAATAACTACATCCTTAGACATAGCATCAATGTTTTATCCCTAGTGGCAACAGCACATCCACAACCTTAGAACTTTCCGTCATCGTCCCGCATTTAATGGAGGCATGAACCCACTATCGAGCATAAATACTCCCTCTTGGAGTTAAGAGCAAAAACTTGGCCGAGCCTCTACTAATAACGGAGAGCATGCAAGATCATAAACAACACATAGGTAATAACTTGATAATTAACATAACATAGTATTCTCTATCCATCGGATCCCGACAAACACAACATATAGTATTACGGATAGATGATTTTGATCATGTTAGGCAGCTCACAAGATCCAACAATGAAGCACAATGAGGAGAAGACAACCATCTAGCTATCGCTATGGACCCATAGTCCAGGGGTGAACTACTCACTCATCACTACGGAGGCGACCATGGCGGTGAAGAGTCCTCCGGGAGATGATTCCCCTCTCCGGCAGGGTGCCGGAGGTGATCTCCAGAATCCCCCGAGATGGGATTGGCAGCGGCGGCGTCTCTGGAAGGTTTTCCGTATCGTGGCTCTCGCATGCGGGGGTTTCGCGACGGAGGCTATTTGTAGGCGGAAGGGCGAGGTAAAGAGGCACGAGGGGCCCACACCACGGGCCGGCGCGGCCGGGGCTCGGGCCGCGCCGCCCGGTGTCCGGCCACCTCGTGGCCCCACTTCGACTCTCCTTCGGTCTTCCGGAAGCTTCGTGGCAAAATAGGACCCCGGGCGTTGATTTCGTCCAATTCCGAGAATATTTCTTTACTAGGATTTCTGAAACCAAAAACGAGCAGTAAGACAAGAATCGGCTCTTCGGCATCTTGTTAATAGGTTAGTGCCAGAAAATGCATAAATACGATATATAATGTGTATAAAACATGTAGATATCATCAATAATGTAGCATGGAACATAAGAAATTATCGATACGTCAGAGACGTATCAGTGAACCAGGAGGTGCGTCATAATATTGAAGAAGGATGGCGGGAACACCAACTCGAAACTGACAAGACATTGGATCACATCGTTCTGTAACCGTGGTAGAACTTCTGGATTGATTACCTTCTGAGAGATTGCATTGAGGAATGCACATAGCTTCACAATGGCTACTCGAACATTTTTCGCGCAGAGCCCCCTCAAAGCAATCGGAAGCAATTGCGTCATAATCACGTGGCGGTCGTGAGACTTCGGGTTTTGGAACTTTTTCTCCGCCATGTTTATTATTCCCTTTATATTGGACGAGAATCCGGACGGGGCCTTCATACCGCTCGGGCATTCAAAAAAGATGACCTTCTCTTCTTTGGTCGGAGCGTAGTCGGCACGACCTTGAAACCGTTCCGGATGCCGGTCATCGGGGTCTTTCAAACGTTGTCTGGTCCTCGCCGTGCTTCCTTTGTATCATTTGTCTTCCCATACACGCCCAAGAAGCTTAGGAGGTTCACGCAAATATTCTTCGTAACGTGCATCACGTCGATTGGAGAGCGGACTTCTAGGACTTTCCAATATTCTAGCTCCCGGAATATAGATTTCTTCTTCCACATGGCTGCGTGCCCGTCGGCTCCCTTCGAACCGATTGTCCGCCAGGACCCTTTCCAAAGATGACTTTCAAATCCTTGACCGTATCAAATACCTCAAGCACCGAGTGTGTTACGCGAGGCTTCGGCCGGTGATCTGCCTTGCCGTTGTAATGCTTGCCTTTCTTTCTTCTTGGATGAATTTTCGGAAGAAATCGACGATGCCCAAGGTACACGTTCTTCTTACAATTTGGCAATTGTACACTTTCGGTCTCATGTAGCAGTGCGTGCATGCATTGTATCCCTTATTTGACAGTCCCGAAAGGTTACTAAGAGCAGGCCAATCGTTGATGGTTACGGAAAGCAACGCTCGTAGGACAAATTCCTCTTCTTTGTGCTCATCCCACACACGGACACCAGGTCTGCCCCACAGCTGTAAAAGTTCATCAACTAATGGCCTTAGGTACACATCGATGTCGTTGCCGGGTTGCTTCGGACCTTGGATGAGCACCGGCATCATAATGAACTTCCGCTTCATGCACAACCAAGGAGGAAGGTTGTAGATGCATAGAGTCACGGGCCAGGTGCTATGGCTGGAGCTCTGCTCGCCAAAGGGATTCATGCCATCCGTACTTAGACCAAATCTTATGTTTCTTGCGTCAGCTGCAAAATATTTGAACTCTCTGTCGATCTTTCTCCATTGCGTTCCATCTGCGGGGTGTCTCAACTCCCCGTCCGACTTACGGTCCTCTTTGTGCCATCGCAACAACTTGGCATGCTCTTTGTTCCTGAACGGACGTTTCAACCGTGGTATTATAGGAGCATACCACATCACCTTGGCGGGAACCCTCTTCCCGGGTTTCGGCCCTCAACATCGTCACCGGGGTCATCGCCTCCGATCTTATAACGCAATGCGGTGCATACCGGGCATTCATTCAAATTCTCGTATTCACCGCGGTAGAGGATGCGATCGTTGATGCATGCATGTATCTTCAAAACCTCTAAACCTAGAGGGCGGACAACCTTCTTTGCTTCGTACGTATCGGCGGGCAACTCGTTATTCTTTGGAAACATATTCTTCAACATTTTCAGCAAGTTTTCAAATGCCGAGTCAGCTACACCTGCTCGTGCCTTCCATTTCAACAAATCCGAGTGTGCAGCCCGGCTTTTTCGGACCATCATCGCATCCGGGGTACGGCGCCTTCTGCGTGATCCTCTAACATGCGATCCAAATTCTCCCTCTCCTTTTCGGTTTCGCGGCGTCTCCGTGCATCAGCAATGGTCCGACCAAGATCATCAACGGGATCATCACGTGCCTCTTCTTCACCTTCCCCTTCACCCTTCCCCTTCACCTTCAGCATCCTCCATGAAAGTATCACCGAAATGAGCAAGATAGCTTTCATCGATGAAATCATCCCCTTCTTCATCTTCTTCCATTATAACCCCTCTTTCTCCATGCTTGGTCCAACAATTATAGCTTGGCATGAAACCGTGCCGAAGCAGGTGCATGTGAACATCTCTTGAGGAAGAGTAACCCTTCCGATTCTTACAGGTTAACACATGGACAGATAACAAAACCCCCTGCTTGTTCGCATTAGCCACTACGAGGAAATCTTTCAAACCCGTAGTGAACTCGCCGGAGAGTCGGTTACTCGTACATCCATTGCCGATTCATCTGCATTATTATAATATAAAATATATAATTAACCATCATGCATTTGTTAAACTAACTAGCTAAAAACAATATAAATTAAACAATGAACTACACACATGCATATTTTATCAATGACACATCAAAGGTTCAAGTTGCTAACCGCGATCGAGGAGGAAAAAATAAATGAGAAAGCTCAAGTGTGGCTCCAACACTTCATATCATGTTTGTTTCATGCTCTTGGGGCATTTCATCAAACACCTTATGTGCATAAGAGGAACCAAAAGCAAACCTAACACCCACTTGTGAAGTTTGTGAAGAGAATGGCTCCAAATGGCTAAGTGTTGGCTGCTGGATGGGTATATATAGGGAGGGGCTTTAGTCGCGGTTGGCCCGGCAAACCGTGACTAAAGGTGCCGAAGGCCTTTAGTCGCGGTTGGCCTCGGCCAACCGCGACTAAAGCCCCTCACGTGCACCAGCTGGCCACCGAGCGCCCGGGCCCGGGCCTTTGGTCGCGGTTCGCCTCCCGAACCGCGACTAAAGGTCCCATTAGTCGCGGTTCCTATAGCTTCGCGACTTATGGGGCTGGACGGAAGCCTGTTTTTCTACCAGTGACTGCTGAAACTACCTGTGATAAAACTGCTGAAATTCTTTCCAACATTGGGGATGATGATCCCATTGCTTTAGATTATAATGGTTTGAATTTTGATGATTGCCACATCTCTGAAGTTATAAAGTTCTTACAAAAACTTGCTAAAAGTCCTAATGCTAGTGCTATAAATTTGGCTTTCACGAAACATATTACAAATGCTCTCATAAAAGCTAGAGAAGAGAAACTAGAACGCGAAGCTTCTATTCCTAGAAAGCTAGAGGATGGTTGGGAGCCCATCATTAAGATGAAGGTCAATGACTTTGATTGTAATGCTTTATGTGATCTTGGTGCAAGCATTTCTGTTATGCCTAAGAAGATTTATAATATGCTTGACTTGCCACCATTGAAAAATTGTTATTTGGATGTTAATCTTGCTGATCATTCTACAGAGAAACCTTTGGGGAAAGTTGATAATGTTCGCATTACTATTAAAAATAATCTTGCCCCATTGATTTTGTTGTCTTGGATATTGAATGCAATGCATCTTGTCCCATTATATTGGGAAGACATTTTCTTCGAACTGTTGGTGCTATCATTGATATGAAGGAAGGTAATATTAAATATCAATTTCCTCTCAAGAAAGGTATGGAACACTTCCCTAGAAAGAGAATGAAGTTACCTTATGATTCTATTATTAGAACAAATTATGATGTTGACACTTCGTCTCTTGATAATACTTGATATACACTTTCTGCGCCTAGCTGAAAGGCGTTAAAGAAAAGCGCTTATGGGAGACAACCCATGTTTTTACTACAGTAATTTTGTTTTATATTTGAGTCTTGGAAGTTGTTTACTGCTGTAGCAACCTCTCCTTATCTTAGTTTTGTGTTTTGTTGTGCCAAGTAAAGTCGTTGATAGTAAGGTTCATACTAGATTTGGATAACTGCGCAGAAACAGATTTCTTTGCTGTCACGAATCTGGTAAAATTCTCTGTAGGTAACTCAGAAAATTATGCAATTTACGTGAGTGATCCTCAGATATGTACGCAACTTTCATTCAATTTGAGCATTTTCATTTGAGCAAGTCTGGTGCCTCAATAAAATTCGTCATTACGAACTGTTCTGTTTTGACAGATTCTGCCTTTTATTTCGCATTGCCTGTTTTGATATGCTCGATGGATATTTCGATTCCATTGACTTTCAGTAGCTTTTTGCAATGTCCAGAAGTGTTAAGAATGATTATGTCACCTCTGAACATGTATATTTTAATTGTGCACTAACTCTCTAATGAGTTGTTTTGAGTTTGGTGTGGAGGAAGTTTTCAAGGATCAAGAGAGGGAGATGATACAACATGATCAAGGAGAGTGAAAGCTCTAAGCTTGGGGATGCCCCGGTGGTTCACCCCTGCATATATCAAGAAGACTCAAGCGTCTAAGCTTGGGGATGCCCAAGGCATCCCATTCTTCATCGACAACATTATCAAGTTCCTCCCCTGAAACTATAATTTTATTCCGTCACATCTTATGTGCTTTGCTTGGAGCGTCGGTTTGTTTTTGCTTTTGTTTTGTTTGAATAAAATGGATCCTAGCATTCTTTGTGTGGGAGAGAGACACGCTCCGCTATAGCATATGGACAAGTATGTCCTTAGGCTTTACTCATAATATTCATGGCGAAGTTTCTTCTTCGTTAAATTGTTATATGGTTGGAATTGGAAAATGATACATGTAGTAATTGCTAAAATGTCTTGGATAATGTGATACTTGGAAATTGTTGTGCTCATGTTTAAGCTCTTGCATCATATGCTTTGCACCTATTAATGAAGAAATACATAGAGCATGCTAAAATTTGGTTTGCATATTTGGTCTCTCTAAGGTCTAGATAATTTCTAGTATTGAGTTTGAACAACAAGGAAGACGGTGTAGAGTCTTATAATGTTTACAATATGTCTTTTATGTGAGTTTTGCTGCACCGCTTAATCCTTGTGTTTGTTTCAAATAACCTTGCTAGCCTAAACCTTGTATCGAGAGGGAATACTTCTCATGCATCCAAAATACTTGAGCCAACCACTATGCCATTTGTGTCCACCATACCTACCTACTACATGGTATTTCTCCGCCATTCCAAAGTAAATTGCTTGAGTTCTACCTTTAAAATTTCTATCCTCTACCTTTACAATATATAGCTCATGGGACAAATAGCTTAAAAACTATTGTGGTATTGAATATGTACTTATGCACTTTATCTCTTATTAAGTTGCTTGTTGTGCGATAACCATGTTCCTGGGGACGCCATCAACTACTCTTTGTTGAATATCATGTGAGTTGCTATGCATGTCCGTCTTGTCTGAAGTAAGGGCGATTTACCACCTTTATGGTTAGAGCATGCATACTGTTAGAGAAGAACATTGGGCCGCTAACTAAAGCCATGATCCATGGTGGAAGTTTCAGTTTTGGACAATATCTTCAATCTCATATGAGAAAATTAATTGTTGCTACATGCTTATGCATTAAAGAGGAGTCCATTATCTGTTGTCTATGTTGTCCCGATATGGATGTCTAAGTTGAGAATAATCAATAGCGAGAAATCCAATGCGAGCTTTCTCCTTAGACCTTTGTACATGCGGCATAGAGGTACCCCTTTGTGACACTTGGTTAAAACATGTGCATTGCGATAATCCCGGTAATCCAAGCTAATTAGGACAAGGTGCGGGCACTATTAGTATACTATGCATGAGGCTTGCAACTTGTAAGATATAATCTACATAACACATATGCTTTATTACTACCGTTGACAAAATTGTTTCTTGTTTTCAAAACCAAAGCTCTAGCACAAATATAGCAATCGATGCTTTCCTCTTTGAAGGACCATTCTTTTACTTTTATTGTTGAGTCAGTTCACCTATCTCTCTCCACCTCAAGAAGCAAACACTTGTGTGAACTGTGCATTGATTCCTACATACTTGCATATTGCACTTGTTATATTACTTTACATTGACAATATCCATGAGATATACATGTTATAAGTTGAAAGCAACCGCTGAAACTTCATCTTCCTTTGTGTTGCTTCAATATCTTTACTTTGAATTATTGCTTTATGAGTTAACTCTTACGCAAGACTTATTGATGCTTGTCTTGAAGTACTATTCATGAAAAGTCTTTGCTTTATGATTCAGCTTGTTTACTCATGTCATATACATTGTTTTGATCGCTGCATTCATTACATATGCTTACAATAGTATGATCAAGGTTATGATGGCATGTCACTCCGCAAATTATCTTTGTTTATCGTTTACCTGCTCGGGACGAGCGAAACTAAGCTTGGGGATGCTGATACGTCTCCGACGTATCGATAATTTCTTATGTTCCATGCCACATTATTGATGATATCTACATGTTTTATGCATACTTTATGTCATATTTATGCATTTTCCGGAACTAACCTATTAACGAGATGCCGAAGAGCCGCTTGTCGTTTTCTGCTGTTTTTGGTTTCAGAAATCCTAGTAAGGAAATATTCTCGGAATTGGACGAAATCAACGCCCAGGGGCCTATTTTCACACGAAGCTTCCAGATGACCGGAGAGTCAACGAAGTGGGGCCACGAGGTGGCCAGAAGGTAGGGCGGCGCGGCCCCACCCTTGGCCGCGCCGACCTGTCTCCTGGGCCCCTCGCGACACCCCCTGACCTACCCTTCCGCCTACAAATAGCCTTCGTCGCGAAACCCCCAATACCGAGAGCCACAATACGGAAAACCTTCCAGAGACGCCGCCGCCGCCAATCCCATCTCGGGGGATTCAGGAGATCGCCTCCGGCACCCTGCCGGAGAGGGGAATCATCTCCCGGAGGACTCTACACCGCCATGGTCGCCTCCGGAGTGATGTGTGAGTAGTCTACCCCTGGACTATGGGTCCATAGCAGTAGCTAGATGGTCGTCTTCTCCTCATTGTGCTTAATTGTCGGGTCTTGTGAGCTGCCTAACATGATCAAGATCATTTATCTGTAATGCTATATGTTGTGTTTGTTGGGATCCGATGAATAGAGAATACCATGTTATGTTGATTATCAATTTATATCTATGTGTTGTTTATGATCTTGCATGCTCTCCGTTATTAGTAGATGCTCCGGCCAAGTTGATGCTAGTAACTCCAAGAGGGAGTATTTATGCTCGATAGTGGGTTCATGTCTCCGTGAATCTGAGGAGTGACAAGAACCTCTAAGGTTATGGATGTGCTTGTTGCCACTAGGGATAAAACATTGATGCTATGTTCGAGGATGTAGTTATTGATTACATTACGCGCAATACTTAATGCAATTGTCCGTTGTTAGCAACTTAATACCTGGAAGGGGTTCGGATGATAACCTGAAGGTGGACTCTTTAGGCATAGATGCATGCTGGATAGCGGTCTATGTACTTTGTCGTAATGCCCAATTAAATCTCACTATACTCATCATAATATGTATGTGCATGGTCATGCCCTCTCTATTTGTCAATTTCCCAACTGTAATTTGTTCACCAACATGCTATTTATCTTATGGGAGAGACACCTCTAGTGAACTGTGGACCCCGGTCCAATTCTCTATACTGAAATACAATCTACTGCAATACTTGTTCTATCGTTTTTCGCAAACAATCATCTTCCACACTATACATCTAATCCTTTGTTACAAGCAAGCCGGTGAGATTGACAACCTCGCTGTTTCGTTGGGGCAAAGTACTTGGTTTGTGTTGTGCAGGTTCCACGTTGGCGCCGGAATCCTCGGTGTTGCGCCGCACTACATCTCGCCGCCATCAACCTTCACGTGCTTCTTGACTCCTACTCGGTTCGATAAACCTTGGTTTCTTACCGAGGGAAACTTGCCGATGTGCGCATCACACCTTCCTCTTGGGGTTCCCAACGGACG
>NC_061509.1:268467053-268542025 GCF_022539505.1 Lolium rigidum
TGATACACGTACAGCACGCGACCGTTGGGAACCCCAAGAGGAAGGTGTGATGCGTACAGCGGCAAGTTTTCCCTCAGTATGAAACTAAGGTTTAATCGAACCAGTAGGAGTCAAGAAGCACATTGAAGGTTGATGGCGGCAAGATGTAGTGCGGCGCAACACCAGGGATTCCGGCGCCAACGTGGAACCTGCACAACACAAACCAAGTACTTTGCCCCAACGAAACATCGAGGTTGTCAATCTCACCGGCTTGCTGTAACAAAGGATTAGATGTATAGTGTGGATGATGATTGTTTGCAGAGAACAGTAGAACAATTGCAGTAGATTGTATTTCAGTTGTAGAGAATGGATCGGGGTCCACAGTTCACTAGAGGTGTCTCTCCCATAAGATAAATAGCATGTTGGGTGAACAAATTACTGTTGGGCAATTGACAAATAGAGAGGGCATGACCATGCACATACATATTATGATGAGTATAGTGAGATTTAATTGGGCATTACGACAAAGTACATAGACCGCTATCCAGCATGCATCTATGCCTAAAAAGTCCACCTTCAGGTTATCATCCGAACCCCTTCCAGTATTAAGTTGTAACAACAGACAATTGCATTAAGTATTGCGTGTAATGTAATCAATAACTACATCCTCGGACATAGCATCAATGGTTTATCCCTAGTGGCAACAGCACATCCATAACCTTAGGGGTTCTTGTCACTCCCCCAGATTCACGGAGACATGAACCCACTATCGAGCATAAATACTCCCTCTTAAAGTTACAAGCATCAACTTGGCCAGAGCATCTACTAGTAACGGAGAGCATGCAAGATCATAAACAACACATAGATATAAATTGATAATCAACATAACATGGTATTCTCTATTCATCGGATCCCAACAAACACAACATATAGCATTACGGATAGATGATCTTGATCATGTTCGGCAGCTCACAAGACCCGACAATTAAGCACAATGAGGAGAAGACAACCATCTAGCTACTGCTATGGACCCATAGTCCAGGGGTAGACTACTCACTCATCACTCCGGAGGCGACCATGGCGGTGTAGAGTCCTCCGGGAGATGAATCCCCTCTCCGGCGAGGTGCCGGAGGCGATCTCCTGAATCCCCCGAGATGGGATTGGCGGCGGCGGCGTCTCCGGAAGGTTTTCCTTATCGTGGCTCTCGGTGCGGGGGTTTCGCGACGAAGGCTATTTGTAGGCGGAAGGGCAGGTCAGGGGGCCACACGAGGGGCCCAGGAGACAGGTCGGCGCGGCCAAGACCTGGGCCGCGCCGCCCTACCTTCTGGCCGCCTCGTGGCCCCACTTCGTTGACTCTTCGGTCTTCTGGAAACTTCGTGTGAAAATAGGCCCCTGGGCGTTGATTTCGTCCAATTCCGAGAATATTTCCTTACTAGGATTTCTGAAACCAAAAACAGCAGAAAACAGCAACTGGCTCTTCGGCATCTCGTCAATAGGTTAGTTCCAGAAAATGCATAAATGTGACATAAAGTAAGCATAAAACATGTAGATATCATCAATAATGTGGCATGGAACATAAGAAATTATCGATACGTCGGAGACGTATCAAGGTTCTATAGGTTTCTTTGCACTTTTATTAACCGCACTATTTATAACAGAATACTCCTTCATTTTAGCAGGGAAAGGAGTTTTTTCAATATAAGCTTCATGAAGAATATGATCAACAGTTTCAATTACAACACATTTATTTATAGATGAATCAATTTTATCTTTATACGGTTCATGATACTTATCAAAATTCTTCCTAGGCAATTCAAAATGAGAAGCAAAAGCTTTATAAAGATTTGCAACGACTTGAGAATCAAGACCATAAGTAGCACTCATATTACGAAATTTATCAGTATCCATAAAAGTTTCAATGCATTTATAATCATAGTTTATACCTGACTCTCTATCTTTGTCGTTCTCCCATCCTTCAGTATTCTCCTGAATCCGATCAAGGTCCCTTTTAAACTCTTCTTTGTTGCGTGTAAATGATCCAGAACAAGAATTATCCAGCAAGGTCTTATCTTGAAAAGAAAGTCTTGCATAGAAATTATCAATGATAATATTACCAGGAAGCTCATGAATGGGGCATTTCAGCATTAAAGACTTCAATCTC
The DNA here is from genome assembly GCF_022539505.1 of Lolium rigidum. Classification (NCBI taxonomy): domain Eukaryota; kingdom Viridiplantae; phylum Streptophyta; class Magnoliopsida; order Poales; family Poaceae; genus Lolium; species Lolium rigidum. The sequence continues at coordinate 268,469,194 of NC_061509.1, forward strand.
CCCCATGCTTGGGCAATACTCTCTCCATCATGAGGTCAGAAATTATATATGCGGTTCCGGTCTTTGTGAATTTCACTTGGAGGATAGAATTTAGAATAAAATAGAGGCACAATATCATTCCAATCAAGAGAATCCCCATTCTTCAGTAATTTATACCAATGTGCCGCTTTACCAGACAGCGATATAGACAATAGTTTCTTCCTAACTTCATCCATAGCAATACCTGCACACTTGAATAAACCGCATAATTCATGTAAGAACAGTAAATGATCTCCAGGATGGACAGTTCCATCCCCTTCATAGCGGTTATCCACAACACGTTCAATAATTTTCATAGGTATTTTGTATGGAACCTCTTTCTCACTTGGCGCCTCATCCACTACCTTTGAAGTAGTAGTAGATTTTCCAAATAAAAATTCAAGAGAATATCTCTCCATAATGAATTATAGCAGCAGGCAGAAATAAAATCAGTACGAACAGTAAAAAATTTCCTTACCAATAGCGCTTCACTCCCCGGCAACGGCGCCAGAAAATAGTCTTGATGACCCACAAGTATAGGGGGTGTATCGTAGTACTTTCGATAAATAAGAGTGTCGAACCCAACGAGGAGCAGAAGGTGTTGACAAGCAGTTTTGATGAAGGATTCACTGTAAATGCTCACAAACAAGTATTCAGGGGGTTTTGATATAGCAGATAAATAAAGTACGAGTAAGTAAAATGCGAGAGAAATAATTGCAACGAGTGGCCCAATCCTTTTTAGCACAAAGGACAAGACGGTTTGTTTACTTATAATGACCAAGCGTTCTTGAGGACACACGGGAATTTAGTCTAGTGCTTTCGCTTTATATAGCTGATTAATCTTCATTGTTTTGATAAGTGTTGTGTGGGTGAACCTATGCTAATGCACCGCCCTTCCTAGGACTAATACATACTTGTGATTATACCCCTTGCAAGCATCCGCAACTACAAGAAAGCAATTAAGATAAATCTAACCACAGCCTTAAACTCTGAGATCCTGTTATCCCTCCTGCATCGATATACCAACGGGGGTTTAGGTTTTTGTCACTCCGGCAACCCCACAATTAGCAAACGAATACAAGATGTATTCCCCTAGGCCCATAAAGGTGAAGTATCATGTAGTCGACGTTCACATGACACCACTAGAAGAATAACACCACAACTTAAATATCATAACATTGAATATTACTCAACATAATTCACTACTAACATTTAGACTTCACCCATGTCCTCAAGAACAAAACGAACTACTCACGAGACATCATATGGAACATGATCAGAGGTGATATGATGATGAATAACAATCTGAACATAAACCTTGGTTCAATGGTTTCACTCAATAGCATCAATAACAAGTAGAAATCAATACCGGGAGAGTTTCCCCTATCAAACAATTAAGATTCAACCCTAGATGTTACAGCGGTGACGAGATGCAGCGGTGGAGATGGCGGTGATGATGAGGGAGATAATGGTGATGATGATCCCAATGATGTCCAGCTCGATGACGGTGACGATGGCGTCGATTTCCCCCTCCGGAAGGGAATTTCCCTGGCAAATTTCAGCCTGCCGGAGAGCTCTTTTCTCTCTGGTGTTTTCCGCCCCGCAGAGGCGGCTGTGACTCTTCGCGACTATCCCCTGGAGCTTAGGTTTTCGGGACGAAGAAGTACGCGAAGGAGAGGAGGCCAGAGGGGGCTGTGGGCCCCCTCCCCACAAGGCGGCGCCGGCCTATGGGGGGGCATGGCGGCCCTCCTCGGCTCCTCCTTTTGGCTATCTTCGTCTTTTGGAAAAATAGGATTTTCTGTGTAATTTCCGTCAATTGTTGATCTTCCAAAATATTGCATTCTGACGGTGCTTTTTCCAGCAGAATCCTGACCGGTGCGCGATTCTCCAATAATCATGAAACATGTAAATTAGATGAAATAACATAAGTATCACCTCTAAATATGAAATATATCAATGAATAACAGTAAATTATGATATAAAATAGTGATGCAAAATGGACGTATCAACCGTCGTTCTCATCGTGGTGACCATGGTCGACGTAGACGCCGCTCCGCGACGCGACGGCTTCCGTCACCCTTGCCTCCTCTTGGTTGAAGAAACTCGGGCTTGACGCGGCGGCCACGGAGCCCGCCGTGATCATCTCATGCATCACAGGCTCATTGGGCGGCGGCATCCCGGAGTTGGAGAAGGGGAGCGGCCCACTTCGCAGGGCGGGCGAGATGCCCTCGTACATCGCGCCGTCGTACGCCGGCGGTGACGGCGTAAACCCGACCATGCCGGCGGCGTAGGTGTCGTGGAACATGGCCGTGGCCGGCGACGCCGGCGAGAAGGAAGGAGATCCGATCATACCTTGGGTCGGCCATGGCCCGGGGAATTGGGCGACGCGCGGCTGGCCGAACTTGATGGAGATCAGCCTCGCCCGTTCCTCCGTCGCCACCACCCTCTTCGCGTTGCACTTTTTCTCCCTCTCCGCCCTGGCGCGAGTTTCGCCCCGGCGCCGCTCCTGATCCGCCGCCCACTCCGCGTTTGACATGCCCGGTGGCCTCTGTTTTGGCGTCCGTGGTTTCCTCTTCTTCGGTGCGCAATCGGCGGCGAGCTTCTTCGGCGGCATGGTGGTGGAAGAGAAGAGGAGGAGCTGCAACTGTGGGGGAGAATGGCGGTAGCTCCGAATTTCGGCGGGGAAAATGGTTCTATGCGTCGCAATTTGGAGGGAAAACGAAATTAATGGAGGGAACTACCAATTTTGTCGCCGACAACGCGGGCCCGCTCGACGTTTCGCGCGTTTTTGTTTCGTCCGGAGTCCTCGGTCGGGCCTCAGGAACCTGGGATGGCCTGGACTCTCCGGACGGATGAAAGGCCTAATCCGAACGAAATCGAGGAGCCAGGGGCGTGACTAGACCGTTTTCATCTATCCGGATAAAAAAAGGCGTCCTAGGGGTCTCGTCGGGGAACAGCTGGACATGCTCTTAGGTCTATGTAGATCATAGTCGCCGCAAGGACACGAAGAAGTTTCAAGAGATAGAAACCCTAGCCGTCGCGAGCGTCCTGTACCGATCGATCTCGGCGAGCGATTCCATGGCGCTGCGCAATCTGGCAACGAGGATGATGAACCCCGCTGCGGCTGCTCTCCGTGTGCTGCCGCCGGCAGCCCGCGTCGCGCCTCCTGCCGTCACCCGCCCAAGGTTCTACACAAGTCAGGTTCGCAATTCCCTCCATTGCATTCAACGAATCACAATCCGGAGCAAAACATCATCTACCAGTTGTGATGCATGCTCGCCGATACCTGCTACCCTGAAATCTATCAATCGTCATCTCGTTATTTAGTTTCTGAACCTTCGGATCTAACATTTGTTCAACTTTTTCGCGCGCGTAGTTCCCCACCGATATCGATTCGCAATCATCTTGCTTGATCCGTTAATTAATAAAAAAAACTTGCCTGGTCAGGCTATTTCCTTGTTTCAGCTATTCGGCGGTCCTTTTTTTTTTCCTCGTGTTTGTAAGTTTACTGCTTTAAAGACAAGCCGATGAGGCAGACCTTTGTGTTTATTCTCATATCACCAGCGCAGGAAGGTGGGGCATTTTCTTTAGTCTGGATTGGTAATCGCCGAAACATGCATCAGATGTTGATTTCATACGAACAAAGGAATTACAAATGTTGATTTCAGACTAGCTCTTCATTGACCTATTTATAAGCTTCATTGTTTCACCTCTGCCCGTTGATCAACATTGTCTAGTCAAACAAACTGGACCTTTCATGTTCAATCTGCAATTTTTGTTCTTGTAGAAACGTTCTCATTTTCTGGGTACGGCTTACAGATAATTTTCAAAATCCCACCTGCCCCCTGCATGGTGTAATTTTAGGATACTATAGGAATAGGATCATGTGCAACTAAGTTCAGTTCTTGCAATTCGTTATAATCCGCCCATGATATGATTTTGGATATGTTTTTGTGCCTCCGTCACATCCTAATGAGACGGGATACAATTGAAAATAGCATTAGTTGCTTTTTGCCTCTATCTGTTCCTTATCATCTTTGCTTGTTTCTTCTCATCATTCATTTGGGTGATCAGGTAAGCTATTCGCCAGAATATAGGGCTAGAAAGTTGCTTAAAGAAAATCTAGCCTTGCTTGAGGAAGTGCAGCAACACCATGAATATATGAGGTAAGGGATTACAATTTGCTGTTACATGAAATCAACTGATATGATCCTAATGCTGTTGCTTTTATCTCCTTTTTCTTTTCTTGAAGATCACGCATTTGGTGGATTCAGAAAGGAGGCAAGTGTTTGTGTTGGTCCTTAAAGTTGCTTATCCCTGTTCCTTTGGTGGGTGCTGTTCTGAAAGCGACCACTTGAAGGATAAATGATCAGCCACCAAGTCTTATATAAGTTATCCAATATTCACCTGTTCCTTTGGTTATGATGCGAGAGCGACCTGTTGGAGGATTAATGTATCATCATCCCCCAGCCTTTTAAGTTATATAATGTATTGTGAATCGGAAACTCAATTCGGTTCCCGAGTGCGTATGCTCCCTCTACCAAAAAATCATATTTTGAAATGTCAAAAAATTTGGACAAAAAATTCTACATGTACATCTCCATAATATACCTGAGTTCGTCAAGTTTCACGAAAAACCAATATTTTATGTGGTATATATAAAAAAGAGAAAGTTTATCTTGTGAAAAACATTATTTTTAGCACTAAATTTTGTCTTTTTTACACACGTCACACGATAAGTCGAGTCGATTTTTTATGAAACGACTTTGTGAGCACGTAGCACGTGAATATGTACGTGCGAATTTTTAGTTTCAATTTTTAAAAAAATTAAAATGTATGTAAATGCATTTCGAAATATAGGGAGCATATGCACCCATGTACCTCGGTGGGAGCACCTTAAGCTCTGTATGATGTTGCATGTTTCTTATGATGTATGACTATGAGCACCAGTTCATGACTTGTGCGAGACATGACATTACCTTGATGGGAGCATCATATAGCTCTGTATGATGTTACCTGTGTCTTATGTTGTATGAGCGCCAGTTTGTAACTTGTGTGAGACAATGGCATTATCTTGATGGGGGCTATATATGACTGCGCAAACTCTTTTTTGCATTATTTCTGTTTGAGAACTAATGATTTAGAGGTTTCATTGATGATTGTTCGGGGTATATATACCCACCGAACAGACGCCAATGAGACGTTACAAAGGCACCTCTTGGGTATTACAATGTTTGGACAACTTTGTATATAATTCCATTGTTCATGAATCTCCATGTGTAACCTCCTTCTAAAGGAAAACACAAAAAATTTGGCCACACATTTTTGAAAGGTCACCTCCAGCTCTTCACAAACATCAAAAAAGAGAGGAAATTGGTCCTCTAAAGGTGTATCCTGATCAACTGTATATACAGGGTAATTATTCGCCCACAAACAGTGGATGTCGTTCTTTCCACAGGGACTAGGCGACGACTAAGGTACTCGGCTAAAGCTAGGTCACATGAACAGGTTGATTTTCGTTTACACTAACTGAACGTACTGAAAGAACAAGAGACAAGACTGAGACTAAGTTATCTTTTTATGATTTTCGTTTTAGGAATTAACACTGAAATGAACCACTCATATTTAAATGGACAAGATAACTAGCATATACCAAGGAAAGGGATAGAAGCAAGATTGAGTTAGGGAGATAGTTCTCACGACACATACACAACAAACATACACAACAGTGGTAAATGAAGTTGTTTTCACTAGCAAACAATTAAGACTGAGATAGAAGCAATTTTAAGGGACAAGCATAGAATATTTCACAAGGTACACACCAAACGCAGTTCACATATATTAATCACGTTTACAAACAGTAGTACTGAAAGTGACTAACAATTGCACAATCTCATGAGATGAACAATCAGTAGTATACGTAACAGTACATCACAGGGGCATATCACCAAACAGGTTGCATGTGTATCAATTTCACACACGGTTTGAAAGGTACGAGACCACACAATCTGAAATACAACTAGACAACTCACTTGGCGGAGAGAAGATAAGCGAGAGATGAAGACAGGGATAGAGTGAAATTCGTCACCAAGAAATAGCAGCAGCAGCAGCAGAGGACGTAGAGGATGGAGATCAGCTTCAGGTCATTCTGGTTCTTGCGGAGGAGCAATAGCAAAGGGGAGACAGGTCAGAGCAGCAACTTGGGGGTCTTGAGGGAGGATAAGAGCTTCACGTCGCCCAAGTCTTCGTCGCTGATGCCGGCGTCGGTGATGAGCAGCAGATAGCAGACCGGAGCTCGTGCGGCGTGTGGTGGCGGATCGATGGCGCACCGCCACACCGGCCTGGCCGCGGCGGCGGCCGGAGGTGGAGCAGGAGCTTTGGGGATTAGGGATAGAAACCAGGCCTGCCGGAGATGGAGCCCGTGGCTCCCCTTTTCTCTCGATCTGATCTGGCAATTTGCAGCTCGCCCCTTCATCTTCTTTTCTTTCTTCACAAGATGTTCCTTTTCTTTTTCATAGTATCCCTGGTTTTCTCCACTTCTTCATGTTCAAGTCCTTCGGTGCATTTGATCGGTACATGTGCAATTCGTCCAAAATGAGAAGAATAAGTGCCTTTTCGCACCGATCCGCACAATATTTCGAGAGCATGTAAAATTGCACAATTGGGCATATTAATCATCATAGCATCAAGAATTGACAAGATTTTGTTATCAAAATACAAGTAAATGCCGCAGAAGTAATAGGAAAAGGCTATATAAATGATGCTTATCATACCCCCACACTTAAATCTTTGCTTGTCCTCAAGTAAAGGTTAAAAGGTAAATGAAAACTGAGTATGCAAACTTGAGAGAGCAACCTAGATTCAGAATGACACTAACGAAACTGATATGACTACCAACCAAGCTTTGCTGTTTACTGAAAATGGGATTCAAAACATTACTGAATGTAAGATATGAATAAGGCAGAATTTATTGTCGGGCAGGAACTGAAATTACCACTTTACTCGAAAACCCAGCAATCAACATGCAAAAACTTTTAGTTAGAGGTTGAAGAATGAAAATGAGTCAAATCTGGCAAAATGAAATGATCACTCAAAAACAATTTCCATTCCTCCTTTTATGAGTGAACACACTCAAATTTGGCACTGATTTTTTTCTCTTTGCTTTTATCAGGTAACAACCATTTTCCTTTATTTAACCAGCACCAAACGAAACAAATAGGTATCAACAGGTATTTACAGGGTCACAAGCATGGATTAGCCCTCATTCCTATAGTCCAGGCATCCAATCCAGGGATCACATGGACCCAGCTAAGTTCAGAGGTGTTAGAAAGTTAATCTCCACCTCTCAGTCCAAGTGCTCGTCCGGGGACACAACACCCGAGCTGAACACAGGAATTGAGTTAGCGCAAACAATATTAGTTAGAAGAAAACATGTTAGAATCCTTAGCCAAAGTCGGACATCCAATCCGAGAGATCACATGGGCCCAATTTGGTTTAGGATTAGTTAGTGAGTTTCTAGCAGAATGACAGCTACCAACCCATTCCCACAGTCCGGATATAATATCCAGGGATAACATATTCAGCTGGGTTCGATGTTGGTTGGCTCTCAAGCAAAGAAGAAAATGTCAAAATCCTCTCAACAAGTTTCATTCCGGAACATTCAAATTTACCGAAAGTAATGGTAGGAATCCAATTAGCAAGTAAACAACAAAACTTGCTTGACAGGCATATAAGTGTTGTAATGTCATGGAGAATATAGGTTACAATTCAGATTTCAGACTCAGTTCACAAGATATGAATTTTTTGCCAAATAAGAATGTTTTATAAGTAACTACGGTGGACATAAGAGATGTAGAAAATGTGCAAGGAATATCAATGAAAGGAATTAGCACAGCTCACCGGGCTCATATGTGCAGGCAGCTCACATCCTTCTACAAGCCACTTCTTCTCCTCATGCTCGCTCCACTCTACTCCTCATGCCTCTTCAACTTTGCTCCTCATCACCATGCCATACATCCACCAGGATCCCATGGGATATCGACTCGAACCATGCTTGGCCTTGATGAGTGGTGCACAAGTAAAATCTCGAAAGTACACTCACACAAAGAACAACTGGCACAAGTGATAGGGCTCACACCCACTAAATCATCAATTGAGTAACCAATTACATAAGCATAGCAATAAAAGATAGCATGAAGGAATGTCAACAAGGAATTGCATGTTACATAGGCATTATCAATGGTTCTACATGCTTTGTTAAGGAAGTTGAAATCATACCTGAGATGGCTGAGGAGTTTTAGTACTGCCTTAATGGGAGATGTCATGGGATGTATGGTAGTAGAAATTTCCTGAGGCACAATGTCACTAATGGAAGTAGCAGAGCTCGCCTCCTTGACATCTGAGGCAGCCTGTTCATCATCAATCATGAAGATCTCCATCTCAGGATCAAAGAATGAGAATCAATGCTTCTAGCATCTTGGAAGGTGAACTTCTCCATTTCCGTTCTCAGAAGAACATCATCAGTATCTACTAAAGGTGGCTCCTCAACATCAAAACCAACCGATCGAAGCTCGGGCTCATTAATGAAAGAATCATCCACTAGAATAATCTGAATCTTGCACAATGGCGTCCATGTGTGTATCACTTGTGATGGCATGATCATCATCAAATAAGACCCATGCAAGATTGATTTTGTCACATGAAGAATCCGATTCAAGCTTTTGATTGGGAGTAGGTTGTTGAGGTGTAGAAGTCTGATGGTAGCAAGCCAACAAGTCCGAACAAGGATTCTCACCATACCACTGAAATTGGTGGAAGGCTAAGTTCTCAATGAGCATAAATGCACCTTCTACGGTCTTGTTCAAGATTGTTCCACCAGCTGACATATCAATAAGATCTCTTGAAGCACAGGTCAGCCCTCTATAGAATATTTGTAGCACTAGCCAATCCTTTTGCCCATGGTTAGGACATTTTCTAAGCAGATCCTTATATCTCTCCCAAGCTGCGTACAAGCTCTCATCGCCATCTTGTGCAAACTCGAGGATCCGGTCACGAATTGCGGATTGCTTGTGCAACGGAAAATATCTTTCTAGGAAAGCTTGTGAAATCTCACCCCAAGTGTATGACCTAGATGGCAGGGAATAGTACCAATCCTTAGCACCATCTACGAGAGAGAATGTGAACAACATACGCTTGATTGCATCCTGAGAAACTTCATGGTACTCGGACTGTGTTGGCATACTCGAGGACATTGCGGATGTGCTCATGAGGGTCTTCGACGGGTAATCCTCTAAACTGATTCTCGCTGGACAAGAGCAATAAGTCCAGGTCTCAACTCAAAGTTTTCTCGCTTCAATAGATGGCCAAATTGGCCCTGTCATAGTGCCTAAACTACATGGCATCCAAAGATCACGAACTAAAGCCATATGTCAACTGTGTGAACCTGCAAACGGTTAAAATATCCTACAAAAGCTCACAAACAACAAACACTGGTGAGATGGTTAGTATCCTAATAAGCAGAAGCAAGAAAAGCAGAAAAAGATAGAGAAACACAAAAACAAATTTGACAACAAATTAAACAAGAAACTACACTAAACCTAGTCTCTAACCTCACATGATAGCTCGACGCTAGTCCCCGGCAACGGCGCCAATTTGATCAACTCGTATATACGAGGGTAATTATTCGCCCACGGAGCCGGTGGATGTCGTTCTTTCCACATGGACTAGGCGACGACTAAGGTACTCGGCTAAAGCTAGGTCACATGAACAGGTTGATTTTCGTTTACACTAAGCGAACGTACTCGAAAGAACAAGAGACAAGACCGAGACTAAGTTATCTTTTTATGATTTTCGTTTTAGGAATTAACACTGAAATGAACCACTCATATTTAAATGGACAAGATAACTAGCATACACCAAGGAAAGGGATAGAAGCAAGATTGAGTTAGGGAGATAGTTCTCACGACACATACACAACACACATACACAACGAGTGGTAAATGAAGTTGTTTTCACTAGCAAACAATTAAGACCGAGATAGAAGCAATTTTAAGGGACAAGCATAGAATATTTCACAAGGTACACACCAAACGCAGTTCACATATATTAATCACGTTTACAAACAGTAGTACTGAAAGTGACTAACAATTGCACAATCTCATGAGATGAACAATCAGTAGTATACGTAACAGTACATCACAGGGGCATATCTGTAGGATAACGTAGCATAGAAAACAAAAATTTTCCTACCGCGAACACGCAATCCAAGCCAAGATGCAATCTAGAAGACGGTAGCAACGAGGGGGTATCGAGTCTCACCCTTGAAGAGATTCCAAAGCCTACAAGATGAGGCTCTTGTTGCTGCGGTAGACGTTCACTTGCCGCTTGCAAAAGCGCGTAGAAGATCTTGATCACGATCGGTTCCGGCGCCACGAACGGGCAGCACCTCCGTACTCGGTCACACGTTCGGTTGTTGATGAAGACGACGTCCACCTCCCCGTTCCAGCGGGCAGCGGAAGTAGTAGCTCCTCTTGAATCCGACAGCACGACGGCGTGGTGTCGGTGGTGGTGGAGAAGTCCGGCGGAGCTTCGCTAAGCGTGCGGGAAGTGGAGGAGCGAGGCGGCTAGGGTTTGGGGAGAGGGGGGCGCCGGCCACTATAGGGGTGCGGCCACCTTGGTGGTGTTTTAGGTGGCCGGCCCCCTCCCCTTGTCCCTCATTATATAGGTGGAACCCCAAGAGGTGGTGTCCAAGTCTTCGAATAAGACCCGAACCAAATCCTTCCATAGGAGGGGGCAATCCTAGCCCAACTAGGACTCCCACCCAAAGGTGGGATTCCCACCTCCCATGTGGGGGTGGCCGGCCCCTAGGGGAGTCCACTTGGGACTCCTCCCCCACTAGGGTTGGCCGGCCATGGGGGTGGAGTCCCTTGTGGACTCCACCTTCCTTGGTGGTTTCTTCCGGACTTTTCTAGAACCTTCTAGAACCTTCCATAGAACCTTCCGCGACATTTTATTCACATAAAATGACATCCTATATATGAATCTTATTCTCCGGACCATTCCGGGACTCCTCGTGATGTCCGGGATCACATCCGGGACTCCGAACAAATATTCCAACTTCATTCCATATTCAAGAACTACCATTTCAACATCCAACTTTAAGTGTGTCACCCTACGGTTCGAGAACTATGCGGACATGGTTGAGTACTCACTCCGACCAATAACCAATAGCGGGATCCGGAGATCCATAATGGCTCCCACATATTCAACGATGACTTTAGTGATCGAATGAACCATTCACATACATTACCAATTCCCTTTGTCTCGCGATATTTTACTTGTCCGAGGTTTGATCTTCGGTATCACTCTATACCTTGTTCAACCTCGTCTCCCGACAAGTACTCTTTTACTCGTACCGTGGTATGTGGTCTCTTATGAACTCATTCATATGCTTGCAAGACATTAGACGACATTCCACCGAGAGGGCCCGGAGTATATCTATCCGTCATCGGGATGGACAAATCCCACTATTGATCCATATGCCTCAACTCATACTTTCCGGATACTTAATCCCACCTTTATAGCCACCCATTTACGCAAGTGGTGTTTGGTGTAATCAAAGTACCTTTCCGGTATAAGTGATTTACATGATCTCATGGTCATAAGGACTAGGTAACTATGTATCGAAAGCTTATAGCAAATAACTTAATGACGAGATCTTATGCTACGCTTAATTGGGTGTGTCCATTACATCATTCATATAATGATATAACCTTGTTATTAATAACATCCAATGTTCATGATTATGAAACTAATCATCCATTAATCAACAAGCTAGTTTAAGAGGCATACTAGGGACTTCTTGTTGTCTACATATCACACATGTACTAATGTTTCGGTTAATACAATTCTAGCATGATATATAAACATTTATCATAAACATAAAGATATAAATAATAACCACTTTATTATTGCCTCTAGGGCATATCTCCTTCGAGTCTCCCACTTGCACTAGAGTCAATAATCTAGATTACATAGTAATATACCTAACACCCATGGCATTCCGGTGTTGGTCATGCTTTGCCCTAGGGAGAGCTTTAGTCAACGGATCTGCTACATTCGGATCGGTGTGTACTTTGCAAATCTTTACTTCTCCATCTTCGATGTACTCGCGAATCGAGTGGTAACGCAGCTTGATATGCTTCAGCCTCTTGTGTGACCTTGGTTCTTGTGCATTGGCGATGGCACCCATGTTATCACGGTAAATGATTAATGGGTCCAATGCACTAGGAACCACACCGAGCTCTACAATGAACCTCTTCATCCATACCGCTTCGATGAAGCCTCCGAAGCCGCTATGTACTCGATTCCGTTGAAGACTTCGCCACCGTGTACTGCTTCGAGCTTGCCCAGCTTATCGCAAGCACCATTCAATATAAACACGTACCCGGATTGTGACTTAGAGTCATCGGGATCGGTGTTCCAACTTGCATCGGTGTAACCGTTTACAACGAGCTCTTGGTCACCTCCATAACAAAGAAACATATCCTTAGTTCTTTTCAAGTACTTCAGGATATTCTTGACCGCTGTCCAGTGTTCCATTCCTGGATCACTTTGATATCTGCTAGTCAAACTAACAGCATGTGCTATATCTGGTCTAGTACATAGCATGGCATACATGATAGATCCTACTGCCGAGGCATAGGGGATATTATTCATCCTTTCTCTTTCTTCTGCCGTAGCCGGTCCTTGAGTCTTACTCAATACCTTGCCTGGTAACATAGGTAAGAACCCTTTCTTACTTTCGTCCATTCTAAATTTCTTTAGAATCTTGTCCGGATATGTACTCTGTGATAGCCCTATTAGGCGTCTTGATCTATCTCTATAAATCTTGATGCCTAATATATATGATGCTTCACCAAGGTCTTTCATTGAAAAACTATTATTCAAATAACCCTTAACACTGCTTAATAGTTCTATATCATTCCCGATCAATAATATGTCATCTACATATAATATCAGGAATGCTACAGAGCTCCCACTCACTTTCTTGTAAATACAAGCCTCTCCATGACATTGTATAAACCCGAAGTCTTTGATCACCTTATCAAAGCGTCGGTTCCAACTTCTTGATGCTTGCTTCAGTCCATAGATTGAACGCTGAAGTTTGCATACTTTGTCAAGCATTTTTAGGATCGACAAAACCTTTGGGTTGTACCATATACAACTCTTCCTCAATGTCTCCATTAAGGAACGCCGTTTTGACATCCATCCGCCAAATCTCATAATCGAAAAATGCAGCTATTGCTAACAAAATCCTCACAGATTTTAGCTTCGCTACCGGTGAGAAAGTCTCATCGTAGTCAACTCCTTGAATTTGTCGGAAACCCTTTGCGACAAGTCGAGCTTTATAGACAGTAATATTACCATCAAGCATCTGTTTTTCTCTTGAAGATCCATTTATTCTCGACAGCCTTTCGGCTCTCGTGTAAGTCTACCAAAGTCCATACTTTGTTATCATACATGGATCCCATTTCGGATTTCATGGCTTCTTGCCATTTGTTGGAATCTGGGCTCATCATCGCTTCTTCATACGTCGCGTGGTCCTCATCATTGTTATCCACAATCATGACATTTAGACAAGGATCAAACCAATCAGGAGTGGTACGTTCCCTTGTCGATCCGCGAGGTTCGGTAGTTTCCTCGTTCGAAGTTTCATGATCATTATCATTTGCTTCCTCTCGTTGCCGGTGTAGGCGGTACAGGTACAACTTCCGATGCTGCGCTACTCGATCAACGAGTATAGATTCATCAATCTCATCGAGTTCTACTTTTCTTCCAGTCACTTCTTTAGTGAGAAATTCTTTCTCAAGAAAGGTTCCGTTCTTAGCAACAAAGATTTTGCCTTCGGATCTGTGATAGAAAGTGTACCCTATAGTTTCCTTAGGGTATCCTATGAAGACGCATTTCTCCGCTTTGGGTTCTAGCTTGTCCGGTTGTAACCTTTTTACATAGGCTTCGCAACCCCAAACTTTCAGGAACGACGAGCTTAGGTTTCTTATTAAACCATAATTCATACGGTGTCGTTTCTACGGATTTTGATGGTGCTCTATTTAAAGTGAATGCGGCTGTCTCTAATGCATAACTCCAAAAAGATAACGGCAAATCAGTAAGAGACATCATAGAACGAACCATATCTAAGAGAGTTCGATTACGACGTTCGGACACACCGTTTCGTTGTGGTGTTCCCGGCGGTGTCAATTGTGAAAGTATTCCGCATTTCTTTAAATGCATGCCAAACTCATAACTCAGATATTCACCTCCACGATCAGATCGTAGAAATTTAATCTTCTTGTTACGTTGATTTTCTACTTCACTTTGGAATTCCTTAAACTTCTCGAAAGTTTCGGATTTATGTTTCATGAAATAGATATACCCATATCTACTCAGATCATCCGTGAAGGTTAGAACATAACGATAACCACCGCGCGATGCTACGCTCATTGGTCCGCACACATCGGTATGTATGATTTCCAATAAGTCGGTAGCTCGCTCCATCATACCAGAAAATGGAGTCTTAGTCATTTTTCCCATCGACATGCTTCGCATCTATCAAGTGACTCAAAGTCAAGTGATTCTAGTAATCCATCAGTATGGAGTTTCTTCATGCGTTTCACTCCAATATGACCAAGACGACGAGTACCACATATAAGTAGAATTATCATTCAATTTAATTCGCTTAGCATCAATGTTATGTATATGCGTATCACTACTATCGAGATCTAACGAAATAAGCCATTCTTTTGTGGTGCTCGACCATAAAAGATATTATTCATAAAAATAGAACAACCATTATTCTCGGACTTGAATGAATAACCGTCTTGCATTAAACAAGATCCGGATATAATGTTCATGCTCAACGCAGGTACATAATAACAATTATTTAGGCTTAAAACTAATCCCGAAGGTAGATGTAGAGGAAGTGTGCCGACTGCGATCACATTGACCTTGGATCCGTTTCCAACGCGCATCGTCACTTCATCCTTCAACAGTTGTCGTTTATTCTTTAGTTCCTGTTTCGAGTTACAAATATGAGCAACCGAACCGATCATCAAATACCCAGGTACTAGAACGAGAACCAATGAAATGAACATCTATAACATGTATATCATATATACCTTCTTTCTTCTTCTTGACAAGGCCGCTCTTCGGATCAGCCGGATACTTGGAGCAATTACGCTTCCGGTGTCCCTTCTCCTTGCAGTAATAGCACTCAAGCATCGAGCTTAGGGCCGTTCTTAGGTTTCACAGGAGGCGTGGCAGCTTTCTTGCCACCCTTCTTGAATTTTCCCTTAGACTTGCCCTGTTTCTTGAAACTCGGTGGTCTTGTTGACCATCAACACTTGGTGCTCTTTCTTGATCTCAATCTCAAGCAGCTTTTAGCATGCCAAAGAGTTCAGGTAACTCCTTGTTCATGTTCTCGCATATTGTAGTTCATCACAAAGTTCTTGTAACTTGGTGGCAGTGATTGAAGGACACGATTAATCCCCGATCTGTTAGGAATCACTATTCCCAAGTCACCGAGTTTCTTCGCATGCCCGGTCATGGCGAGCATGTGCTCACTAACGGAGCTGCCTTCTTCCATCATACAGACTGAAAAATTGTTTCGATGCTTCATAGCATTCCACGGCCGCATGAGTCTCAAAAATAGTCTTCAACTCTTTCATCAACTCATGAGGATCGTGGTGCTCAAAACGTTTTTGAAGATCGGATTCCAGCATCGCATAAGATGGCACACCGAACTTGAGAGTACCGAGTTTTCCGAGTCGCGTAAACAGCTTTTACTTCATCGGTTTCAGTTTCAGCAGGAGGGTCACCTAGCGGTGCATCAAGCACATATTGCAGATTTCCGCCGGAGAGGAAGATCCTCACATGACGGAACCGACTCGGTGAAGTTGCTACCGTTGCTCTTAAGCTTTTCTTTCTCTAGGAACTCGGTTAAAATTGATTGGGGACGCCATCTCTACAACATATATTTGCAATAGTTTAGACTAAGTTTATGACAAATTGAGTTCAAATTTTAATTCTACATAATTAAAAATCTAGATGAACTCCCACTCAAAACAATATCCCTCGCATTGTCTTAGTGATCACACGAACCAAATCCACCGCACCAAAACCCGATCATCACGAGAAAAGGTGTGATTTCTTTGGCGAACACTCAAAGTGTTCATCATATCAACCATATGATTCATGCTCTACCTTTCGGTATCATGTGTTCCGAGACCATGTCCGTACATGCTAGGCTCGTCAAGGCCACCTTAGTATCTCGCATGTGCAAAACTGTCTTGCACCCGTTTGTATGTACTTATTGAATCTATCACACCCGATCATCACGAGATGCTTCGAAACGACAAGACTTGATAACGGTGCTACTAAGGATGAACACTTTATTATCTTGAGATTTTAGTGAGGGATCATCTTATAATGCTACCGTCGCGATCTAAGCAAAATAAGATGCATAAAAGGATTAACATCACATGCAGCTCATATGTGATATGATATGGCCCTTTTGTCTTTGCGCCTTTGATCTTCATCTCCAAAGCACGGACATGATCTCCATCATCTTCGGGCATGATCTCCATCATCGTCGGCGAAGCACCAAGGTCAATGGCGCCGTCTTCATGATTGTCCTCCATGTAGCAACTATTACAACTACTTTGAAATACTACTCAACATGAAATTTAAAGACAACCATAAGGCTCCCGCCGGTTGCCACAATACAATAATGATCATCTCATACATATTCATCATCACATTATGGCCATATCACATCACCAAACCCTGCAAAAACAAGTTAGACGCTCTCTAATTTGGTTTGCATATTTTACGTGGTTTAGGGTTTTTCGATATAGATCTAATCTACCTACGAACATGAACCACAACGTTGATACTAATGTTGTCAATAGAAGAGTAAATTGAATCTTTACTATAGTAGGAGAGACAGACACCCGCAAAGCCTCTTATGCAATACAAGTTGCATGTCGAACGAGGAACAAGTCTCATGAACGCGGTCATGTAAAGTTAGTCCGAGCCGCTTCATCCCACTATGCCATAAAGATGCAAAGTACTCAACTAAAGATAACAAGAGCATCAACGCCCACAAACCATTGTGTTCTACTCGTGCAACCATCTATGCATAGACACGGCTCGATACCACCGTAGGATAACGTAGCATAGAAAACAAAAATTTTCCTACCGCGAACACGCAATCCAAGCCAAGATGCAATCTAGAAGACGGTAGCAACGAGGGGGTATCGAGTCTCACCCTTGAAGAGATTCCAAAGCCTACAAGATGAGGCTCTTGTTGCTGCGGTAGACGTTCACTCTGCCGCTTGCAAAAGCGCGTAGAAGATCTTGATCACGATCGGTTCCGGCGCCACGAACGGGCAGCACCTCCGTACTCGGTCACATGTTCGGTTGTTGATGAAGACGACGTCCACCTCCCCGTTCCGGCGGGCAGCGGAAGTAGTAGCTCCTCTTGAATCCGACAGCACGACGGCGTGGTGTCGGTGGTGGTGGAGAAGTCCGGCGGAGCTTCGCTAAGCGTGCGGGAAGTGGAGGAGCGAGGCGGCTAGGGTTTGGGGAGAGGGGGCGCCGGCCACTATAGGGGTGCGGCCACCTTGGTGGTGTTTTAGGTGGCCGGCCCCCTCCCCCTTGTCCCTCATTATATAGGTGGAACCCCAAGAGGTGGTGTCCAAGTCTTCGAATAAGACCCGAACCAAATCCTTCCATAGGAGGGGGCAATCCTAGCCCAACTAGGACTCCCACCCAAAGGTGGGATTCCCACCTCCCATGTGGGGGTGGCCGGCCCCTAAGGGGAGTCCACTTGGGACTCCTCCCCCACTAGGGTTGGCCGGCCATGGGGGGTGGAGTCCCTTGTGGACTCCACCTTCCTTGGTGGTTTCTTCCGGACTTTTCTAGAACCTTCTAGAACCTTCCATAGAACCTTCCGCGACATTTTATTCACATAAAATGACATCCTATATATGAATCTTATTCTCCGACCATTCCGGGACTCCTCGTGATGTCCGGGATCACATCCGGGACTCCGAACAAATATTCCAACTTCATTCCATATTCAAGAACTACCATTTCAACATCCAACTTTAAGTGTGTCACCCTACGGCTCGAGAACTATGCGGACATGGTTGAGTACTCACTCCGACCAATAACCAATAGCGGGATCCGGAGATCCATAATGGCTCCCACATATTCAACGATGACTTTAGTGATCGAATGAACCATTCACATACATTACCAATTCCCTTTGTCTCGCGATATTTTACTTGTCCGAGGTTTGATCTTCGGTATCACTCTATACCTTGTTCAACCTCGTCTCCCGACAAGTACTCTTTTACTCGTACCGTGGTATGTGGTCTCTTATGAACTCATTCATATGCTTGCAAGACATTAGACGACATTCCACCGAGAGGGCCCGAGTATATCTATCCGTCATCGGGATGGACAAATCCCACTATTGATCCATATGCCTCAACTCATACTTTCCGGATACTTAATCCCACCTTTATAGCCACCCATTTACGCAGTGGTGTTTGGTGTAATCAAAGTACCTTTCCGGTATAAGTGATTTACATGATCTCATGGTCATAAGGACTAGGTAACTATGTATCGAAAGCTTATAGCAAATAACTTAATGACGAGATCTTATGCTACGCTTAATTGGGTGTGTCCATTACATCATTCATATAATGATATAACCTTGTTATTAATAACATCCAATGTTCATGATTATGAAACTAATCATCCATTAATCAACAAGCTAGTTTAAGAGGCATACTAGGGACTTCTTGTTGTCTACATATCACACATGTACTAATGTTTCGGTTAATACAATTCTAGCATGATATATAAACATTTATCATAAACATAAAGATATAAATAATAACCACTTTATTATTGCCTCTAGGGCATATCTCCTTCAATATCACCAAACAGGTTGCATGTGTATCAATTTCACACACGGTTTGAAAGGTACAGACCACACAATCTGAAATACAACTAGACAACTCACTTGGCAGAGAGAAGATAAGCAGAGATGAAGACAGGGATAGAGTGAAATTCGTCACCAAGAAATAGCAGCAGCAGCAGAGGACGTAGAGGATGGAGATCAGCTTCAGGTCATTCTGGTTCTTGCGGAGGAGCAATAGCAAAGGGGAGACAGGTCGAGCAGCAACTTGGGGGTCTTGAGGGAGGATAAGAGCTTCACGTCGCCCAAGTCTTCGTCGCCGATGCCGGCGTCGGTGATGAGCAGCGGATAGCGGACCGGAGCTCGTGCGGCGTGTGGTGGCGGATCGATGGCGCACCGCCACACCGGCCCGGCGCGGCGGCGGCCGGAGGTGGAGCAGGAGCTTTGGGGATTAGGGATAGAAACCAGGCCTGCCGGAGATGGAGCCCGTGGCTCCCCTTTTCTCTCGATCCGATCCGGCAATTTGCAGCTCGCCCTTCATCTTCTTTTCTTTCTTCACAAGATGTTCCTTTTCTTTTTCATAGTATCCCCGGTTTTCTCCACTTCTTCATGTTCAAGTCCTTCGGTGCATTTGATCGGTACATGTGCAATTCGTCCAAAATGAGAAGAATAAGTGCCTTTTCGCACCGATCCGCACAATATTTCGAGAGCATGTAAAATTGCACAATTGGGCATATTAATCATCATAGCATCAAGAATTGACAAGATTTTGTTATCAAAATACAAGTAAATGCCGCAGAAGTAATAGGAAAAGGCTATATAAATGATGCTTATCATACCCCCACACTTAAATCTTTGCTTGTCCTCAAGTAAAGGTTAAAAGGTAAATGAAAACTGAGTATGCAAACTTGAGAGAGCAACCTAGATTCAGAATGACACTAACGAAACCGATATGACTACCAACCAAGCTTTGTCATTCATCGAAAATGGGATTCAAAACATTACCGAATGTAAGATATGAATAAGGCGGAATTTATTGTCGGGCAGGAACCGAAATTACCACTTTACTCGAAAACCCAGCAATCAACATGCAAAAACTTTTAGTTAGAGGTTGAAGAATGAAAATGAGTCAAATCGGCAAAATGAAATGATCACTCAAAAACAATTTCCATTCCTCCTTTTATGAGTGAACACACTCAAATTTGGCACCGATTTTTTTCTCTTTGCTTTTATCGGGTAACAACCATTTTCCTTTATTTAACCAAGCACCAAACGAAACAAATAGGTATCAACGGTATTTACAGGGTCACAAGCATGGATTAGCCCTCATTCCTATAGTCCAGGCATCCAATCCAGGGATCACATGGACCCAGCTAAGTTCAGAGGTGTTAGAAAGTTAATCTCCACCTCTCAGTCCAAGTGCTCTGTCCAGGGACACAACACCCAGCTGAACACAGGAATTGAGTTAGCGCAAACAATATTAGTTAGAAGAAAACATGTTAGAATCCTTAGCCAAAGTCAGACATCCAATCCAGAGATCACATGGGCCCAATTTGGTTTAGGATTAGTTAGTGAGTTTCTAGCAGAATGACAGCTACCAACCCATTCCCACAGTCCAGATATAATATCCAGGGATAACATATTCAGCTGGGTTCAGTGTTGGTTGGCTCTCAAGCAAAGAAGAAAATGTCAAAATCCTCTCAACAAGTTTCATTCTGGAACATTCAAATTTACCAGAAAGTAATGGTAGGAATCCAATTAGCAGTAAACAACAAAACTTGCTTGACAGGCATATAAGTGTTGTAATGTCATGGAGAATATAGGTTACAATTCAGATTTCAGACTCAGTTCACAAGATATGAATTTTTTGCCAAATAAGAATGTTTTATAAGTAACTACGGTGGACATAAGAGATGTAGAAAATGTGCAAGGAATATCAATGAAAGGAATTAGCACAGCTCACCGGGCTCATATGTGCAGCAGCTCACATCCTTCTACAAGCCACTTCTTCTCCTCATGCTCGCTCCACTCTACTCCTCATGCCTCTTCAACTTTGCTCCTCATCACCATGCCATACATCCACCAGGATCCCATGGGATATCGACTCGAACCATGCTTGGCCTTGATGAGTGGTGCACAAGTAAAATCCTGAAAGTACACTCACACAAAGAACAACTGGCACAAGTGATAGGGCTCACACCCACTAAATCATCAATTGAGTAACCAATTACATAAGCATAGCAATAAAAGATAGCATGAAGGAATGTCAACAAGGAATTGCATGTTACATAGGCATTATCAATGGTTCTACATGCTTTGTTAAGGAAGTTGAAATCATACCGAGATGGCCGAGGAGTTTTAGTACTCGCCTTAATGGGAGATGTCATGGGATGTATGGTAGTAGAAATTTCCTGAGGCACAATGTCACTAATGGAAGTAGCAGAGCTCGCCTCCTTGACATCTGAGGCAGCCTGTTCATCATCAATCATGAAGATCTCCATCTCAGGATCAAAGAATGAAGAATCAATGCTTCTAGCATCTTGGAAGGTGAACTTCTCCATTTCCGTTCTCAGAAGAACATCATCAGTATCTACTAAAGGTGGCTCCTCAACATCAAAACCAACTGACTGAAGCTCAGGCTCATTAATGAAAGAATCATCCACTAGAATAACTGAATCTTGCACAATGGCGTCCATGTGTGTATCACTTGTGATGGCATGATCATCATCAAATAAGACCCATGCAAGATTGATTTTGTCACATGAAGAATCTGATTCAAGCTTTTGATTGGGAGTAGGTTGTTGAGGTGTAGAAGTCTGATGGTAGCAAGCCAACAAGTCCGAACAAGGATTCTCACCATACCACTGAAATTGGTGGAAGGCTAAGTTCTCAATGAGCATAAATGCACCTTCTACGGTCTTGTTCAAGATTGTTCCACCAGCTGACATATCAATAAGATCTCTTGAAGCACAGGTCAGCCCTCTATAGAATATTTGTAGCACTAGCCAATCCTTTTGCCCATGGTTAGGACATTTTCTAAGCAGATCCTTATATCTCTCCCAAGCTGCGTACAAGCTCTCACTGCCATCTTGTGCAAACTCGAGGATCTGGTCACGAATTGCAGATTGCTTGTGCAACGGAAAATATCTTTCTAGGAAAGCTTGTGAAATCTCACCCCAAGTGTATGACCTAGATGGCAGGGAATAGTACCAATCCTTAGCACCATCTCTGAGAGAGAATGTGAACAACATACGCTTGATTGCATCCTGAGAAACTTCATGGTACTGGACTGTGTTGGCATACTCGAGGACATTGCGGATGTGCTCATGAGGGTCTTCAGCGGGTAATCCTCTAAACTGATTCTGCTGGACAAGAGCAATAAGTCCAGGTCTCAACTCAAAGTTTTCTGCTTCAATAGATGGCCAAATTGGCCCTGTCATAGTGCCTAAACTACATGGCATCCAAAGATCACGAACTAAAGCCATATGTCAACTGTGTGAACCTGCAAACGGTTAAAATATCTTACAAAAGCTCAAAAACAACAAACACTGGTGAGATGGTTAGTATCCTAATAAGCAGAAGCAAGAAAAGCAGAAAAAGATAGAGAAACACAAAAACAAATTTGACAACAAATTAAACAAGAAACTACACTAAACCTAGTCTCTAACCTCACATGATAGCTCGACGCTAGTCCCCGGCAACGGCGCCAATTTGATCAACTGTATATACAGGGTAATTATTCGCCCACAGACAGTGGATGTCGTTCTTTCCACAGGGACTAGGCGACGACTAAGGTACTCAGCTAAAGCTAGGTCACATGAACAGGTTGATTTTCGTTTACACTAACTGAACGTACTGAAAGAACAAGAGACAAGACTGAGACTAAGTTATCTTTTTATGATTTTCGTTTTAGGAATTAACACTGAAATGAACCACTCATATTTAAATGGACAAGATAACTAGCATACACCAAGGAAAGGGATAGAAGCAAGATTGAGTTAGGGAGATAGTTCTCACGACACATACACAACACACATACACAACAAGTGGTAAATGAAGTTGTTTTCACTAGCAAACAATTAAGACCGAGATAGAAGCAATTTTAAGGGACAAGCATAGAATATTTCACAAGGTACACACCAAACGCAGTTCACATATATTAATCACGTTTACAAACAGTAGTACTGAAAGTGACTAACAATTGCACAATCTCATGAGATGAACAATCAGTAGTATACGTAACAGTACATCACAGGGGCATATCACCAAACAGAGTTGCATGTGTATCAATTTCACACACGGTTTGAAAGGTACGAACCACACAATCTGAAATACAACTAGACAACTCACTTGGCGAGAGAGAAGATAAGCAGAGATGAAGACAGGGATAGAGTGAAATTCGTCACCAAGAAATAGCAGCGAGCAGCAGCAGAGGACGTAGAGGATGGAGATCAGCTTCGGGTCATTCTGGTTCTTGCGGAGGAGCAATAGCAAAGGGGAGACAGGTCGGAGCAGCAACTTGGGGGTCTTGAGGGAGGATAAGAGCTTCACGTCGCCCAAGTCTTCGTCGCCGATGCCGGCGTCGGTGATGAGCAGCAGATAGCGGACCGGAGCTCGTGCGGCGTGTGGTGGCGGATCGATGGCGCACCGCCACACCGGCCTGGCGCGGCGGCGGCCGGAGGTGGAGCAGGGAGCTTTGGGGATTAGGGATAGAAACCAGGCTCGCCGGAGATGGAGCCCGTGGCTCCCCTTTTCTCTCGATCTGATCCGGCAATTTGCAGCTCGCCCCTTCATCTTCTTTTCTTTCTTCACAAGATGTTCCTTTTCTTTTTCATAGTATCCCTGGTTTTCTCCACTTCTTCATGTTCAAGTCCTTCGGTGCATTTGATCGGTACATGTACAATTCGTCCAAAATGAGAAGAATAAGTGCCTTTTCGCACCGATCTGCACAATATTTCGAGAGCATGTAAAATTGCACAATTGGGCATATTAATCATCATAGCATCAAGAATTGACAAGATTTTGTTATCAAAATACAAGTAAATGCCGCAGAAGTAATAGGAAAAGGCTATATAAATGATGCTTATCATATCCCCTAGCCACATATCTTTCCAAAAGCTCATCAGGTTACCACTGTTTATTTTCAATCTCCTGCTAGCCATGTATGTATCCTTTACTTTTAACAGATCTTTCCAACAGGGGAATCATTGAACCTTGTTTTTACATTCGCAACATTTTTATTTCTCAAATATTTTTTCTAATATTTTTTTCCATAGTCCATCACTAGTGTCCAAGTTCCACCACCATTTGATCAACAAGCTAATATTTTGTTTTCTCAAGTCCTTGACCCAGACCACCCTTAGCTTACTTTTCTTGGAACATGATATTGAAAAAGCTATCAATATGAAATTAATATTACGCTTCTTTGAAGAATTATCAGGATTAAAAATAATTTTTCACGAGAGCGAGATTTTCTGTTTTGGTAGGGCTAAGGAGGAAAAAGAGCAATATAAACATTTGTTTGATTGTGAATCTGGTTCTTTACCCATTAGGTATTTGGGTATACCAATCCATTACAGAAAGCTTAAAAACTCCGAATGGAATCATGTTGAAGGTCGTTTTGAACGAAAACTTGGATGTTGGGCTGGGAAAATGGTATCATATGGGGATTGCCTTGTATTGATTAACTCTATTCTCACTAGTTTACCAACGTTTATGCTATCATTCTTTGACATATCTAAAGGGGTAAGGAAGAGATTAGATTTTTTACGATCACGCTTCTTCTAGCAATGTGAGGAAAAAAAAATCGGTTAACTAAGTGGAACATGATCTGCAGACCCAAGGACCAAGGTGGTCTTGGTGTTGAAGTGTTGGAGATAAAAAAAAACTCCTGCCTTCTTAGCAAAAATGGTTATTTAACATTCTTTCTGAAGAAGGTTTATGGCAGCAACTGCTAAAAAAAACTATCGCAAAAGACTTTGGTTGAAGTCGAATCCAAGCCATCTGATTCACCCTTCTCGAAAGGATTAATGAAAGTTAAAGGGGAGTTTTTGCGGTGACCCAGCATACCACTGCATGTTGTAGTATACAAGTCGTTGATATGATCTTCATGAAGGGAGTTCTTCACAAATATCACATCCCTCAGAGTGATACAAGAGAAACATTGCAGGTCATAACATCTAGATTGTATTACAATCATGGTCTTAACAAGTTGGTATTCTCACAGGTCCGATGATAACACTCTAAGGTACTACTGAAGTAATATTACAACTCGACATAAAGATTAAACTGAGCTCAACAACTTATTTAGGTAAGCTACTACGTTGTTCGGCTCTAAGATAACTAGGGTAAGACACTACTCCTCCGCCTCATTGTTGTCAGCTCCGTAGACTATCCTATAGTCCACGCCTTCCACTCCTCCGGACACATCAGGTTCCTCGTAGACCATTTCGTAGTCTCCTTCTGGTGCTCCATCGTTGGCCTCCAGTTCATTATCACAGTCTAGCAAGGGTGTCGAAAGAAAGTGAGTACGGAGGTGACATAGGCATCCCCAATGGGCCTGCCGAAGATGGTACCCGGGGTTTACTAAAGGCCCGCGACCCGAAGGATGAGAAGAATCGGAAGCCCAAGTTACTAGTTAAGGAAAGCTAGAGTTGTATTAGGAAATAGCACTTGTAATATTGCGGGATGAGTTGGAAACCTTCCCGGACTCTGTAACTTGTGTATTACGAATCCCTCGGCTCCACCTCCTATATAAGGGGGAGCCGAGGGACAAAGAAAGCATCGATTCATTGTCTCACAAACCCTAGTTTTCATATCGTCGAGTACTTTTCGGCTGAAACCTTCGAGATATACTTGCCCTCTACTTCTAACAAAACCCTAGTCTACAACTCGTAGGCATTGACAAGGTAATCCCTTGTCAAGAGGTACTCAGCAAGTTCAAAAAAGAAAAGGTGTTCGATGCACTAGCTACGACCATTGATAAGAAAATCTCATGTCAATGCATGTTTCGAAAATATTTCTTCAAAAGGTTTATTTTATCCTGAAAACTATGCCCGCCAGTCTTCACAGGTTGAATAGAATTTCACGGAGTTCCTTTCCTGCAGCGTTCGTAGTTCCCTTCCCGGAACAGGGAGTGACAGCCACAATTTGATACACTCTGCAGAGGTGTGTTACTTTTCCCATAAGAGAACGTATCTTTGATACCAACTGAGACGCGTTTCTCGTCCACACTTCCTTGGTGTGGGGTCAGGTGTAAGATCCAAGCCAATCACTGCCTTCTCCGTGACCTTGCATACCCACCCTTTTATCCATCCGTACATCCCCAGTAGACATCTCCCGATCATACGGCTTTACCCTCGATGTACTATGGATAATCCCTCATAGACGGTAGAGCCTCTCATCCACATGGATGGAGATTTAAAAGGATTTCCCAACCTACTGCGGTGTTATCCCAACACCCAGCCAGGCTCTATCAAGTCTGTTGATATGCAAGAGGAAAAAGATACAACTGACTTCCCCAGAGCCATTATAGATCTCATGGTTAACGCGAATTGTACGGCGCTGGAATCACTAGACGGCATTGGTGATAGTCATATATTAGTAGAACCCTTGCAATGGAACCTCCACCATATCAACACATACCATGGTTCCATTGCCCACCACATAGTCATATTCATAATTGGAAAAGTAACATTTTATTTTCAATGCAGGAATGATAAGTATAGTACTTTTGCGGGTAAATTGATATAACATAATCAAGATGACATGAGCAAGGGTGAACTTGCCTGGTAACCGTAAGATAATGCAGTTCGATGTGTTGGACGGAACCTGGACCTCGGGTTCTGTAAATAAGCATCATTGTCCGGTAAGGAGAATGTTATCAAATCCAAATGATGCATGCATGGGTGTATTATTTCATGTTGAATCCCTTACCCCGGATTTTTAGGTTTGAGTTAAGTATTTATGCCTTTGGCAGTAATTTATAAATTATTTAAATCCCTTAACATTGTTTTCTTTTCTAAGGTCCCTTGGATTTGAGAGTTTTGGTAAGATAGATAGAGGTCTAAGGCCCATCTACAACTATAGTTATGAGGTCCAACCCTTGCCCAAAAATACAAATGTCACGCCAATGGCAGGCTCATCTTTTCCAATAAACCACTGCATCCAGGGTGAACCCACTTAGACCCAGCAAGGTGCGGCCCAGCTTCCCAATATCTATGGACGGATCCAGCAATAAGTGTTTCCATATTGTGCAAGACTTTGCGCTAGGTTCGTCACTACATGCCTTCGTTATCATCTTCTTACTTGGGCGCATCAAATCATCGGAGGGAGTAATGGAGAAAACACAAGTACGCCAAAACTTATGTGTGCATCACATATATTTGTTGATATGTTCCAATTGCTTTTTCATTTGCATAATATTAATGTACATAACCATGTATGAATTTTATTTTGATATATTACATTTCATTTTTGTTGATCATGGACATGATAAAGATGAATTCTAGCGATGATTTGAAACAACACAAGAGTTTACACAACCAAACAAGGTGCATAAAATAAATTTTGTTTTTTGTACACAAGAATATTTTTGTGCATTTTATGTTCACATTACTGTGGTGACAAACAAACTTTAAAGGCCGTAGCAACGAGCACGGGCCTTCAACTAGTCCTACAAAAATCCAGGTTCCAGTTTAAAGAAATGCACCGAGCAATGCAAAAGGTATGTAAGCATTAATGCCTACAACACTTATACCTCCGAATCAACCTGCATCACCTGGTTGGACTGAGTCAAGTTCAGAGTTCACAACAGAAAAAACAAAACAGGAGCAAGTCTGAACAATCTGGATCCAACAGATTCAGAAACCCATGCTAGGCAGGCCTCAGGCAGACTTCAAACATCCCGGAGACAACCTTCACGCTCACATGAACGCTTCACTGTCTTCTCTGGCATTGACCCCATATTCTACCCTAGAACATTTCTCCCTTATTTCAGTGTTAGGTGACGTACTGCATGCTTCAAGTTAGGGAATACAGTCTCGACGACGTAAGGTTCAGATTCGTATATACACGATGACATAGAGAGCCTAATATGTATTGCAGCTCATGGCAGGTGCCGACGGCGATGCCCATGGCTGGCTGGCTTCTACTTTGTAGCTTCAGTAGTGTTCATCAGAACAGCTCACTGAAATACACAGAGCCTAAAATGTATTGCACATCTTCACTAAGTTTTCTCCAGAAAGGTTTTACTTGCGTCACCCTAGTTTGCATCTCACCGCAATAACCGGTGTGGTGTTGATCTTACACCCTCTGCATGTAGCACTACTGTCAATCATGCATAGAACAGAATTTCCATAAAATTGTTACTGAAGAACAGCACAGTCAATATATATAATTCTTACTGAGAATGTCCTACTAATAAATACTGACTGTAACGCAGAAATTAATCACCACCTGGTTTCTCCACGGTTCCATCTATGCACGTAAAGGTGCCACTAATTAAACATCACGACGTACGGCTAACTTAGTACGAAGCACTGGTAGAAATCGGAAGCGGCAAACACTAGAGCAAACCCACCGGTTCTACTAACTTCTACCGATCGATCGATCGACGGATCGCTCGTCTTCGTGCGTCGATCAGGTGGCGGGTACCAGGTGGTGGTGGTGCCCCCCGCGGCTGGCGCCGTAGAGCGCGACGGCGAGGGCGACGTCCATGGCGGCCACGGAGAAGACGGTCGCGGCGAGGATCCCGACGCGCACCTTGCTCCAGAAGGCCGCGCGGCGCGTGCGGAGGGCGGCGGCCGTGGGGTCGTAGCAGAGCTCGGCGTAGGCGGTCTCGGCGAGCGCGGCGAGGAGGCGCTTGGAGCGCGGGGTGAGGCCGCGGGCGTGGCGCAGCTCGGCGAGGACGAGCTCCATCCCCGTGAGGACGGGGCCCTCGGCGTCCGCGGCGGCGGCGGCGGCGGTGGAGTCGGCGGGCGCTGCGACCTGCATGGACAAACAGGACACCGACGTGAATTTTGTTTAGTGCTTTTCGATTGGAGCTTCCAGATTGACGGAGACGCGGCCGGGGCAACAAGTTACATAAAAACTCAAGCGGAACTCAGATTAGGAATTCGAATCGGGACGGGAGGCTGCAGAGATTCGTTCCGAACTGATCAGCAATACGAAGTCATGGGCACCCGAATTCGAACTGATCAGTTAAATTTGAATTTAATGCAGTCACCATCACCACTCACCACCGAAGCATCCCGAAATTCCCAGGGCAAATTAACTGAGCACGAGAAGCAGGCAACGGAAACTTGAACTACGCCTGATTCGACTTAACTGATTGGAATCTCCAAGCCCCAGAGAGCGCTCAAAAATAATTGAATGGCCACCCCAAACACAGCTAAACGGAACTCGATCAACATTCCAAGCACCGACTGGACGGAACTGGAGCAGCAGAGCAAATCGGGATCGACCGGGGATCATCACCTGGGTCAGGATGACGGTGGAGTCGGCAGAGGCGGGGACGACGTCGGTGACGGTGGAGTCGGCAGAGGCGGGGACGACGGTGGTGGAGGAGACTTCGCCGGGGCCAGTGAGCTCGAGCAGCGGCGCGAGGATGGCGAGGCCCTCGGGCGCGGGATCCGGCTGCGGCGTGGAAGCGGCGGTGGGGAAGGCGGAGTAGTCGTTGTCGTCGTCGTCGTAGGCGAGGCGCTTGCCGACCTCCTGTCGAGCACGAAGAGGGCGGAGAAGGTCATCGATCATTCCTGGGCGGAGGCACCGCGCGCGCGCGTGCGGGTCGGTAAGGTCGGTGGGGTTTACCTTGGCGATGGAGGCGACGTCGCGGGCGGCGGGCGCGGGGAGGTCCGTGGCGGAGGCGGATGAGGACGAACCCACCGAGCTGCGGTTGGCGGAGGTGACGGCGAACTTGGCGCCGGAGGAGGAGAGGTCGGCGCGGGGAGTGGAGGTCGGGGTGGGGAGATTCGGGTCCGACGACGTGGGCGCCGGGGACGCCCGAGCAGCGGCGGCGGCGGCGGCGGCGGAGCGGGCGGTAGAGCCGGCGCGAAGCTTGGCCATGGTGGCGCGTCCGCGCGTGGTCTCGGAATGGTGGGTTCTGGAAGCTGGGGTTTGGACTGGGTTCGACTCGAGTCGGATGCGACGGTGGTCGACCGGGGAGCGCATTTATGGAAGACGGGAGGAAGAAGAGTGTGGGGTACGAGCTGGGCCCATCTGTCAGACGTGACAACTCGCGTGCGTGCGTTCGGAGCTTGCATGGGCCGGCCCTGAAATGGAATTTCGGCCTTGGACATCAATCAATTGACACCGGCCATTGTTACCGCAACAAAGCCTTCGAAATGTAGACGTTCCGCTAAAGAAAAAATGCAGACGAAGCTGCAGATAACACTGGTGCAAAGAAAGCTAAGCAGACGACGAAGCTGTACATAATCCGACCAACAACCTTCCCAAATCTCAAAACTTCAAACATGCAGCAGCAGCAGCAGAACTAGCACACCAGCATTTGTTTCTGTGTTATGGAGAGTCAAATCTGTTTCGAGAAATATATAGTGCTAGTACTATTCCAGGAGGGAAAAACACAGCTAATTTAACTGGTTACTAACACGAATAGTCATCTTAAAAATTTCTCAAGCTTTGCAGATAGCACTAAAGCTAGGTGAACAAAAACAAAAAACAAGTTCGCAGTCCACGACATCGGCAGGGGTGCGCTCTGTCTTCATCACCTCTCGGAGCTGGCTGCCACCCTCTGCATGATCATAGACTCGGCCGCCTGGATAGCTTCAGATGACCCAGTTATAGTCACTTTCCTGCACCAGTAACAAAGAATTGAGTTATGTTAAGATCGACGAGCCAAGAGGTGATCCAGTGCAACTGTGGAAACATGCTAAATTACCTGTCAGATGTTCCAGCTATGAAGTCACCCCTATCTGATATCTTGATCCTGGCACCACTAGCCTGCAGTTGCAACAAATTGCAAGAGTTAATTTCCCTGAAACATAAGGTGGCGACAAGTCATAGAACTACGAGAAAGTACTAGTACATTTTTTTAAGTATAACATGATGATAGTCGTCATATGCTTGGTTCTCAACTATTTAGATATTTACCCTTGTGGGCAAACTACATGATCAAATGACTTTCTGAAGGCAACAGCAGTCAAGGACTTATAATAGATGGTGATATATGAAACAAGATTGGGTTATACTACCTCTGTTCTGTAAAATAAGGCGCATAATTTTTTTCAAAAGTCAAACAATGTAAATTTTACTAACATTTCAGGAAAAACTATCAATATCTATCACGCCAAATCAGTCACTAGATATATCAGGGCCATTTTCATATTATGTTCATATAGTATCGCTGTTCTCAATAGATTTTTCTATAAACTTTGGTCAAAGTCTACCTCGTTTGACTTTAGAAAAAATATATACCCCACCGAACTGCAGAAACCTTATACAACTATACAACATGTGTGCATATGTATATGCACAAGACATACTAACAAAATTGCCTATTCAGTTACATAGGCTAATCAGAAGCCTTGTATATCTGTACAGCACAAGTGCATATATGTACATATGCAGAAAGCTTTGAGTAACTGAGCATCTGCTGTAAAAAATAGACACTAATGCATTTGATGCATATCAAATTCCCGTGGTGCAAAAAATTACCTGAATGATCTCTGTTATGTTCTTCCCTGCTCGTCCTACAACTGCACCGATGTGTTCATCAGCAACACCGATGGTATGTGATTCTTGGGCCTCAGTATTAGCAGGTGATCTAACAGGTGTACCAGGCTGCAAAATTTCAACATAAAACCATGGTTAGACTATTTGAACACATATCAGGTTTACAATTCCATTAAAACAGGAAAAACAAAACTAAAAAAGATTTGACGTAGAGTTATACAACTAATTATACAGATGATAAACAGAAGAAATCTCAGTTCTGTCATACAAGCAGTCTTACAAAATAATAATAAAATATGCATCTAAGATATCATGTGAAAAGATCAAAAGGCATGAACAATGGACACACACATCAAATCAAACATCAAGGAGTGTAACTCACACAACATCAAGCAGAAGTTCTAACATACACACCTCTTTCAACAAAATGAAATGTTCCCTTAAGTGTGATACACCTAGACCCTTTTATTTTCAATGCACTACCTAAGACCAATAGCATGAAAAAAAAAACTTCATGGGATACATATACGTTATCCTTCTCCAGAAAACAACACATGTCTGCAAGTGTGATATAGTGATTTATTTCAAATGCACTACTAATACAGTAGAGTGCATAAAAAGTTATCAGGACATCAGCATACATTCATGAGATCCAAATCTGGCCCTTTAGTAATTTCAAAGACTTGGACAGGAAAAATGGTCTATGCACTTACTAATGTAGTACACTGCAAAACAGGAAACTGTATTTCTATTAGAAAGCATCTGATGCATATTACCCACAAACATCTCTCTCCACAAGTAGACAACAAAATAAAACATATGGTACACGCTGAAAAAAAAAAAAGTGCACACGATGCAGGACAGCAACATGAATAATGCAGCAGCAAACACCAACCTTGTTGTTTTGGTACCTTCCACCACCACCAGCATAACCATTAGGTCCATAGTTCACAGCATTGTTATATGGAACCTGTGGAATCATATACCCAACTGGAACAGCAGCAGGGTAACTTGGGAAACCAAGGCCTGAATATTTTGAAGTGAAGGAAATGAGTAAGAGGAAATGGTGATGCCATATCTGAAGGGTGAGTCCATCTATAAATATCAGAGATGACAAGCAGTATGTCTACCAGCATAAGTCAATATATCCCAGCATTCAGTTGAGACTTTTTTAAGAAAGAAAAGCATGTTAAATACAGCACATGGATTCGTCAAAGACTGGCGCAAGATAGGTATTATGAGCAGGCACCCCATTTAAGCAAGCATGTAGCAATGTGCTAAGATCGAAAATTCAGTAGTGAAAATTATAGGATTTACCTGCATATGGAAATGGGGAACTCAAATTAGGTGGGTAGTGAACATCCTCAGATAACTTGTTCAATATCAAATATATCGCTCGCATCTGAGTGTTTAAGGGTCCTGTGATAGTAACAAGCCTATCATGCAAGCCAACGAAGTTGTTGTCCTGTGGTGAAATCTTAATTCCAGCATGTGAATCTTCAATGAATGACCTGAAGAGAGAGAGAACACCAACTTTCAACATTCAAAGGGGCAGAAATAAAAATACAATAAATACAAGAACAACAACAAAACATGGGATAAAATTAATATCAGACCAAGCAGATGGGTATTAAGAAAGAGACTATATAGCTCCTACAATCATCTGTTGGTTCAGATATACTTCATCAATTTACTGAATCGTTACATAACACAAGCATTGAAAGTTGAGTATCATAATGGAGTAAGACTTAATGATAGCATCAGAGATTAGAGCAGGTTTATTGATTAGGCATACTTGATTGTTGCTCCTCCTTTACCAATAATCCCTCCACAAGAGCTGTTAGGAACTACAAGTCTAAACTTAGGCCTAGCTTCAGCTTCATTGGATTCTTCCGCCTGGACAGTTGCAGGAGAATACCAATTATCAATCAATGGCAACGTGGGTGTACAAACATCAATATTAACAAAGTTTACCTCTGCCAAGAGTTTCTCGAGAACCAAATCCATGGCCTTTATTACATCGTCAAATTGTCCAGAGACCATGATGATTCTGTCATTTGTACCAGGGAAAAACTCATGGCTGCGTGACAACTGAATACGAGCACCAGACTGAGACTGGAAGTCATTGATAGTTGAGCCACCCTTGCCAATGATGCATCCTGCTGCCGTGTTAGACACCAGGAACCTCAAATGCGTTGGCTTCTCCTTTTCATCTGCCAAGAAAGATGGATTTTGAACTCAGAACCATTAAGCAACGAATTTGAACTGCAGTAACAATTGTCATTACAGGTTTATTCGCAGGGTTTTGTAAGCCAAGAACTACGCCACAGCAAGTCATAGCTTGCAGATGTTAATTATACGGTTACGCCTAACACCCGAAAGAACCAGCATGGGTAGTAGAGTTCCAGTACAAAACGTACTTCCCTGTGTGCAACTACAACAATTTATCGTGCCAAGAGCCAGAACAAATTTAGCTACGAAGCGGAAATTCATGTAGCTATGCACCATCAGGCACGCAGCCATTACTAACCGAAGTGCAACCACACCAAAACTGGCCATTACAAGTTTATTCACGGTATTTTGTAAGCCAAGAACTATGCCCCCGCAAGTTGGTCGGAATTTTGTTGAAGCCAGTGAGGAGGAGCAAGCCATGATACAATATAAATGGCATAGCTTGTAGTGGTTAATTATACGGTTGAACTTAACACCCAGAATAACCAGCATGGGTAGTAAAGTTCCAGTATATAAACGTATTTCCCTGTGTGCAACTACATGCCAACAGCCAGAACAAATTTAACTACGAAGCGGAAATTCATGTATCTATGCACCATCAGGCACGCAGCCATTACTAACCGAAGTGCAACCATACCAAAACTGGCATTACAAGTTTATTCACGGTATTTTGCAAGCCAAGAACTAAGCACCGCGAGTTGGTTGGAATTTCGTTGAACTCAATGAGCAGGAGCAATCCATGAAACAATATAAATGGCATAGCTTGTAGTGGTTAATTATACGGTTGCACTTAACAGTTAACACCCACAAGGACCAGCATGGGTAGCAGAGTTCCCAGCATATAAACGTATTTCCCTGTGCGCAACCGCAACAATTTGATCGTGCCAACAGCCAGAACAAATTTAACCACGAAGCAGGAACTCATATACCCACCTATTATGTGCTGTGAAACAAGCTATACCATTACGCATCCGGAAACAACCTAGATGTAGCTAATGCACCCATCAGGCGCGCCGCCATTAGTAACCGAAGCGCAACCATGCGAAAACCGCCTACTTACTATCACCACCACGCCGCCGCCGCGGGAAGCACTGGCATTAATTCCTCCGAACCCAGCTAACAAACCAGGGGGCACACTAACCAAACCACCACTACTGGATTATTACTCCAAGTTCCTACTAGCATCCACGAGCGAACCAGGGGCGGCACGTGAAGTGTGTACCAAACAAACATGATCGTTGGTCAGCTGGCGGCTCTGGTTCACACTGCGGCGACGTACTGAGCAGCAGCCCAAATCAGCCGGACTGCCGCGCGAGGGGACGCGCACGGGCGGCCGCAGATCTCGGCCCCGGAGCGCGGGGCCGGGGCCGGGGCCCGGATCTCGCGGATCCAACCGCACCGGCAGCGCAGTGTCCACGTCCCGCCGCAGAAGCCAACTCAGAGGGAGAGAGGTTGCGCGGGTGTTGTTACCTTCGTGCTCGGGCTCGGGTTCGGTCTCGGGGCGGTCCTGCGGGGGCGGCGGGGAGGAGGAGCGGGGGGCGCGCTTGGGGGCGGACTCGGGCGAGGAGGCGTAGGGGGAGCCCGGGGCTTCCATCGGCCGGCGGCGGCGGTGGAGGGTGGGCGGGCGGAGGTGGAGGTGGGGGGAGGGAGAAGAGACGGAGGGGGAACAGAGTAGATCGGTGTGGGCCTACGCCATCAAACGATACGATTGAGCCGAGGGTTTGGCTGCGCCGCGCCCGCGCCTGGGCTTTTGTTTCGTTTTCTTGGGCTGTCGTATTCGTATCAGCCAGCCTCTGTCCGTCCTCGTCGCCTAGATGCCGCGACCGCAACTGCTAGATTTTGTACCACAAGAAATGCCAACCATTGTGCAAGGGGGAAACGAATATTATTTCCTTGTTTCTTTTCTTTCTCCACAATCTAATGTTGGTGTTTTTTTATAAAAGATGAAATATTTTTTCAGTGAGAGACGTCGTTTCCATCAACAACGAGATGATTGTGATGATTTCGTTAATCTCAAAATTTGTCGGATCAATATATTGGACGTAGTCTCTCAGAGATACTAATAGAGGAAGAATATGAATGCGCGTTTATACGGATGAGTAAGTATATGTATATATGAGTGTATGCGTCTGAACTATGTATCACAAAAAGAGAAATCCAATTCTCAAAAAAAAAAAGAAATCCAGC
Organism: Lolium rigidum; assembly: GCF_022539505.1. NCBI lineage: Eukaryota > Viridiplantae > Streptophyta > Magnoliopsida > Poales > Poaceae > Lolium > Lolium rigidum. Next base: position 268,505,309 of record NC_061509.1, read on the forward strand.
TAAAAATGTTTAACTGGTGCAGCATAGGAGCGGTCTGGAATTCAATTATTTCCCTTTGCATAAACGGCATGCCTGCTTGCTTGCCACCAAATCTAGCTATCGCAGGAAAGTCGAGGAACGTCAAAATGCATGCAACAGGCTCCAGCAACAACCCGGTAACGTGCCAATAATGCTAACTTACCAAAGCAACACAGCAAATACAGCAAAAACTTAGAAATGCCGGTGGTATATGGATGGAGAATGCCACACTGAGCTACTGACATGTGGCCCAGGCCCCACGTGTCATTTATACAGACGATGTTAACTTGCTTAATGGTGCGGAGCTATAATTTAGGCAGATCATTCTCTTACTCTTCAAGCATACTCCGTATCCTTCACAGAGAAACAACTGTGCTGCCAATTCTACCACCCTCCAGATTAAATGAAGTTCTACAGTTCTACCCAGCAAAAAAAGTTGATATTCCAGCACAATTGGAGAAGAAATATGAAGTAGAAAATGGTTTATAACCTTACAAGCTGCTGCCAACTAGGTACCGTATCTGGTAACATGATGCACTCTGAGAGAGAAAGATGCGTGCAATTAACCTCCAACGAAACTACTACCGCGCTCTAAAGATGCGTTTAGCTTGTGCTGGTGCTGGGAGCCTTCTGCTGCCTGGCCTTCTCGACGAGCGGCGTGAGCTGCTTCTTCTCCGCCAGCGCCTTGAGAAGGTTGAAGAGGAAAGGGATGTAGTTGTGCTTCCTCCGGACGTTCTCTGTCTTCCACTTCTTGAACTTCTCTTCCTCCATGATGAGCTTCTCACCGACGGTCTCAATCGCCGATGCCACCTCCGCGAGCGAGCTGTTCAGGGGCTCGGTGTCTGTGGCGGTGGCCTCGTTCATCTCCTGCAGGATTTGCTCCCTCTTCTTCTCCAGCTCCTTCAGCTCAGCGGTGTACACGTCTTTCCTGTTCTTTATGATGGCCATAAGGTTGAACCTGATTTCGCTCTGTGAGTAGCGCTCAATCCTCTCTTGTATGACTGGTTGCACCATCTGCAGCCAGCCCAGGTCATCGGGACCGCCGGAGTACTGCCCAAGGCTGACAGGCCCTTCCTTCAACCCATCCAGCTCATAGAGAACACCCTCAAAAGGTACATAGCTTATGAAATGGTAGACATCATCATCCTTAGTGGCAACTTTCTGCTCATCAGAAACAAATGGCTCTGGCCTTGCAAAACTGTTGTGGGCAGCCCGGATAGAGTCGCTGTTGTTGATAGCCAAGCCCTTCATGTCAGGCGCAAAAGCTCCTGTGAATTCTTTCAAGTTTGACAATTCTGGACCTATGTCGATTTCTGGGCGATTCATGAGAATCGAGAGAATAGCTTGAGTGGCACATGCATTCGTGATGACCTGAAAATGATCGATTAGATCAACTGTTTAACGCAGAGTACTAAACAATGGCAGCTTAAGGGACACACTGTAATTAACCTGGCGAGCAAAGAAAAGGTTTGGGTTTGGGTCGCTGACAACAGGCCGTTCATCATTTCCTCCAGGCATCCACTTGAAGAGAAAAATTAACCCATATACTGGCCTATGAGATGTAGAGGGCAATAATTTGTTAAGGCATCCTGAGAGAAGAGATTAATGACACTAACAATGAAGATACTCACCTTAGTTGACTAAGAGAGTCCACATCGAGAGAGTAAAGCTCCTCCACCTGTTTGAAGATAGCATAACAAATTAAGAGGCGGCTAAGAGCTATGTCCCCAAATGCAGTAACATATAGGAGCATTTTTTTCTCTTGATAACAACATAACATACAAGACCGTCTATTATTTCATTTTCTAATAACCCTTAATGCTACATATATTAGGAAAAAGTACAGCTGTAATCAAACTAAAAATGAAACCATAACATCTATTAATATTAAATGAATGCAAATAGATAAGCAGGTATAGGGGAAAAAAAGCTTCAGTAAAGACACCTTCCTTTTGCCATGCTTAACAGTGGCATACATACCCACTGACTGCTAGGATTATCATGCCTTCTTATTTTATCAAAGATTTTTTTAATGGACACCATATTTCATTCAGAAAGTTCTCTTATTGTAGAAACCTATTATTTTATTTTAAATCCACGTGCATCTATTCATGAAGGACGTGTTCTTTAAATTCAAGTCCATGTCATCACAAGCACCATCAGTATGAATTCACCGGAAGCATTGACTAATGCATATATACTCTGCTTATCATACAGTCATCATATGGCAGAGCTGTGGAGGTAGTTCCTCGTTGCAGGTTCAATCAGGCTAGCATAAACTTCTTTGCAGCAGGGAGACAAACTACTCAGAAGGCTTGTAAAGTGCACAGCTCACCAAACAATTCCAACTAAAGGCATTCTACATAATTGCCTGACAATATATCAAAGATAACTGACAGAGATTTCATATCTAAATTGCGTTCAAACAAGGAAAACAATGAGCCCCGGAAGCTAACCTGTACACCTTTTACTTGCATTTCCTGAATCAACTCGGTGAAAACACCTGCAAGGTAATAGGCTCAGGTCAAACATATGCAATGTTTTCAGATAGTTGCGACAAGATTGCATTAAGAACTATGAAGTGCATATAGAATTTATCCAGCTGATAGTTTGCACAATGAACAAAGACAGCAAGTAGTATATCAAAGTACAGAGCTCCCTATGATTGGCCGATAAACAATGACAACTAAAGCACTGGTATAACCACTGGTTTACTCTAGCAGCTGGATGGATGTTATGTTTACACTTCAGTACTTGATTATTCCCCACAAGAAATACAATTTGTTAAGGAATCAAGGATCCCTAGAAGAATCATATACAGGGGCATGTTATGAACTTATGATGAAAATAATAGAGAAGCAAGCCTTCATATCAATGCAAAGCGAACGAATAGTATCAGGCAGTGAAACCCACTAGTCCACTATTCTGATACTAAAACTGCATTGCCTGCATGGCTCGATTTATCAAATCTCAAAGCAAGCCATCGGAAGATGTAAAAACATTGATGGGATAATCGATAGCTAAGGTATAGCCTCAGGTCAAGCATATGTTTTGAGATAGTGGCGACAAGATTGCATTAAGAACTATGGAGTACATATAGAATGCATTCAGTTGTCAGTTTGAGCAAAGAACAAAGACAGTGGTCAAAAAAATAAAGAAAGAGCTCCCTATGATTGATCAATCACGGTCAAACAAAATAACTTATTAAGCACCGGTATATAAACCACTGGTACTGTAGCTGCACCAGTATATAAACCTCAGTAATTGATTATTCTATAGTCCATTATTCTGACTCTCACGAGTACAACAGATACAAAAAGTGTGCACAGTCTGCACGCGCTCGGCTTATCAAATCACAAGACAAGCCACCCACATAATCGAACACGATGTTGATGGGGGCAATCGAGGGCTAGCAAGCCAGCATATACCATTATAAATCGAAGTACAGACAACTCTTATATAGATAAGAACATCGTGGTATAGATGGACATTGCGCTTACCAGGATCAGACTCGATCGTGCACCACGACATCCTGGCGGGATCCTCCGGCAGCAGCAAGCGAGGGCCTACAATTGCACGCAAGCAGCACACCACTACTCATCAGATGACGACACAACGCTCCCCCCGGAATCCCGGGGAGGACAAGACAGAGCACGTACGCTGCTAGAGCACTCGAATCGAACCCCGCGGCGTCTCGGAGAGAGAGCGAGGGCTCGAGATTCGGTTGCTCGCGCGGCTCTGACGATCCGAGCAAGCTAGGTCAGGGGGATACCGTACCGGGGGAGGATGAGGTCGGGCTGGCTCGACGGGTGTCGACGCGCGCCACGGCCTGCGGAGACGGCGAGGGGATAGCTCCCTCTCCGGCGGTGGCGACGGGAGGAGGGTCGGCGGCGCGGGCTCGGGAGTGTGGTTTTCTTTTTCTTTTTTTGTTATCGACGAGACCTAGCTAGCAGATGGGATGGGGGACGGAGAGCTGGCGAGTATCTCTGCTCGGCTGTTGGGCTCGGGGAAGGGTGGATCGATCGACCAAATCGATTTGGTCTGGTCGAGCCAGGCAAACCGGCCATGAGGAGGGTAAATAAATAGTCCCAAAAAAAAGCTGACACGTGGGTTCGAAGTGCAAAGAACATAATTTTAGATAATATAGTTTGCTAATTTGCTAAAATACGATGTTTTCGCACTTTTGCAATTTAACCAGTTACATGAGAAAAGCATTGTGATATATTTATGTCATTTCACTTACTAACTGTTAGAAATAAATGAAGGAAAAAAAAGTACACTATGCTCACACGTTTACAAGCGAATAAAATGCGTGCGTGCCTCCACCGTTACTCCACACCCTTCATCGAGTTCCACGTCGTTTTGTCGAACCCGCTTTTCGTCCCACCGTAGAACATCCATATGCGCCAATCCAACCTCACTGGCTTTTGGATCCATCCACCAAGCTGAACTTTTACCTTCCCTAGTTATTTAGTGGATAAGTCGGGAAGGCGGGTCAGAGAGCCCTCTATGCCATTGAGCCTTGCGAAGATGGTTGGGCTGAGGGCAAAGGACCCGGGGTCGACCTGGTGCTTACAACGAGCCTAGGATGACAAAGTTGTATTACACGACCATAATTTCATAGAAGGTAGAATTGTAAGTACAAAACGACCATAATTCACGGTGAACAACGAGTGACTCCACACCTAGGCTAATCCGAAGAAAACCACCAATGACAAAACGACTGCACATCAAAAGTGCTTGTAATAAACTAAAAAAACATCGTCGCGCCTCGACTGACGTTGGTCACCTCTAAAAACAACAACTCCAACTGAACTTCACTTGTCGATGCACCATCCACCCTATAGTAGGAAGTGGATGGTAGGACTTGAACAATCTAAGCAAGGTACCATCTTGGAGTCACCGACGACGTGCATTGTGTTGTTGAAGCTCAATCTTGACCATCGGTAACACCATAGGAGCGTAACGTAGGACCTCCAAGCCTGTGTCTTCAACCATGATGCTCCCAACAGAGGGGCGACGTTGAGGACGCCTCCATCATGCTGACCCTACTCTCAATATAGGCTTTCGTCCGGAGAACACCGCCAACTCCAAGAAAGAGAGGGAGATGATGACACACTCGGCAACGCCTCCAAGGAGGTGAACGTCACCGCCGGCCCGACAAAAGCCGGGCAGGATTTTCATTCGTATCTTCACCTCATCTTCACACCTCCAAGGATTGGGGCAACATCGTCCATGTAGACTCGCACTGCTATCACCATAGCACCCAACCATTGTACCCACAAAGCCATCGTCCTCCGACACCCTACACGCTGAGAAAAAAGTGGCCACCTTGTCCAACTCGGGGAGGCACTAAAGCAGCCCACCACCTCCGGCTAGGACCAGGCCGCCCACAACAATGTTGCTAGCTCCAGGGGACAACCATTATTTTGCACGCCGTAAGCTTGTGTGTGGTTTGTTTCGGTTAAAAAAAGGCGACGTGTGCTCACATGATCCAACATACATACACATTATTGGTGTTTTTGAAAGATTAAAACTTTTGTATGATATGGTGCACCACGATAAATAACACGGAAACGATGTTGTAAACATACAAAGAAAATGTTACGCAGATGTGGTTTATGCTGCAATGGTTGGACGGTTCAGATCCCATGTTTAACTGAGACTAGACGGCGGATACGCGAGTGATGAGGTTACACACTTTTAGCAATTATTACATTGTGATTCACAAAAAGCCATTATTACATTGCACAAGGTGTTATAAGATATTAAATCCGTTCTGAAATATAAGCTTTTTTAGGAAGTGAGAATGTAAATAAAAATGGAAACTGTACACTAAATACAAAATTCCCCACTTTTTCCCCTTTGTGATGCCTCCTCCCTCTTGCCGGCGCCGGCGCCACCTCGAACCATTAGCCCCGGCGACCCACTGCCACCGCTTCTCCGGCATGGGTTCCTCGCGGTTCTCAATAAGAACACCCAATTCAATCTCCTCTTGCAGCGGTTCTACACAGGCGCGCTCACGAACCTCGCGCGATGGAAGGCGACGCTGAGGCGTTCACCCGTGCGCCTGCGGCAGCCAGCAGCATATAGCATTAGCCGCCTCCGAGATGGGACACAGACTATCTCCGCTTCTCCTCCGGAGAGCCTCTGCTTCCCCCATGGACCAACCCTGCTGCTCGAGCGGTATTCTTTCGAGCTTGGTTAGGTATTTTGGATTCTGTCTCGTTTCAGATCCCAACTCCGAAGGATTCCCCATCAGGGGAAAAAACATGTGACTGTAATACATCACCAACACGTGCAGTACCTTGTCTCCATATTGAGACATTGCGAGTTGCAACTTACAGAGGACAAGAAGAAAGTACAGCACATGGCACTAGTGGCTTTCCAGCTTTGAAGGTATGAATTACTTCACCAACAATCGAACATATCTAGTTGCAACTCCTGTAAATCAATCTTAATGTAGTACAGTACTAGTTAGTTTGTGGGTAGTGTTGGCCCTGTGAATCAATCTTAATGCTCTGTTTTCACTACCCTGGAAGGTAAACATTGAAGCTTTCGCCATTACACCAGTCAACTGTTCAAAATAACCAGATATGCCCTTAACCACAAATTCAGTCACCTAAAAAAACATATTTCTAATTATCAAAAAGTTCCAACAAAAAAATTCGCATGTACATCTCGACAATCAACGTGAGTTCGTACAGTTTCACGAAAAACCGATATTTTTGTGGCCAATGTAAAAAAGACAAAACATGTCTCAAAAAAACATTATTTTTAGCACCAAATTATGTCTTTTTTACACAGCCCAAACGACAAGCCGATTTTTCATGGAAACACTTTGTGCGCACTTAGCATAATAGCATGTGAAGATGTACACATGAATTTTTCGTTTGGATTTTTTTTACATTTCAAAATATATCAAAGATGCATTTCAAAATAAAGGGAGCATATGCATCCGAGAGCCAAAACTCAATTCGGCTTCCCTTAACTGCATACTAATACAAAGCGAGCTGCAACTTACATAGGACTCAAGAAAACCATCGCTAGTAATGTTCTAACATACACAATTGGCACTACTGGCTTTTCAGCTATAAAGGTAGGAAATGCTACTCCACCTCCACCAACAATCAAACATAATTATATTTGCTGGATATTGTTCTTTTGATGCCATTCCAAACACAATCCCAAAGCACAAACACGACAGGATACAAAAGCAGAAACTTACAGGCTAAATTCCTTCTGCTCATTAGCCTTCATCTTGGGCCAGATAAGATTGATGCTTGAGATGGGGCTGAGTATGTCGATGGGTTATCTTGAACAAACATGAGAGAATTCGCGTCAAAAGTTTCTATGTGTGTCGCACCTTCCAATACCTTGATCACCGTTGACATGGAGGGCCTTCGAGTGCAATCATGTTGCAGGCACCACACTGCAAGCTTCATCATTCGAATCACTTCTTCCTCGCGTGAGACCATATCATCACTATGCTTGTCGATCAGATCAACCAGCTGATTGTTTTGCTCTTTTTCTCGTAACAAATATATGAGATGAACATCCTCGGGCTGCGAGTTGTCAATGTTTTTTCTTCCACTTATTATTTCCATTATAACAACTCCAAAGCTGTAGACATCGACTTTCTCAGTGATTGACGACGTCAACCATTCAGGTGCCAGATATCCAGGTGTTCCTCTCATCCTAGTTACTACCTTGCTTTGGTCCCTATTTATTAACTTACATAGTCCAAAATCTGCCACTTTGGCATTAAAGTTATCATCCAAGAGAATATTTTGTGGCTTGATGTCCAAATGAGCAATTTTTCGCTTGCATTCCTCGTGAAGATAGCATAGGCCCTTGGCAATATCCATAATGATCCTACATCGAGTGCACCAATCAAGTGGGGTATTGTTATGGCGGTAATAGATCCACCTATCAAGTGACCCTCTTGACATATATTCATATACCAGAAGCCTCTCAGACTTCTCTGCACAAAAGCCAATCAGACCAACAAGATTGATGTGTTCAATGCTGCCAATGGTCTCGACCTCTGCCAAAAATTCTTTCTTTCCTTGTCTTGCACCTTCCAGACGTTTCACTGCAACTCTGTTTTCACCTAATTTCCCTTCAAATACAGATCCAAACCCACCCTCTCCGAGCTTCTTGATGAAACCTTCCGTGCATGCCCTCAACATTTCAAAAGAAAACCTTGTCGGCATTCCAGGCAATTGATCAAAATCAAACTCTTCATCTTTCTCTTCATACTTTCTCCTCCTTTGTAGATAAAGAGTGACGATAAGGACAAGCAATACAAGAGTAGTGACAGCTCCAAGTGTAGTAGCTAATATCACTTTCATTTTGTTTTCATTTGAGGGGTTAAGTTGCATCTTTGTTTTATTTTCAAATGAGAGGTTAAGTTGCACCTTGAGGTAAGCAGAGGTGTTGTAACCAATAGTTTCAGGTTGTATTGATTTCATGGAGAAGACCTTCGTCACCCACACACATTTTTCACCTTTGAACAAAACGGCCATGCAGGAGCAGTTCTTCAAGCAGGCTTGCTTGCAACCATCAATGGTTGTTTCTTTATAGTTTATTGCATCAAAATTCATGTATTTATCATAGTAAGAAATGTTTGGAATGGTCAAGAGCTGATGGTGCTGTATTTCTGTACAAGAGACTGGAGTTACTGGCGTGCAACCGAGATTAGGTTTGAGATCATCCACTGGCTTGAAGTAGCTTGAACTTGAATTGTTCTCAAGTGGACATGTGCACTGCCCCCCGTTGCATACCCCGTACTCTCCACAAACTGTTGGGTAATCACAATCATCAATTTGCATTACATCATACACCACAGTCCAACTGGAAAGAAACAAATCATACTCGTACAGCCTTAGATGTCCATCTGACTCCAATCTCATGTACTGACGGAAGTTAGATTCTGGCAGCATGATAGTGTTGTCCAATATGTCTAGATCTGTGGTATACATCCCAAAGATCGTGAGGCTTCCATTGTTGAATGTGGCCTTTGTTGGATCATTTCCATTACGTAGCATGAGATCTGTGAAGTAGCACTGTGCTGGTGTGGATCCAATATAAGCATATAATCCATCCGGGTGTACAGTGATATAAAACTGATTCTCGGTCATATTTGTTGCAGAAGTACTTGCTGTGAGCCTCATACCTTCCACAAGTGACTGCCCCAGGACCAATATGTCAGTAGGATGATCAAATGACTGCCACACAGTTGCATTTCTGTGATCAAACAATAACAGATTGCCGATCTCTGTGATCAGCATGCCAGCTACAGATTGGCCCGAGCTGTTGCTTGACCAGACGTGGCTACCATCAACATCACGGAGGACCAAGTTTCCATATGTGGTAAGCTCAAGGGTGGCATTCTCTCTAACAGGGCGATCCCGGTTGGCAGACCAAACCACCTGCTGAGGGCCGGAGCCGTACATCGTGGTGCAAATGGCTACCGCAAAGAGGAACTCGTTGCACGTAGACGAGGAGGAGGAGGCACAAAAGAACCCTGCGGTGATGTAAGGTGTAGACCTGCGGTGATGTACCATGGTGAAGATGTCGCGGACGTTGGTGCGGTTGTCGAAGAAAACATCATTGTTAATCCAAGTTGTTGAGGGTTTGGCCGTGGAATAGTGTTTCAAGCTCTGCACCGCCAAGAGCAGAGGTGCTGCAGCCCCGAGCACGAGGAAGAGAACGGCAGGACCCATGGTACGTGCTTCAACGAAAACTGGATTTTTTAAAAGAAGAATCAGTTAGCACGAGGAGGAAGCCAGGAAGGCAGCAAGAAACTGGAGACGGACCTGCAGAGTAGAAATAAGATGACATAGTAATCGCACCTTATTGCCGAGGGGATGGTGTGGTCGCCGGAGATATCGCCACATAGGGAGTAGCTCTGGGATTTTTGGAGGTGGCCGGGCTGGTCTGAGTCGTTCCAGAGCGCCACTGACTGACTGGCAGTGCACTTGTGCCAGCCCATTGTGTATGACTTCACGTCAACGAGTCTCAGTGGGCTGGTCATGCGGTCTACCGATCTCCCCTGTTAGGCACGGAAGCATATAATCTGCTGCACTCAAATGTTTTTAGTATTAGTAAAGGAGACACTGACGGTATTTCCATGCTTGACAAGTCTGAACCTGCGTTTAGCACACACAAAAAAACAAGTCTGAACTCCTTTCTCCAACAATAGGTAACTCTGAACCAATCAGATTTCTTAATCATGAACTCGCAGGGACTGGTTCTATGCTTGATATTTTTAGTGGATAACATAAATTTTATTCCATTTATGTTTTATTGAAATCTTCAGGATTTTTTTTCCTATGTCGCTTGTTTGATTTGTATGTTCAAATCTTGTAGAAACTCTGAAATCTACTGGAAATATTCTTTTGTTTTTCTGTGATGGAATAAAAGAACAAAATAAAATCCGAATATACATGACATTGCAATCTTGCATTTTTCACGTTCCCACATCTTTAAAATCATTCAAAAGAAAGAGACCGTAGATATTTGATGCTTTGTTATGGGATTATAACCACTTTATTATATGTATGTTTGATTGATAGGTTTAACATGGACCCCATTATGCGAGGATGGCATTGTGGAGCCAGGAGTAAGTGTCAGTGTGACGCTATTCCCACTTGATTAGCATATGGCAATGCAAACGCATATCATCCAACTGCATAACCTGTAATTCTTCTTCAACTTGTAAATAACAACAGATATTGATGAACCCGAACCAATATACACTTCCTTTTACTTACATACCAGCTACTCCAGAATGTATACATCTTCTTTTCTTGAATACAAAATGTACAAACCCAAAAAGCTTCCAAGCACCATGGCATCATAATCTGTGCTTGTCAGCCTCCCAGCTTCTTATGGCAGATCATCACCCCACAGGCCACAAGGGCCTGAACATTCACAGATTCTTAAATTTTTACAAATATCTATATCCACATCTTCCTGTCCGTTTTCTTCTAAACCTGCACCTCTTCCTCAGTTGCTCTTGATAAGGAGCAGCCCGATCCCGGTGACGACGAGCGTGGCCGGGAAGCCGAACTGGAGGTGGCTGAAGAAGGAGAGCGTGTACCCGAACTGCCGGGACCTGCGCGCCTGCTCGCAGACGATGAGGTTCGCTGCCGAGCCCAGCAGGGAGAGGTTTCCGGCCACCGTGCTCACCCAGGCCAGGAGCAGCCACGCGTTGGTCTCCGCGGCTGGGGAGATCGCCGCCGCCGAGGCCGCTACTCGCGCGCCGAGGAGGAGGACTGGGGCAAGGCACAGTGCAGTCTGTCAGTCAGGGAATGTTCAACTCTTTCTGTTCTGTAGAATGTAGAATGATTGACCAATCGGGAAGAAGCTCGGACCTGACAGTCTGGCTAGCATCTACTAATACATTCAGACATTATTGCACAGCCTATCCAAACTGAATCATGTCACTGTTTCATTTCCCTGCTTACTGTGTTCTGATTAATTGTCATTTGTACATTCTGGGATCATCAGTTATGAATTGTGGTCAAAATTTGATACTCGTTTACTCTAATTTCTAGTTATAGGACAAATGGGACGGAGAAGTTGAGCTGCAGTGAATATGTTTTCAGGTCCAGCCAATATGGAGTTGAAGAAGAAACTAACCGGTGGGGACATTTGATGCCACGTTGGAGAGGAAAAGGATCACCAATGCAAGAATGACCACACCGGTCGGCGTGTCGATGCGCGCGTAGGGCTCCATGAACTCCCAGAACGAGCTGGGAATGCCAGTCTTATTGAAGCCATCCACGGTGATGAACATCCCACAGAAGAATAACAGGAGTGGGTAGGAAACCTGAAATTTTGTTTTTCAGCAGTACACAATAAGTAACAGTTAAACAGCACGAAATTACCCTCACTTGGATTTGAATTAGCCATTGGTTGGACAAGTATGTTAAGCCTTCAATCAATTACTAATTCTATACATAAGATATTGATACAGTTTGTAATTCTACTAGTGTCAATTTTAGTTTCAGAAGAACAAGGTGGCCAAACTAATTCCCTGTAAAGATTTCAAACTAAGTAAAATCTGATCAACTGTAAAGAAAGTTTTCATTCCGAAAGTTAGTCCAAATTTCAAATTTGCACACATGTGGCTGAAGGTTCTTTTCAGTTCAGCTGCAGGCAGAAAGAAAGAGACTGAAGAAGAATTAATAGTTGGTGATGGCGACATTTTAGTTACCTTCTCGAGGCAGGGGCGGGCGTCCTTGAAGTCGAGCACGATGAGCGCGAGGGCGGCGGTAATGGCGCTCCAGGACATGTTGAGCCCCAGCAGCAGCGCGACGAGCATGCCGAAGGTGATGACGTACACGCACGTCTTCCACAGCTTGTTCTTCCACTCCTCCATGGCCAACTCCTCCTTCTCCTCCACCGAGGTGTACTCTTCTTCCTCCTTCTCCTCCACCGAGGTGTACTCTTCTTCCTCCTTCGTCACCATCGCGCCGTTCACGCCGACGGCACTGCCCCGTCTCTGGTGGATCCCAACCTTGGTTGCGTCGCCGCCGTTGGCGGCGGCGTCGGGCTTCACCGGCTCGCAGCAGCAGTGCGCCTCGCAGACGCCGGCCGCGTCAGGGGCGCCGGAGCCGTCGATCTGCCCGGCACCGCGGCCGCGCGGGTGCGACATGGTGGCCGGCGAGAACCGGTGCGAGGTGACGTCGTCCTCCTCCACAACCTCGACGGCATCGTCGTGCGCCACGTCGACGCACTTCTCGTCCGACAGCTCCCTCCAGTACAAGCACAGCAGCATCCCTGCGTTCACCACGACGCCGACCAGCGTCGCGGGGAGGATCCCGAACACGAAGTCGCCGAAGGATATCCCGCTCTGCACGGCGATGACGAGGTTCTGCGGGTTGCCGATGGGCGTCGCCGCCGACCCGATGTTGGCGCTGGACGCCAGCGCCAGCAGGAACGGCTTCGGCGGCAGGTTGTTCTGGCGCGCGATCTTGAGGATGAACTCGGTGAGCACGACGCAGCAGGTGTCGTTGGTGAAGAGCGCCGACGCGAGCGCGGAGACGACGCAGGTGCGGACGAGCAGGTCCTTGCCGCCCTGCGACCGCCACGAGAGCAGCCGGCCGAGGTGCCGGAACATGTCGGCGCGCTCCAGGTACACGCTCACCACCATGGTGCCGAAGAGCAGGCCCAGGATGGGCAGGTCCACGGCCGCGTACGCCTCGTCGGCGGTGATGACGTTGAAGAGCACCATGAGCATGGCGCCCAGGAGCGACCCCGCCGTGCGGCCGATGGGCAGGAACGGCACCGCCGGGAACACCGCCAGCACCCAGAAGATGGCGAATGACGCCGTGCCCAGTGCCACCTTCACCGTCGGCTCCATCGCCATTGCTGAATTGCGTACTTCAGCTCAAGCTACAGATTCGACCTCAACACTGAACCTGTGGGAATCTCCTCTTGGGATTCAATCCAAGAACCACGAGCTACCTAACTCTTCACCGATAAATCTAGAAACTAAATTCTGCAATCTAGCTACAAGATCTGTGCCTTGCTGCTCACTGGACCAGCTAGCTCACATGGGAAGCTACCAACAATAACAAGAGTCGGACCTCAACTGCAATTCCAATCAACTAATGGGGACACACAGCCATGCACGAACACGTACCAACAAACCACCAATTTGATCAGGACGCCTCCATGGATCCCAAGGAAACCAGCACAGGGAGGTTGAAGAAGATGAAGAGCTTGTGCAGGAACTACCTAGCAGCTAGCAGTGGATGTCGCCACATGTCATGACATGTGGTTCTTCTTCAGAAAAGGAATGTAACACTTGGCATGCTCCACATGGCCTCCTAGTAGATTGCCCCACCTGGATATTATTTTCTCTCTACCTCTCTACCAGTCGATCGATGGGACAATGTCCACACCAGAAGAGAAAGAAAATTATTTTGTGTTTTTCCAGACAGAGAATTATGGTTGGCTCGTGTGGAGAGCTGGATCACCTCGTCGTGGTGTGCTCACCACATCCTCACATGACCATGATTATTGAGGAACTGCTGCTAATTACAGATGGATGTCGAGTGGTCTTGGATCCTAGTGGCACTGGCAATAAAATATATTTCTTCCTGCTCTTTTTATTCCTGTTTTCCTCTAAACTAGGATTATCACTGGGCTTTGAATCTGATTGGACATGCAAGAATGAATCACATGATGATGACTGGAGCAACAGAAATGTGGGAATTAAAATTTCTCTTGACTTGGTAGAACACATGATTGAGATGTAATTAGGGAGGCCACTTTCAACTTTTGGTACCACAGCAACTGTCTTGCATACTGTTCTGTACATTTCTACTACTACCGTCAAGTACTACTAGTAGTAGTAATACTAATACTCCGTACAAACCTTTCAATGATTGATTGGAGAAACTTGTACTCCCTCGGATCCATATTACTTGCCACTAAAATGAGTGTATCTACAATTAAAATATGTCTAGATATATCTATATTAGCGTAAGTAATATGAATCAGAGGAAATAAGAACATCGTTGGGCCTAAGATGGTGCCAGCCATGGACACAAAGACGGTGCTGTTTGGGCTCACCGGCGGTGGCACGACGCAGACTGGTTGCTGAGGTGGAGGGTGATGAGACTGGGGGTTTGGTGTGGGATCAACGTTATCCCTTCTCTGAATTCTCAGCCATGGCTCTGTTTCTGTCCCCTTAATTGTCCCAGCTAATCATGTTTTCCTCTCCTCCTTAATCCATTGCTAATCCTTGATTGTAGAGAAGAATAGTACTGTGATATTTCCTGTTCCCTGCCACGTTGGATCGCTTTCAGCTGGACGTGGATTGATGCCGAGTTGCTGGCTCCACCAGCAAGAAGAAAATATCACAATGATTAAAGCTCTCCTCAGCAAGTTTGTTGCAGCCTAACCCAATCTTGGTGCAACATGATCAATCTTGCAGGTTTATCTGCTTCTTTAGGTAGAACCCAAAAATGATAATTTGATATGATCACCGAAACTGTCTTATAGAGTTGTATGAAATTTGTTGTCTCTGTTGGTGCTCGTGCTGTTGTTTCTTCTTCTTCTTCAGGCTGTTTTTTTTTTGTGTAAGAGCATCTCCACCGGCGCCCCCGATAGTGGCCCCGATAGCATTTTGGGGGCCGGCAGCGAAAATGGGCTCGCACCGTTGCGCCCCAAACGGCGCCGGCCAATTTTGGAGCTCAATAGAATCGCCGGCAACCCCGTGTCGGCCCCTTCGCCAAGGGCGCGAATCGGGCGCGCCGGCACCTCGCGGCACGTCTGAAAAACGAGTGTGGGCTCCGCCTGGCAGCCAGACACACCGTTTTCCCACCTCCTACACACGCCCGAGCCGACTCCCACCCCTCTAGATCGCCACTGTCACCGTCGCCGCCGCGCCCACCCTGCTTGCAATAGACACCGCCGACTGTCTAGGAACCGCCGTCCATCGACACGGCTGTCACCCCCTCGATCGGCGGCCGCTGTTTCGCCCGGAACAAAGCTCGCCGCCACCGCGATAGTATCGCCCCGCCCGCAAGGTGTTCGTCCGATTGTCGCGATGGACAGCGACGACGAGATGATGGTGCAGCTGTTCACGGAGGAGCGAACGCTCGGGCGCGTTCGGCGGCAACAGACAGCAGCTCGATTCCCGACGAACATGTTGCGCCTTCGCCAGCCTTTCTTCATCGTGCCTCGGCACGACAGCTCAAAGCCAGGCAAGAGGAGGAACATCAACCGGCATCGTGAAGCCGGCGCAATGCTGCTTGACGCCGACTACTTCAACGACGATGCGACTCATTCGCCGAAGGAATTTCGGCGCCGGTTTAGGATGAACAAGGACCTGTTCTTGAAGATTGTCCACGGCGTCAGGGAGTACGACACGTACTTCATGGCCAAGAAAGAATGCACATGTTTGTGGGGCTTCACCTCAATCTCGAAGTGCACTCGCCGCAATACGCCGTCTTGCATACGGAGCTCCTCCGGCACACGGCTCAATGACTATCTACGGATGGCTGAGTCGACATGTACAGAGTGTCTCTACAGATTCTGCCGAGCCGTCATAGCGGTGTTTGCCAAAGACTATTTCAGAGCACCAAGAGCAGATGATACAGCTCGGATCCTGCAGAAGAATGCGGCAAGAGGATTTCCTGGGATGCTGGGAAGCATTGACTGTATGCATTGGGGCTGGAAGAATTGCCCTTTTGCTTGGCAGGGATCTACAAGGGCCATAATGGTGAGTGCAGTGTCATTCTTGAGGCGGTGACATACCAGGAGCTTTGGATTTGGCATGCATTTTTTTGGCATGGCAGGAACAAACAATAATATCAACGTGCTACAGCGCTCTCCGGTGTTTACCAGGCTAGCTGAAGGACAAGCTCCTGCCATGAACTTTGAGGTAAACGGCCACGCATACAACAAGGGGTACTATCTAGCTGATGGTATCTACCCGACGTATGCTACATTTGTAAAGACAATTCCCTCTCCATCAAACGAGATGGAAGCCTATTTTGCAACATGCCAGGAAGCAGCACACAAGGATGTTGAGCGTGTTTTTGGGGTGCTTCAGCAGCGTTTCGCCATTGTCAGGTACCCTGCTCTCACTTGGTCTGAGGCACAGATGTGGGAGGTGATGAACGCCTATGTGATCATGCACAACATGATAATTGAGAACGAGCGCGACGCACTGTGCAGGATGATCATCCATTTGATTATCAAGGGCCACTAGCTAAGGTAGAGCATGTGCCTCAAGAATTCGCTGCTTTTCTTCATATGCACAATGAAATTCGAGATTCAGATGTCCATGCACAGCTAAAGGCGGATCGAGCTGCGCATTTGTGGGCGAGGAGAGGAGCAGCCAACAATGCATGATTTTATTTCTATTTGTTTGCTTGGATGAATAATTTAAGTACTATTTGTTTGTTGGGTTGTATGAATAATTTAAGTACTATTTGTTTGTTGGATTGTATGAATAATTTAAGTACTATTTGTTTGATTGATTGTATGAATAATTTAATTCTATTTGTGTAATTGTATGAATAAAATGTGATCGATATGTTGTTTTAAAATATTGTAAAGAGAAAGAAAAAAGTTTGGGGGCCGCCGTTTGAGAGGTGCCGGTGTGGAAACGGCTTCCCCAAATGGAGGATGCAGTGCCGGTACCCCCAAACGGAGGTGCCGGCGACCCTGCCGGCACCTATTTGAGGCACCTATTTGAGGGCTACCGGTGGAGATGCTCTAACTTGTTGAGACTGACATTGTAATCTGTTGTTTCTTCTTCTGCAGGCTGGCTTTCTTTTGTGTAACTTGTTGAGACTGACATTGTAATAAAATGCGTCCCTTGACGATTCTTGGGGGTCAGGACAGGAGCTCGTGATATTTTGTTTTTCAGCATTATTGCCCGTCAATTTCTCCCGACTACTCAACGTCTCGCGATCTCCATGTAATCTCTGGCGGCCCATCTCTGCGTCAGACAGTGGCTCCAGTATACAGGTTTGTAGAATTTAACAATGCGCCCCTTTCAGGATTTTATTTCCTCTCTGTCCATTTGATCCTATTCAGATTCTCCCAAACAACAAAACCCGATGGTTTGAAGCATGTTTTCTCAAGAAGTCCCAGTAAGTAAAAAGAGGGGAATTGCTTGGCGCCATCCACAAAGATCACCATATCAGGCCAAAAATCATAATCTGTGACAATGACTTGTGGGCAAGAACAACATGCCAGTGAAACATCGGCATCGTGTACCAACTGGTAGTCCTTGGATGCACATGAACAGTGCATGGTAGTTCCAATTAATCCACCAGGTGCAACAAAATCATCGTAACAACAGATTCTCATCTGAGATGAACATCAGAATAGTACTGTCAAGCCTCCATCTCACAATACTGCCAGAAGGAACAGTTCTACCATTTCAGCTAGTTTATTATGTACATAAACATCATCAGCACAGGAACAGCAGGTCAGTTAAAGAGGATTACAACAGACTGCTAGGCCGGTAAAGTATTTGCGGTTTTATAATGACAACAACAATAACAACAACACATAGAAGGGTTCCAGAATCTGCAGATCACCTTTAAGCTGGACCCTGAATTGCTATCTAACTTCGACTTAACACTAAAAGTTTTGCATACGTTTGGCATCCGCAGTTAACATGATAATGCCTCTGGAGAATGTGACTACAGTTGCAGGAGCAAAAGAAGCAGAAAAAGAAAAACTTATATCTTCCTGTTGTAAGGTTATGGTCAGTGCAGAGGTTAGCTGACCCCTGGCTGCGCAACTGGGCGGAAGGACCAGCTCTTCCTTGGCTCTGCTGTGATCGCAGCAACTTTCTCGTTTGCCCACCAGTCAGAGCCAAGCGCTCCTGCCTCCTCCGCCTGAGGAGCATCAGTGTTGCTGAACTTGAACTCTTTGGCCAGACGAAGGGACAGGGAGCGACGTGCTTTCTCAGGCAAGTCATGGTACGTTTCATCAACATACAGCCCTGCCTTCGTTTCATTAGATTCCCTGGATCGGTCACCATTACTGGTTGATGAGAGGTGAAATGATGATGCAGCAGATTCTCCTGAAATTGCAGTTTTCTTCTCCAGGCAGCGGGCGACATCTTCAACTGTTAACTCAAACGAGACCCGGTGATCCATAGCATGATCATTGTTTTGAAGTCGCGCAGAGAAGTCCACAACAGGTACAGCAGCTGAAATATGGCCATCCAAAAGGGAGCCACCATTCCGCATATGGCGAGGTATCAACTTTTGTGTAGCAATGCCCTCGCCATCCAGGATCTTTGGGGGCACGCGAACTGGGAAGGAGGGGAAAGTGGAGCCTGAGGAAGTCTGCAACTCAGGGTCAGGGAATGGGGAGGAAGTGCCAGAACAAACTGAACTTGGAGATATGAGGCGCCCTATTGGGCTCTCAGGGTACATATGGTATGAGTGAATATCACCCCTTTCACCATTCTTGTTGTTGTTGATTGAAGTCAGAAGCTTTGCATATGGCACCTCAGGCGAAGAAGGGGTTGTCAGGTGGACAGACTCTGGTGGGGGAGTGAATGGAGCAGTTGAAGGTTCAGTTGTGAAGGCAGAGAAGATTGGAGGCGAGACTACCTGTGTCTCATGTGCATATGGCCCAATAGCAAAGATGGATGGAGGCCCTGTGGGTGATGGAGAATTTGGCGAGCGAGGTGAAAATGATGGAGGCCCCATTGGTGATTGTACAATAGATGCAGATCCTGATTGAAGGAAAGAAGCAGGTGACGATGGAGGAGCAATGAAGGGGAAAACCTGGGGAGGTGGATGATCTGGAATTGCTGGTGCAGGTGCATCTATCCTCTGAGATGCAGGTTCCGGGACAAGGACAGCATGGCTAATGCGTCGGTCATTCTTTTGAGACCCAAAG
The DNA here is from genome assembly GCF_022539505.1 of Lolium rigidum. Classification (NCBI taxonomy): domain Eukaryota; kingdom Viridiplantae; phylum Streptophyta; class Magnoliopsida; order Poales; family Poaceae; genus Lolium; species Lolium rigidum. The sequence goes on from NC_061509.1 coordinate 268,524,728, forward strand.
CAGAAGTATACGCTCAACCAATCAGCCCATTTCCTTCTCTGCGAATGAACAACAGCAGTCATTAGTACAGAAGCAAAGTGTGATTCTTGTGTGGTCTTGCATAAATGGATTGCATAGGGCAGCATAAAAAGCTGATAAAACAAGTATGAATTGAAGAGAGTATGTCTATATGCAATCAGTAGCAGGTGCATTTTTCTAAGACACACATTCTATACTTGTCTCCACAATACAATTTGTGACTTCACTAAGAAAAAGATGACAGGAATACAAGCAATGCCACACATTGAAAGTACAAACAAAAGCAATTTGAGTGAAATTATCATCTGATGTTTATGCCAACAATAGATAGAGAAGTGCATCATCATCATAATGTTACCCAGCCTGAATCTAACATAGAAAGAGAGTAGAAATGAAATCACGCAAGTCACCCAAAATTACGTATGGAGATCACAGCCAGATAGAGCATGAAGAAAAGGGGACTATAATTCTAACCACACATAGTATCAAGGGGGGCTATAATTATAGCCAAAATCGTAACACATAGCCTCACTCACAGGGTTAAAACATTAGCTCCACAACATCTCACATCAGCAAGTACCGGCTGCTATTGTAATAACATAGAGGATATGAATGATCGTTTGTTTCATGTGGTCCAACTAAAAGGTCTGGAGAGTAGCAATCATAGCCACATTGCCTTAATTTTTCATGAACAGACAAAACTGGAGATGGAAACTAATAAACATAACAGGATGAATACCTAAACAGCAGGCCATGTATTAAAAAGGAGCACTAAGGCCAAGGATTAAAAATAGAAATAATAGCTGGTGGCATATGGCCAGCTAAGAGAGAATATTTTTGTCCCATCTGGTCCTCACAAGAATTCAAACTGACTGTTTCAACTAAACCTTCTTTTCTGAGGCATTCTCATGTTCTTTTATGGTAACAATTTCCATGCATGGTTTCAGTGCTTATAGTACGCTTCATCTCAAGGTCAAACGTGGCACTCACACGTGTCAACCATAGGACTTATAAGTACTTTCCTGATGGGAATAACATGTATTGCACCTCTCGTAAATACACAGGGCAGGGGCAAAACTTGATTTTCTAATCAGTTGTATTGTGAAATTATCATCTGATGTTGCCAAAATTTACAGGTCAACTTAGTGAAAGAAGCATGCAAACCTGCCCTCAAAGATCTACTAGTCTGTAACTAACCATTCCAAAGCCCACAACTAATTATGAAGTTTATCTGCCATCGTAACTAAAACAATTCTACACAGCACTCGCCAAAAAAACGACACAAGCCATGTACTAGGTGAACTGTACATCTGTTTCACATAGGAGCTCTAATAATTCCAGCGAGTATCTATGATATTATGCAACAATCGTGTATCCAGCACCACAACTATGCAATCAAATGCCTACCATATGTACATCTCAGTGTGCTGACGCGGTGATAACATGATGCGTCAAACCTACCTTTCCTTGTGTCCCATATCAAATCACAAAAAGCAGCAGGAAAATACGCGATCAAGCACAAACCGATGATGTATCTACCAAGCAATCATGAACCCTGACGCAACAGCAGAAGCACCAAAGCAGAGCTACCGAACCGACCCACCTAACCACACTAGCAACACGGAAGATAATATAATTCACACAAGAGGGCGGGCATGGATAGAGGCACGAACCGGCTCGACGGTAGGCTGCGTGCGGCTCCCGGCCGAGACAATGGCGGCGGCGGCCGCGTTCACGGTGTCGACGCTGTTGTGCACGGCCCGCATCTCGCTCCCACGCTGCATCTCGTCGGCACGCGGGGGCGGCAGCGAAATGGGATCCGAACTGAACGAGGAAGAGCAGAGCAACGGAGATTCGATTCGTATCAGAGAGTAGAGCGAAACAAAATCGACCGTGCTAACAGCACAGAGCAGGGTAAGAGTTGCTCACCAGCAGCAGAGACCGACGGATCGGGCGGATCTCCGGTCGGGGCAGCGCCGGGACGCCCCCCGGAATCGAGCCGGCCGCGTGCTGCGATCAGACCGCCCCGCGAGATCCGGGCATGGCGGCGGCGCGAGTCCGGGCGGTCGGCGGCGGGATCGGCGGCGGGAAACCCTAGGATGAGCCGGATCCGAGCGCGCGAGCTCGAGGAGGAGGTGGGGGAAGAGCGCGAGACGATGGGGAGTAGTGGAGTCGCTTGCCTGCCTGTGATTACTGGAAATAATTGGAATTTAGGGGGACTCTTATACCACTGCTCTAGTCAAACACGCCATTAGCTTTCGATGCTCATCCGCGGATTTACGATCCTGTCCCTGCCTTGTTTAATAGTGCTACCACATTTCTCCAAGTGGCTGTAGGAGAGGGCTCTTCCATCCTAATTTGAGTTAGAAACACTGTATGAAATGTTGGGCTACCAACTCGTCAGACATGCCGTAGACATGCCGTTAAAAAATATGGTGTATCTAAGATAATTTGGAGAAGCATGAGTAGATGATGGATGGAAAGATAGTGACACAAAATAACACTATAACTAGTTTCATTTCCGTACCAATTTCTTCTAGTAGAGTTATACGTGGTAACACAATTATTTTCATTATCCGTCACACGTGTTACACAAAAAATTCTTCAATACGTTACACATGCCACACGAGTATGTTTTGTGGTACATTATATATAATACACATTTATTTTTATAGTACGTTACAAATGCTATTACGGTTGCTTTTGTAGTGCGTTATGACTTTTGCACGTTCTTTTTGTACAACGTCACACGTGCTACACAAGTTTCATTTCGAATATATTATACATGCTAGTAGGGTACCTTTGCGATACATCATAGATGGTATACCCCTAGTTTTCTCCGTACGGAACATATCGACCAAGCTACTTTTTATTTTAAGAAACAAGACCAAATTACCTTTTTCTTTCGCGAAAGTAGACCAAACTAGTACGGAGAATGTCGGTTACAAGCCAAGCTCCATCCCTTAGTTAATTGTGCTTCAATATTCTTGGAATGTCAATCAAATACACTTAAAATTTATATAAAATCCATAAGGAAAACACTTTAGCTATCATTTCGGTGGAAAAGAAGTTTTGATTGCCCAAGGTTTAGTTGAGTAGAAATGTCAGAATCAAATGACCATATGAAAGATTTAAACTAAAATGTGGAGTAACTAGATTTCCCTCCAAACGATATTGTAAGCTTCGCTTTGTTCGTGCAAATAGTGTACTTTTACTAGCTTTGGGTGTTCAGGTCGGCTCAAGTTGCAAGCAATAATAAGAAGCCCAAAAAAATGTTGAGGGCATTTTCGTCTAACCAAAACACCCAAAATATTGATAATTTTTTTCCTATTCCTAGGCAATTAACGGGGTTTAACACAAAAATGCGGTAAAATGGGGGAAATGGAAAGTATTAATGGTTGACCTTGACAAAGATGGCAGCTCATCAAAATACCCCCAAAATTATATGGCACCCTCAAAAGTAATGAATTTTTCCCATTCCTAGGCAATTAATGATATTTAAGACAAAAAAAATGGGATAAAACGAGGGAAATGGAAAGCATTGTTTGTTGACCCCGACTAAATTAGCAGCTAATAAAAACACCCCCAAAATTACATGGGTAAAACGGGGGTAACGGAAAGTATTGGCTGTTGACCTCTTCTATAAATCGGCAGCTAATCAAAACACCCCAAAAACAACAGGGGCAATTCCGTCAGAGCGCGCTGCAGACGGCACTATCCCCACGTGTGCGTGCGCAGAGGCAGTGCCAGGCAACAATCATACCTGCACGTATCCCGACCCCACACCCGCACAGGAAACATCGCTCTCATTCCCCACCGGACCCACCCGTCATCGACCTGAAACGAAGCGGGTAGAGCCTAATCGCCGTGCCGGTCGACGACGAGAGCGCGCGCCCCTCGTGCGGCTGGGTGGTGCGGGCCCCACCCACGTCCGCCTTTACCTGCCCCGGGCCGGCTCCCGATGGGAAAAGGCGCCTTTCTTTCCGCCCTTTTCCCGCTTTCGCTCGTCCGTTCGCGTCTCGCCTCGCGAATCCTCCCGACTTTTTCTTATTGGCGTGTTCGGTTCACCGTACGCGTACGACGGATAAACTAGTGCTGGTCTCGTCGCGATGGACAGCGTGGCTCCGCGCTGCACACGTGCGCACCTTCTCCTCTGGTTTTTTCTGTTTATTATCGTCTGCGTTGCACGGCCATTATTCCGATCTTCTGATCAAGCTGTACGTCCTATGATTCTGCTCTGTACTTGACAAATCGCAGCTTGATTAACGTCCCTCGTGGATGATCAGGCTGCCTCCAGCTAGTGTGTGTGCGTGCGTGCGAGTGTGACAGCGAGCGCTGGCGATGACTGAGCGGGCGCAACGCATTTTAGCTTCTGTGTGCGTTCATTTGCGTTGGTTTTTTTTGGTCGAAATCGACCGCGTTCGTTTGCGTTGGGGTGGCTCCAGCGGTACGACATATTTTTTTAGGACGAATCATTTTTTTTAATATGAAACATAATTTACATACTCCTTAAAACATAAAAAAACCCTGAACGCCTACTGCTGCTCATCGTCGCTGTGCTGCTCATCGTCACTGTCGAGCACGATGAGCTCCGGTATGACCCACGGCCAGTAGCCATCCGGGGGAGCGTACGCCGGGCGCGCCGCCGGTGCTCAAGGTTGAGGAGGCTGCGGCTGTGGCGGCGGTGGAGGCGCCCAGGGCTGCGGCTGTGGCGGCGGTTGAGGCGCCCAGCCATAAGGTTGTGGCGGCGGTGGAGGAGGCGCCCAGGGATAAGGCTGTGGCGGCGGTGGAGGAGGCGCCGCCGAGTCCAGCAGCGCCTGTCGAAGGGCTTCATCCGCCGACAGGCCCGGCGGCATGACGGCGGTGGCGTAGCGGCGGCTGCACATGCGCGTCGTACTCGGAGACAAGGACGCCGAGCTTCGCCATCTCGTCGTCCGTCATGTTCTCCGGGAACTCGAAGTTCCGGCCCTCCGCGATGGCCTGCTGCCATTCGTGGAAGACGACATGTCGTTGTCGTCCTTCACCTCCTCGCTATGGTACGCGAGTGCCTCGATGTAGTCGTCGTCGTCGTACGCGTCGTCGTCCTCGCGGTCGTCGGCGTCGTTGTGCTGCGTCTGCTGACGTCGCGTCGGCGCCTACTGACGACGAGCCGGCGGTGCAGGGCCGAAGGGATAATCCCTGTCGCCCATGAAGCCATCCCTTCGTCTCTTGCCCGTCTCCGTGGACAGGTACGTACGCCTAAGCTCCGAGTCGATAGCGTACGCCGGATCGGCGCGGAGGTCCGCCGGTAGATACCGCCTCCTGCGCCGGATCTCCGCGGTCCGATCAGGCTCGCGCGCAGGTACTGGAGGGATGGGCACCCGGCGACAGCTGAGCCGCCAGGCAGCTGCACGCCGGACCAGGCGTCGTCGCACGGCAACCATTTGCCGTGCATGAGCCTCCCCACCGTGATGGGGAGCGGCACCTTCTTGCTGCCGCTGCCGGAGGCCTCGAAGTCGTTCTTCTTCCCCATGGCGCAGCGGCGGTTGTGGTGCGAGTGGAACTGTGGGCGAAGGAGCAACGCGGCCGGTGGACTTTTAAGGGCGGTCGCGCGGGGATACGATGCCATGGAAGGCGGCGCAGAAGCCCAGCAGCCGCGCCATTGATGGCGAAGGCTACGGCGCAGACGCGGAAGCGCTGACCGCCGAAGCGGTGCCCTCGATGCAGACTCGCTGCCAGGCGGGCCCGGTGGAGACGCGAGCGGATACTTTGCGCGTCCGCAGAGACGCAAACCTGCCGCATATTTGGGCCAGGTTTGCGTCTCCGCGGACGGCCTGGTCACTTTGCGTCGCCCGCTGGAGAAGGTGGCAGACACATTTTCGGCCAAAGCGGACGCAAACGGACGCTGTCGCGCCGCTGGAGATGGCCTGATGGGCGCATAATTGGGAGAGGCAGCTAGCGAGAGAGACCCAGCACCTGCTTAGCTGCGGTTCGTCAGTTGTTGCTTTTTTCTTTTTTTTTTTGACAGAAACACGGCACTTTATTGATCAAATAACATCAATACACAGAGTCTTCCGAATAGAAATCGGAGTAGAACGGGAAATAAAACCTAAGCTAGAAACATCACAAGTCCTAGCCAAAATGTGTGCCGCTTCATTCAACGAACGCATGACATGACGAAAGATGGCCTCGTCGAAAACCACCACCATTCGTTTGACATCAGTCACCACTGAACCCACCAGTGATCGATCTTCTTCAGCGGAGCAGAGCCGCTGAACAAGCGAGAGACAGTCTGATGCAACGATCACCTTGGAGAAGCCGTGATCTGCAGCAACCCTTAGCGCTCTGCGCACCGCCATCGCTTCTGCCATCTCTGGCGTCGAGAATCCCTGGAGTGGTTCACTCATCGATAGGACACAGTCCCCCTTGTGATCTCTGAAGATAGCCCCCATCGCCATGCGATTAAGAGCAGGGAAGAGTGCTGCATCCACATTCACAAGCGTAAACCCCGGCGGCGGCGGTGTCCATTTGGGTGGGGACTTGGACTCACGCCTAGTGCTAGGTTTAGCTTTGAAACAATGAAGTATGATCATGTCGACATAAGCCACAATCTTAGTACTCACCTGATTAGGATCAGGCATCGGGTGGTCATTCCTTGTATCATTCCTAGCCTCCCAGATTAACCAGCAGGTCACAGCCAGGACCGTGGCTTCAATATCAGTCGCTCGGTTCAGATAATGAAATAGCCATGATTTGGGTGACATGAAATCACGCCGCTGGAGCTGAATGTTGAACTTTGATTTTACTCCCCGCCAAACCTCCTGAGCGAACTGACACTGCAACATCGCATGTTCTACGTCTTCCTCCCGACCGCAGAAAATACACGCCGCACTGGCCGGCACATGTCTTCGTAACAGTTGAACTCCAGTGGGCAAACAGTCGTGCGCAAAGCGCCACAGATGTATCTTCATCTTGCCCGGAGCATTTATTTTCCAAATAGCCTTCCACTGCTTCTCTTCAGTTGTTGCTGCACTCGAGGTACCACCTCCAGATTTACTCCGAGCTAAAAAGAAGCTGTCAGACCTTGCCAAATTATACGCTGACCTTACTGAGTACACGCCAGTCTTCGAATATGGCCAACGCACAAAATCACCACCATCCTTGCTGATCGGAATTTGCAGGATACGGTTTGCCGTGTCATGATCAAAGAAGGCATAGACAGTCTCCTCGATCCACGATCGGGACTGTTCGTCCATCAAGCAATGAACCGTGGCCACAGCAGGAATATCACTAATCGGTTTGAGCAAGTATGGTGGAGTGTCAGGGATCCAATTGTCGGAGAGAATTCGCACAGTCCTACCATCGCCAATACCCCACTGAACCCCATGCAGAAGCAGCTCGCACCCAAACAAGATGCTATGCCAGGTATAGGACGCCGACCTGGGCTTTGGAGCATGCCAGAAGTCTGTGTAGGGGAAGTACCTGCCCTTGAGAACTCTGGCACACAGGGATGTTGGGTCAGTGAGAAGCCGCCATCCTTGTCTCCCCAGCATAGCCTGGTTGAACAAGACCATGTCACGGAAGCCCATGCCTCCAAGCGATTTGGGAGTAGAAAGCCAGTCCCAGGATCGCCAATGAATCTTCCTCTTCCCTTCTTCTATGCCCCACCACTGATTAGCAATGGATGCTCTGAATTTCTCACAATTTGAAACAGGGATTTGAAAGCAGCTCATAACATACGTTGGGATGGCCTGGATGACAGACTTCAGGAAAACTTCCTTGCCCGCCCGGGACATAGGTCTGTCTGTCACACCATTCATCCTTTTCCACATCATCTCATACAGAAAATTGAAGGTGGCTGTTGGGGATCGGCCTACCGAGGTAGGCATGCCTAGATAGGTGTCATTCAAGATTTCACTGACCACTCCTAGACAGCTCTTCACACGATCCTTGATCACCACTTCACAATGATTGCCAAAGAAGACCGATGACTTGTCCAAATTAACTTTCTGTCCCGAGCCATCGCAATAGATCTTCAATGTTGCCTTAAGAGCCTCCACGCTCCTACTGTCACTTCTCGCAAAGAAGATGCTGTCATCTGCAAACAGTAGGTGGGAAATAGGGGGGCCGAGTCTACCATTTTTGTTACCATAGAGCTCACCACGGTCCTCCCTTTGTTGCAGTAAACATGACAGGCCTTCAGTGCATAGAAGAAAAAGGTAGGGGCTAATTGGATCTCCTTGTCGAATCCCCCGAGAGGGGACAACAGGATCAGTGAGTTCACCGTTGACACGAACAGCATATCTCACACACGTGACACATCTCATCACTGACTGGATCCACGATGGTGCAAAACCCAGCCTGCTCAAACAGCCATGCAGATAGTGCCACTCAACCCTATCGTATGCCTTCATCATATCAATTTTCAAAGCAAAATAGGGTCTCTTACATGATTGGTTCCTGATGGTGTGTAAACACTCGAACGCAATAAGTGCATTGTCAGTGATAAGACGACCAGGGACAAATGCACTCTGATGCTCCGAAATAATGTCAGGCAGAATAATCTTCAGACGGTTTGCCAAAACCTTCGCAGCGATCTTGTAGATCACGTTGCATAGACTTATGGGCCGAAAATTCTTCAGGTGCTTAGGCTTTGCAACTTTAGGAATAAGAACAATCACCGAGTCGCAGAAGCCCTCAGGTACATCTCCACCCAACAGAAAGGATCTCACCGCATGGCAAATCTCTTCTTTGAAGAAATCCCAGTGTGTTTGGTAGAATAAAGCCGGGAAGCCGTCAGGTCCAGGGGCTTTGGTAGGCCCCATTTGGAACAAGGCTTCACCTATCTCCTCATCCGAATAAGGCTTGCATAGATTGTCGTTCATATCGGGTGTCACCTTAGAGGGAATAGCATCAAGCACGGCGTCAGTCGACGTGCACTGTTCGGAGGAGAAGAGTGAGCCGTAGAAGTTATGCACCATTCCTTTAATCTCCCCTTGCTCCTCACACTTGGAACCATCGGGACGCAATAAAGCATCTATTTTGTTTGTTTTCCGACGGATCGTGGCTTTGGAGTGGAAAAAGGCAGTGTTGCGGTCACCCTCCCTAAGCCATTCAACTCGAGAGCGCTGCCTCGCCATCACCTCTTCCCTCTCAAAGAGTTCGCACAGCTCGCGTTCCGCCGTTCGTTCCTCCTCCATATTATCATCAGACGGAGACCTTTCACGAATATCACGGATCTTGCCCTCTAGCTGTCGAATCTTCCTTCGAACCGAGCCAAAGGTAGCTCGGCTCCAGTCTTTTAGCGACGCTGCCGCCCGTCCGAGTTTGGACCATGTGTTCTGGAGAGAATGAAGCTCCCCACCTCCTTCTGCCCAAGATTTCTTGAGGACCTCCTTATAGTCAGGGGCGCGCAGCCACATCGCTTCAAACTTGAAACCCCGTTGCACCGGTTGTTGAGCCACACCACGACCTTCCTTTGTCAGGGAGACAAGAATGGCATAGTGGTCAGAAGACGTTGCAATGACATTTTCAACCGAGCAATCTTGGAAAAGATCACAGAAGTCACCATTGGCAACAGCCCTGTCGAGGCGAACCTTGACATTGTTGTCATTACGTTGCCGGTTACTCCATGTGAATTTAGGACCCTCAAAGCCCAGATCTTTCAGTTCACAATCTTGCAAGCAGTCACGGAAGGCATTGATCTGCGCCTCAGTGCGATCCCGAGGCCCAATATGTTCATCCTGGCTCAACACCTCATTGAAGTCCCCACAACATAACCAGGGGCCATTCCATTGTGCTCGCATGAAACGGAGGAACTCCCAGAACTCAGCACGCTGATCTCTGCGAGGCTCACCGTAAACAAAGGTTGTTCTCCATTTAGTTCCACTTTCCGGTGTGATATGAACATCAATGCACCGGGCATTACAGGGCATAACAGAAACCGAAATAGAAGACAACCAAAACAGGGCCAAGCCTCCACTTAGCCCTTCGCTGCTAACAGCAAAACAGTTCGAGTACCCTAATGACCACATGAAGCTCCGTACTCGTGAATCCCTCATCTTCGTCTCCGAGAGAAAAAGGAGGGTGGGGCGATGAGCTCGGAGAAGCCACCGAAGCTCGCCAACTGTCGCGTCGGACCCCAGCCCACGACAGTTCCAACACAGGATTCTCATTGCGTCTGGCGGGGCTGTGCACCAGCTCCCGCCTGATCCGCCGATCCAGAATTCGTGCTTGTAATCCGCTGTTTCTTATTCGAGTCGTCGCTACTTGCACGCTCGCCATCATCTACTTGCACAGCACCCTCCGAGTCAACAGTCGTCGGAGAGTTAGTCAGAAGGAGGGGTGCAGGAGTTTTGGCCACATAGACCTGCTTTCGCTTAGCACCCGTCGCCTTCCTTGGCGCACTCTGTTGATCACCTCCAGAGCCGCCATTTTTCTTCGCCCTCGGCTTCCGAGGTTTGGCCGGTGATGTTACCTCCGCCTGTTTCTTCTCTGTTGTTGGCGGCTTGTTGCTTGATCCCTGACCAGACTGCCCACCCTGGCCAGACGAAGATCTCTGATCTTTCCAGCGCACCTCTGGTACGCACACACGATCGCTGCACCAAGGCAGCTGATCCGCTTCATCCCTACTTGCCGGTGTAGGACAGGTCACCGAAGAGTGCCCCACCAAACCACACGAAAAAGCAGAACATAGGTAATTTTTCGTACTTAACCTCATAGTAGGTAGTGTCCTTCTTGCTAGCTGAATTCACAGCAACCCAACGCATCAGGGGCTCCGATATATCAACATTAATGCGAACTCGCAGAAATTCTCCCCATGCACGACCGTTCTCATCTGTCTCCACCCTGACCACATCACCAATAGTTCCTGCCAAAGCACCTCCACGCTCCGAGTTCATCAACGGGTACGGTAAGTTAAAGATCCGCACCCACAACAAAAGTCTGTCGAAGACGACATCAGTAGGTTGGACCCGTGGATCAAATTCTTTTAACAAGATAGCATTCTTCCCCATGACCCACGGCGATCCATTGAGCACACGTTGCATATCTGTCTTCGAAGCAAACTCCGCTAAGAACAGGTTTGGCCCCATAGACCGCACCTTTAGACCTCTAGGGTTTCCCCATGCCGGAGTGACGACCGACGTGATCGTCTGGATATGATAGGTATTCGGCGCCAAGATCTTACCCATGATCGCCCACTCCGGTCCCTTGTACGCATCCTGGCTCGAATCATCCAGGACGAAAGTCTTCGCTTCCTTGGCAGTCAGCTTGAGGCGGCCCATCATCGCCGTCACCCCGTCGCCAGAGTTCTTCTCAGGGGCGCGCCCCTCGCTACCGCCCTCCTCCGCCTCCACGTCCTTCAGTCGCTCCAGATCGGAGACAACCTTGGCCGCACTACTCTTCCCCGCCATGGCGATCCTCCTCTCTGCAGACAGGAGAGCCCCACCGCCGTCGTTCCCGAGCGCCGCCAAGGGTGGGTAGTAAACTAGGTTTACCCCTTAATCACCCCGAACGTGCCGAGGAAACGAGACAGACAGAGGGATCCTGCCGAGAGATCAAGGCTCGTGATCGCCGACGAGAGGGATACAACAGATGCGCCGCCGAGAGGGACTCAGGGGCATCAAAATCAGCCACGAAGATCTAGAATCGCCTAGTCGCGAGAGCGCCCTGGTGAAACCCTAGAAAAACTGGCACTACTTTTGAGTAGTTGGTTCTTGTTGCTTTTTTCTTATGGTCTTGTTGCTTTGTTTGCAAGCCGTGCTATTTTGTTCGCTTGAAATTGTCCTAATATTCAAACTAGCTAAGCCTGCCACGGGATCGATTCATCAATATGGATGCGTACATCAACAGCAATTAAATTTTCTGGCCAGCCAGCCATATTGTCCTGTCATCCCCACGTACAATGACGGGATCGATATGGATTAACAGACTAACATATCTGCACTCCGGCCGTCAGATGTCAACGTACTCGGTGTACATGCTATACTGATTAATGCGTGGCGAATGATTAAAGAAACAGACTGTACCAGGATACCAGCAATGCTACTAGCTATGTTATGCATGCTTACATCTACAATCCACTATATGTATTTGACTATCTGGTGCAAAAAGGAGACTGCATATATGGAACATGGGGGCATGTGAACCCACTTTTTGAAAAGTTCCGTTTATGATGTCAAAACATGTTTTAAAAATCGAAACACAAAATTATTTTCCAGATGATCTCAAATATGTGCCCTGGACATGAGTTTCGTGACGAAAAAACATTTTATTTTGTCTCGGCAAAAAAGTGAAAATTTGCAGGGCTATATAGCAGTATATATGTGACGTATTTTGTCTTTTTTAGATTCTGAAATAAAAAAGTGGTTTCTCCGCGAAAACTTTCTACGCACACATGGAACATGCGTACGTACCCGGATATTTTTATTTCGGAATTTTTTAACATTTGGAAAATGCATTTTCTACTAGGTTCACATGCACCCAGGTTCAGACCGGACTTTTCCGTGCAAAAAGGATATATAAACCCCATGCAAAACCCTTACTACTAGATAACTGCACACAAATCTTTAGATCATCTCACAAGCACCCAGCTGATAAACAAATTGGCGGCTGGGTAGACAGGTGAGAAAAGGAAAAGACATCTGATCAGCCATTGCATAGTGAAGCAGCTAGGATAGCTGCAACGAACCCAAGAATGCAACTCTCCATCGCAATTTCTCTACCTTCAGTCCAAGGAGTTACATGGTGCGGATCACCAGCCACGTCTGCAGGGGGGTAGTTTGGTTGATGGAAGAGCATCGACGTAGCATGGCCGGTAAGGGAACGCTCCGTTGACGCCATGACCATGCTGGTATGGCATTCTAACGAGTTGCCAGCCCAAATATTGCATTCTCGAGGTACTCAAATGGTACGCCGCAACGCCCCTGCCGGTTCGGAAGAGCACCACATCCTTGTGCGGGTGTAATCCTATGATCTTGTAATACCCATACTCCTTGTCCCCGAGGTAGGCCACACTTTCTTTGTCAATGAAGTTGTCCTCGTCCGAGTCCCAGGAGCACACGGAACCCTCTTCGCATTTGAATTCACCATCTTCATCTTCGCTTGGTTCTCCTTCACCGTGACCATCATCATCACCGCCAACATCAACAACGGTTCTTGCGTCAAAGGTGTCAACCTCGTGGATCCCTTCTTCTTCTTCTTCTTCTTCTTCTTCTTCTTCTTCTGCTTGGTCGTCATCATCATCATCATCATCATCATCATCATCATCATCATCATCATCATCATCATCATCATCATCATCATCATCATCATCATCATCATCATCATCATATATGTCCTCGGTTGTGCTGCTCTCCATATCATCTCCATCATATACGATTGCCTCAAACAAGCTAACTGCTGCTTTGTTGCTTGCCATAGCCTCCCACAACACCCTAGGCTCTATCCACTGCTGTATTATAGGATTATAAGAACTAAGGTCAGCCTCATGTAATAGTATCCACCCCACCTGTCCATCATCAGATTCTGTCAGTGTCCATACATGTAGCTGGAATTTGTCGAGCGCCACATAGTGAATCCCTCTCTCATAGCTCGCTAAGATGGAGCTACGGGGAAGGTCATACTTATATTCAAACTTGGTATCGACATCGTCGTAAGATTTGCCTGGCAGTTGGGCCATGTCATACGCCCCTTGAGAGTTGCGCAGGATCATAATAATATTGTTCCAACAATATACGTAGAGAGATCCATGCCAGTACTGGGCTGTCTTCCATATTTTCACACGGCTAGGGTGTGGTGCAATCACCATGTCATATAGTTGACTAGGAGCGCAACGCCCTGGCACAAACTCTCGGCTTGCCCATTGACCGGTTTGCGACGAGAACACCAATATAGAAATTACCTTATCCTTTGGCTCCACCACATCAATTGGCACATGGACATGTATCTCTTGTTGTTTCTCAGATGGCAAAACCTCACCTTGATGCGACAACACTTGCGATACCTCGGGCATCACATCTAACTCCGATGGTGGGGATGTATCAAAGTCTCCGAGATATTCGAGCCAAGTTTGTGGTTTCGTATTTATCACTTTCATGCGCTCTCTGACATTTGGTTTTGTCGTTCCTTCAGGAAGGAGGAAGACCTCGTAGTGCCGCGACACAGCCGGATCGAAGGCGAGGAACATGCCCTCACGGTACTCCTTCTCTGACGGTGGTAGTGGCAGGTGAGCGCAGCGTACAGTCGCCGGATTGCAGACGTAATGATTGCTTGACCAATCACCCTTAAGGAGAAGGAGGCCGTTACAATAGTGGATCACGTTTGCCCATTGGTGCTGAAAGAGAGGACGCCGGAAGGCAGGCCCGTCAGGAGCACCGCGTGGCCGGCCGGAGCACGCTGCTGGCGGGGCGAAGAAGGAGGAGCAGTCGTCGCATCCAAAGCTGCTGGTGAAGATGCCGGGGAAGACGCCCCGGGGGAAGAAGTGGGGAAGCTGAAGGTTGTGGGCGTCGATGATGTTGCGCCACGCGCTGCAGACTCGCCGGGACTCGGCGAGCGCTCGGCACGGCAGGCGGCGGAGGATGTCGAGGAGAACGTCGTATGGGAAGCAGAAGCCGCTGCCGTCCGTCTCGTCCATCTGGCCGGCCGGCGGTGGTGCGGGTCGAGGGGTCGTTGGACAGCGATCAAGACGGATATACAGGTACAGGAAGGAGATTAGGAGGCCATCGATCGAGTCGGGGTCGTGAGTTTTATGTGTTCAGGTCAAAATCAAATCGATCGTTTATTCTCATTTATACTCTGTACTCTGTACGCACTACTTTTTAGGGTTTTACCTCTGTATGTAAACTCGGAAGGAAATTAACAGACAAGTCCTTTTTTTGAAGGGAAAATCAACAGACAAGTCGGTTGCGGGCTTGCGGCTCGAATACTGAAGGAAACACCGTACACGTACAACTCCTGGTGTGTTGATCGCCGACCGAGTCCAACCAGTTTTGGTCTTTGTGTGATGAAGCTTTCTTTCTTAATTTCCCGGCCTTCCAACAATAGGAACAATGGCTGCCGCCGCCGTACACATATGTCCGTGGCCGCCAGCCGCCCTGGATGCTGGGAAACGGCGAACGAGAGTCTGTCGGGCCGGGGGAGAGGATATCAGTCCCTGATGCCGGTTTGCTCCGTGCACTACAGGAATGGTGATAGACGCCGACGGCCAGAGTGTACGCCGACGGCCAAATGTCGGGGCCGTCGGCGTACGGCCTCGCCGGGCCAGCTCGAGACGCCGACCGTCGGCGTATACGTACCGTCGGCGTACAAGTTCCTACGCCGAGGGTCGCCGTCGGCGTCTACCTGGCCCTCGGCGTAGGCAGCAGCATCGTGCCTGTTCCAGCGGCGGCATGACGGCCCTCTCACGGCGTCACACAGAGGCCGACGGCCACCCTCGGCATAGGGCATGTCCCCCCTATGCCGACGGCCACCCTCGGCGTATAGGTTTTTTTTTCTTTTTTTTCTCTCTCATATTACTTTATATTATGTTTCTATTATTTATTTACTTGTATGAATTATGTAAAAAAGGTTATATTTTTTAAGAATTCCCTAACCCTAACTCTAACCCTAACCCTAACCCTAACTCTAAACCTAACCCTAACTCTAGCCCTAACCCTAACCCTAGGGTTTCCACATACATTGCTAACGCTAACTCTAACCCTAACTCTAACTCTAACCCTAACCCTAGGGTTTCCACATACATTGCTAACCCTAACTATAACCCTAACCCTTACCCTAGGGGTAGATCTGCGGGGTCCCGCCCTAGGATCTGTATGTGGAAACTCCCGCCACGGCTCAAACGGAGCCTATTTTATGGTAAAGTATGCCCAACATATGGTTTATATGTACATATGTACTAAACAAAGCAAAACAAGTAAAAAAGTCCATTGGTAAACCCTCGCACGAAGAAAGCTATAGGGGTAGATCTGCGGGGTCCCCGCCCTAGGGTTTTCCAAGATACAGACCATCGGAGCGTCGGAATCGCTGGAAAACTTGCATATGCCCATAACATATGTGTACAATTGTGATGTAAGGTTTGGCTAACCTTGCATGTACCCGGCGTTGACGATTTCCGCATGCATGGGCTAGCACTTGGTAAAATCCAGGATCTGTATGTGGAATGGCCCCAAAACTTGTGTGTGTCCACATGGCATGTCATGCACAAAAGTGATACATTTAAGAACTTAGCACCCACACACGAACCGAATCACTTAAAGAACTACACCCACACACAGGAACCAAAACACTTAAAGAACTACACACACACAGGAACCAAAACACTTAAAGAACTAGACCCACACACAAACCAAAACATTTAAAGAACTACACCCACACACGAACAAAGCACTTAACACCGGGTCGACGCATGACCCGCTAGACACACGGACTCGACACACACACATATTAATCAGAAGTCGAAATCTTCATCCTCGCCGGGGTGTCCTCTCGAAGCGGTGGTTGTGAGGTTCCACGACCATCTGTTCATCATCCTCCCCCATGTCGACGCCTCTCCTTTGGCGTACTCGCTTCAACCTCGGCTTTCCTCGCCGCTTTCCCGCCCTCCTCTCTCTCCCGTACGTCCGCTTGTCCTTCCGAATGCGCGCTCGCCTCGACGGCTCCAGGATTGTCTCCGCGCCACCGTGCCATGAACCGCTCGTCCGACTCGGTGGTATCAATCCGCCGGCGGCCGGACCTGTACCGCCGCGCTTCACCCTGTGAGCGAAGTAGCGGCTCGCAGAGAGACTCGAGCTTCCGTCGGAGACCTGCCCTCCGGGAAGTTCATTTCGTGGCGCGGCCGGCCAAACCTCCAAGCCGCAACGTCGTATGCGCGGGCAGCAGCCTCCTTCGTGTAGAAGGTGCCGAGCCACACACGCGTACCACCGGCGGTGATTTCAGCCGCGAAATGTCCCGCAGGCCGCGAGCGAACGCCGATGAAGCCCGTGTTGCTACGGCCGACGAGGAGCCATCTCGGCGGCAGCTCAGCTCGGCAGGATTTTGTTGTTCTGTTGGATGAGAGAAGCGATGAAGGGAGAAATGTTGCTGGTGCTGTTAGTGGAGAAGACATGGCTATATATAGGCCGACGAGGGGCTGAAAGGGCGGGAAAACTTGGCGGGAGAGAATGGGCGGGAAAGGGTGGGCGGGAAAACTTGGCGGGAGAGAATGGGCGGGAAAGGGTGGGCGGGAAAACTTGGCGGGGGAGAATGAGCGGGAAAGGGTGGGCGGGTAAACTTGGCGGGAAATCATGGCGGGAAAAAAGGGCG